>NC_081412.1:173538410-173909660 GCF_030272615.1 Cryptomeria japonica
CGTGGAGGGGAGCCCGTGGGGTCAAGCATCTATGTATTCTCCTTGAATCCCATAATGAGTCTACTTCTCAAGTACCTAATGTCTTTGCCTACCATAAGAAATGTGGAAATGAGCATGATTGTCTTGAGTCTAAGTTGCAATATCTTGTATTCTTTGCTTGTCAAAAGTTGAATTGCATCCCATTTCAAAGAGCAAAACAAATTGATCCAACATAAGATTAAACATAAGAGACATTCATCCAACAAAAGGTTCAACAAGATTCAAAAAAACATCTTCAAACATGGTTGTCAAATATTGTTCAAAATCTTGTCTCAACATTCATGTCACTTACATTTAAGTTCATCATAGGTTGCATTTTGCAAAAGTCATTGTCAAGTACCAAGGTTAGGTTTCACCTAAGTCATATTCCTTTGCATATCAATAAGAGTCATCCATTTGCATATGTCCTCTTGCATTAAAGTTATATCATTGTCATACATTGCTTACCCTAGGTCTCTTCATTAAGCTTAGGTCCTTATCATATCATATTAGGGTCATTTGCATAGTAATTGTCCCTTTGCATATAGTGCCAAAACTAGGTTTTGTCATACTTGAGTAATCCTAATCTTTGAAAAACCCTAAGTCATTGTTAAGAAGTCTAGACCTTATCAAATCCTTTGTCCTTTTGTCATCAATATCATTTGGTCAAACCTAGCTTAGTATCCAAGCATATAGGGGAGACTTTGTCATTTGTCCTTTTGTCACTTACGTCCTTTTGTCCTTTAAGGTCTAGATATCATTCCAATTTCCTAAGGGTCCCTCTCTTAGATTTGCATTTCAAAAGTTTGTCAAAATCTTCGAAAACAACCAAAAACATCGATTGCATGCTTGTCTATATAGTTTGCATTTAGCTGCATATCATACATTATCTTTGAAAATTCCAAAAACATTGCATTTGCACAAGTGACATGCCTGTTGAGACAAGATCAAAATCTAAAAAGATGGGCGAACCAATGTATCAACCCATGGACAACATAGCAAATTCGCAGTTTCAAACCAGTCAAACAGTACAAATTGAAGATTCATCAAACACATCTCTACCACCATATGGAACGATTCAACTTGGGCCACCTCCATTATATGAACCAGTGTTTGTACCTATGAAACCAAGACATGGGAGTGTTCCACCAACTCCAAGAGGAAGTGCGCCTTTCAATTTCAATCAACCACACCTGCAACATGACATTCAAAATCAAACATTATATGAAGAACAAACCCTCTCATAAGGATTTGGTTCAGATCAAGGCTTTCACCAAGAAACGAATCCAAATGTCCAACCAGATTCCTCATCCGATTCCAATACTTCTGACGATGTTGACATGTTCCTTCAAGATCCGAAGATAACAAAAAAGATGGATAAGTTCTTGAACAAAGTCTTTAAGATGTTTCCACGAAAGTATCTTAACATGATGAGTAATGTGACATCTTCAAGTGATCAAATCAATGTGCAAGAACAACAAGGTGGTGAGTTGTTAAGTTTTTCCCTGCATCCAAATGAAGAAGGTGCACAACAAGCAACTCAACCTACCTTGATGAGTAAACGTGCTTCAAAGGCATTGACAGTGACTATTCCTCAAAAGTCACCATTTGAAACGATAAATAATCCACTATTCAACGCAACACCTGTAACGCAAGATCAAATGAAGAGCACACAAGTATTCACAGCTGTCCCTCAACAAGAAGTGGTTCCTTACATGCATAAAGTGGGATTAAAATCTAAGATGCAGGAAAGCTTCACAACTGGAATGCCTAATGTCCCCAATGTCCAAAATAATTCCACGATGCAACAAAGTTCTTATGTCCCGTTAAGTTCAATATCTTTGCCGAATACTATTGCGACAAATCCTTCAATAATGGCAACACAAAGAGCTACAGATAGTGATTTGCACCAACAACAATTGTTGCAACAATTGAGTAATATACAAAAGGCACAATCGAGTGTGCAAACAAGTAATGTGCAACAACAACAATTTCACATTCGACAACAAATAGCAGCGCCTTCGGCACCATTACAAGTTAATGCAAACTTGCAACCATCATAATGGATTGGACAAACAACACAGCAAGTTAATGCAAGTGCTATACCCCATCCTAAGGAGAAGCAACGAAAAGCGCCTAAACAAAGTTTTTTACAAATGATGGGATATACACCACGACAACAATTGGCACAAAGTCAACAAGTTCCGATCCGTCAGCCTCAACACCAACATGTGCCACAATATGTGCCAAGACAAGCAAGTTATCCTACTTTACAACCACAATTGGCGCCTGTGCAATATCAACAACCTACTCAATTGCAATATCAACCTAGGCTCCAAGAAGCACAACAACAAGGTCAATATCAAGGCATAGCACAACCGCAGCAACAAGCAATGTATCAAGAACTTTATATGCTGGAAACACCACAAAGGACAATTCTAGAGTATCAACAACCGATCGGA
This sequence comes from Cryptomeria japonica, assembly GCF_030272615.1. Taxonomy (NCBI): domain Eukaryota; kingdom Viridiplantae; phylum Streptophyta; class Pinopsida; order Cupressales; family Cupressaceae; genus Cryptomeria; species Cryptomeria japonica. The sequence goes on from NC_081412.1 coordinate 173,540,891, forward strand.
AATGCGATGTATCGACAAAGGATACCAACTGGGATTAATGATGGACCTCTAAATTCTGATACAATTGCACAACAACTTGAGAAGTTGCAACGAAAAGTTGACGCATTAGAAACTAAAGGAACAAAGAAGTTGTATACAGATCAAGATTTATGTCCTAATCCATTTGACAAGAGTGTATACATGCCTCCATTCCCTAAGCATTTTGAGGCACCAAATTTTGAGAAATATAAAGGGAATGGCAATCCAAAAGATCACATTCGAGCATTTTTCGCAGCATGTACTGAAGTAAGCTATGAGGAGACATATCTAATGCGATTATTTGCCCGAAGTCTCACGGGACAAGCTATGGATTGGTATTCACATTTGCCAGGAAATATAAAGACTTGGTCTGAATTGGCTCAAAAGTTTTTATCTCATTTTGCGTTCAACATCGACAGTGATGTGACCATGTCAGATTTATGCAACACCAAGCAAAAGCAAGGTGAATCATTAGTGACTTTCTTGCAATGATGGCGAAGCTTGTATAGTCGTTCTTCTCTTGATATACCCAAAGAACAACAAGTGAATCTGTTTATCCAGAATTTGGTCCCAGAAATGATGTATGAGCTAAAGTTGAAAAGTCCCAGTACTATAGAGAAACTTATTAAGAAGGGAATGAGCATTGAAACGACTCTGGTAGCTAAAGGAATTATCAAGCTCAATAAAGACAATGACAACACCAATTATTCGGGGGATAGAAACAGATTTTGGTATAAGAACAAGAATGTCACTAATGATGGAGTTGTTGATGCAAGAGCGGTGAATGCAAATCAACCCCCATTCACGATCAAGAAATTGAGTGTTCCTAATATGTCAACTATGGAACAAAATCAAGCACCAATAAGCAATGTTACTCAACAGTTGCAATATCAACAACAGGCTCAACAACAACATACTCAACAACAAGGCCAACAACAAAACCAGCAGCGCAAACCCTTCCGATCGTGGGATGGGCCTCCTCGACAATTTATGCCATTGGGAGAGCCTATTGAATCAGTAATGAGACAATTGATACAAGCAAAATTTATTAAGCTACCAGATATCAAGGCAGAACCAACGGTAAAACCGCATTGGTGGAATGATAATGCGTACTGTGAATATCATCGGTCTAAAGGATACAAAACTGCATCCTGTTTCCAATTGAAACACATGATTCAAGATTTATTAGAGCAAGGAGTAATTGAGGTAGACCCACCCCATCCGACCTCTAACACTGATCATACTATCTTCAAAACTCCTTTGCTTGATCATGACAAGGGAAAAGCGTCTTCTTCCAACTCTGCCCAAACGGCCAATTATGCAAGTTCTGGTTATAATAATGTCATTAATTGTTTTCATGCATCAAATGAGTATGTTTCTACCTTGAGAATAAAGGGACAAGATCCTCCTTGTGCAGTCACCACTCGTCGATCCAAGATAGTCCTGAAAGGAGCTCCTGCAGCTCCTCCCAAGCCAACTCCTGCAAGTCAGTATAATCTTTTGGATCACCTAGAAAGACACCTGCACAAATATCAATCCTTGAGTTATTGAAAATGTCTCCCATGCATCATGTAGTCCTGGATAAAGCTTTAGTTGAGTCCATTGTTCCAATAGATATTGATGTTGACCAGTTTCAAGCCCGGATTGGACATTTAGCCGTTTCCCAAAATGTCGCATTTTCTGACAATGACATCTCACCCGACAAGCTCCCTCACAATGATCCTTTACACCTTGAAGTCTTTGTTCATAACTACAAAATCTGACGAGTCTTGATAGATGGCGGAGCAGGTCTTAATATTTGTACTTTGAGAGTGGTTATTGGCCTTGGGTACACAGAAAATGACATTGATGCTTCTAAAAGAATAACAATCAAAGCATATGATGATGCTGAGCGCCCATCCAAAGGGATAATTACATTGCCTATCAAAGTTGGTCCAGTGACAGAAAACACTTTCCTGCAAGTCCTCGACCTTGATCTCCCTTATAATATGATCCTTGGCCATCCATGGATTCATGCAATGAAAGCAGTTCCATCCACCTATCATCAATGTTTGAAATATCCTTACAATGGAACTGAGATAACAATTCCTGGAGATCCTAATCCATTTCAATTTTGTGCTACTCTAAAGGATACCCCTCAGTGGCAGGTCCTAGTCAACAGAGAGGCCAAATCACATAGCTATGTGGATCCCAATCAATTGCTAGAGGCTGTCAAAGGAAAATTGAAGATACAAGACCAAGGATGTGGAGAATATTCAATGGATCAGACATTCCTCATCGGGAATTTGCCAATATCTCCAAAATCATATGGCAAACTGCATTTATTGCAAAAAGAACCGAAGGTCATTATTCAATATCAGCCTCCTACTACATTTACCAAATGGGGAGAACTTGACAAGGAAACTGTAGATGATGATGTCATAGATTGGATTTATAAAGATCCAATTGAGTCTCCACCTGTCAGATTGCCAGTGGAACGATATGGCAAAGGATTTACCATGCTGCAAAAGAAAGGATATGATGGTTGCAGTGGCTTAGGCCTGAACAACAATGGAAGGCTAGAACCTGTTATACCCAAGAGACGACCTCCAACTTTAGGGTTAGGTTTTGTACCGTTGTGAATTGGATCCACATCTACCAAAATGCCCACGTGTAGAAAAGGGCGTGATTCTGACGATGAAATAACACCTGAGGATCCCCGACCTGAAACTGATTCTAATGAATGGGAGTGGAGTTCTTTTTCTTCTAGTTCCTATGCCCTTGATAATATTTTCATTGACCCCGATAACTTGCCTATGGAAGACAAACATGAAATAACTCCTCTTCCTAAAACCTATCCTCACGCTTGGATAGAGACATTTTGGGATCCAAGCTCCGAATCCGATACAAGCAGTTCGGATAGTGACACTACAGATGTTCATATCTTTACCATATCAGCCCTCTCTCTCTCCTTACAACTGATGATGACATGCCCCTCATCTATCCCCAGCTTATCCAACATGGCCAACAAGAACCGCTCACATTGGACTGTTTTCAAAATGACGAAGCGATTGCAGAATTCCTTGGACTACGGGAAGGCATACCACAAGGTGATCATAAGGCAGGATTTGCTATTGACCTGGATTCCACGGCATATTTTGGGGAGTCAACTCCCTCTTCTAGTCATCAAAATGAAAAAAAAAAAGAAATAATAAAAAATCAAAAGAATAGATCTTTGGGTGAAAACCGTAAGGCACTCTCTGATCATACAAAAGTAAAAAGAAAAGACATACCTGCGGGTGAAAACCTCTCTGAGGCGCCCAAAGGTGGAAGAGTGGACATACCCCTATCAAGTCAGGACAAATCAACATTACTTGTGGAAATGACCGAGGAAATCAATTTGGGTACACTTGACAACCCTAAGGTCATTCATTTTGCTGCTTCCCTCTCACAACAGGAAAAAATAGATTTTGTCAATTTCTTTCTTGAGAAGAAGATCAGCTTTGCATGGTCCTATGCAGATATGTCTGGCCTTGATCCAGAATTGGTTCTTCATCATTTGCCATTAAAAGCGGATGCCAAGCCTGTCAAACAGAAACTTAGAAAGATGCATCCTCAAGTGGCTGTTCTGGTCAAAGTGGAATTAAAAAAATTGCTAGATGTGGGCTTCATCAGACCCATTGATTATGCAGACTGGATTTCAAATTTAGTGCCAGTTAGCAAAGTAACTGGGGGCATCAGAATCTGCATAGATTTTAGGGATCTCAATAAAGCATGCCCTAAAGATGATTTTCCATTTCCAAACATAGACATCATAGTGGACATGACGGCTGGATATGAGATGCTTTTATTAATGGATGGTTTCTCCGGCTATAACCAAATTCGCATTGCTCCTGAAGATCAGCATAAGACAGCATTCACCTGTGCTTGGGGTACCTATTGTTGGAATGTGATGCCCTTCGGTCTTAAAAATGCAGGTGCAACATATCAAAGAGCAATGACGACAATTTTTCATGATTTTATGCACACTCTGATGGAGGACTATGTTGATGACTTGTTATGCAAATCTGTCACTAGAGATAGTCATCTGGCCATCCTGGGCCCAATCTTTGACCAAATGGAGACCTACAAACTCAGGCTCAATCCAAAGAAGTGTGTATTTGGTGTCACAGCTGGCAAGTTACTAGGATACATTGTTTCTCACCGCGGCATTGAGGTCGACCCTGCCAAAGTCAAAGCAATAATGGATATGCCTCCACCTTCAAATCTTCGGCAATTAAGAAGTCTGCAAGGAAAGCTCCAGTCAATCCGTCGCTTCATAGCTCAGTTGGCCGACAAATGTCATCCATTCCAGCATCTATTGCATAAAGGTGTTGCTTTCAAATGGACTGAGCAATGTCAATCAGCCTTTCAAGCTCTTAAAGAATATTTGCTGTCGCCACCAATTCTAATGCCTCCAATAGATGGAAAGCCATTTTTATTGTATATTTCTGCAACTGAAATGGCATTAGGAGTTCTCTTGGCCCAACAAGATGAGAATGGAAAAGAGAGAGCTATTTACTATATCAGTCGGACACTGGTAGGCTATGAGCTAAATTATTCAACTATTGAAAGGGCATGTTTAGCAGTGGTGTTTGCAACGCAGAAACTTTGACATTATATGCTGAGCCACCGAACATTGTTGGTTGCAAAAATTGACCCCTTAAAATATTTGCTTAGCCGAGCAGCTTTGACGGGTCGCCTAGCAAAATGGGTCATGATTCTTAGTGAATTTGACATTGAGTATATGGAGCGAAAGGCCATAAAAGGACAAGTCATAGCAGATCAACTTGCAGAGGCTCCTATTTCTGATGATCATCCCATGTTGACTGATTTTCCAGATGAATCAGTCTTTTCTTTCACATCATCTACTGAATGGAAGTTATACTTTGATGGGTCCCATACCAAGTTCGGGTCCGGAGCAGGCATCTTGTTTGTCACCCCTCAAGGTGATGCTATTCCAAAGTCTTACAGAATAACTTTTCCCTGCACCAATAACATTGCAGAGTATGAAGCACTGGTTACAGGACTCCGAGTAGCAGTCCACTGGAATGTCAAGCATTTGCAAGTCTATGGATATTCTCAATTAGTCATCCGACAAGTGAATGATGACTACGAAACAAAAGATGAAAAGCTTATTCCCTATAAGCATATGGTAGATTTCTTCAAGACCAAGTTCACGGCTATCCATTTCAATCAAGTTCCAAGAATGCAAAATAAGTCGGCAGATGCGATGGCTACGATTTCTTCCATGTTGAATATGTCAAGCAATATGGACAAATGTGAATTTTTAGTTGAACAATTGCTGGTTCCTTCTTTTGACATTCCGACAGCGGATGTGATGTGCATTCTTGTTGGTCCCAACTCCCCATGGTACAATGACGTCTATCAATATTTGAAATCCCAAACCTTACCACCCAACCTTTCCGCTAACCAACGCCGAGCCTTTATCCGACAGACAGCCAAATATGTCATCATCGCCGACACCCTTTACCGCCGTTCCTTTGACCATACCCTCCTCAGGTGTTTGGATTCTGACGAAGCACAAACGACTTTACACAAAGTTCATGATGGTATATGTGGAGGCCATTTCAATGGTCTAAGCTTAGCTAAAAAGTTGATTCGGGCTGGGTATTATTGGCCCACTCTAGAAAAAGATGTTCATGATTTTGTTAAGAAGTGCTACAAATGCCAGATTCATGGAAACTACATTCATGCACCAGCCCAAGAGCTTCATTCTGTCATATCTCCATGGCCTTTTTCTCAATGGGGATTGGATCTTATTGGCAAGATTCACTCGACCTCTGCAAATGGACACAAGTTCATCATTACAGCCACAGAATATTTTACAAAGTGGATCGAGGCTATCCCCATGACCTATATCACGGGTGTCCAAATTTCAAAATTCTTGCTGAATTATATCATATGCCGGTATGAGGTTCCCCTTGCCATAGTCACTGATAATGGTCGTCCTTTCAAGAATAAAGATGTTAAAGAGCTTTGTGCAAAGTTTCATATCCAACAACGTTTCTCCAGTCCATACTATCCATAGGGGAATGGTCAAGCTGAAGCATCAAATAAAACCATTATCAAGATCCTGAAAAAGGTCGTCAATGATGCTGGTCGAGATTGGCATGTACAGCTGAATCCGGCACTATGGGCTTATCGCACTTCTATCCGCACACCTACTGGTGCAACACCTTATTCCTTGGTGTATGGTGCGGAAGCTATTTTACCTTTGGAGGTGGAGATTCCTTCCTTGCGTGTCTCCTTGCAACATTTGATTGATGACGAGACACATAGAGTCTCTCGGCTGCATCAGCTTGAGATGTTAGATGAGAGACGTCAGACAGCTCTAACACATTTGCAAGCATATCAAAACCGTCTCCGTCGCTCTTATAATAAGAAGGTCAAAGGGCGACACTTCGAAGTGGGAGACCTGGTTTTAAAGGCAAACCCTAAGAATGCACAGTCTACTGACATCATCAAAGGTAAATTTGAACCTAAATGGGTTGGTCCTTTCATAGTAATTGCAACATATGGCTCGGGGGCATATCAGCTTGCTACCCCGGAAGGTGAACCTCTGTCCGATCCTATAAATAGCATGCATCTTCGCAAGTACTAGGCATAATTTTCTATCAGTACTTCTTCAAATATGATCCTGAAAAAATACAAAAAAATGAAAAAAGAGAAAAATACAAAAAAATGAAAAAAGAGAAAAAATACAAAAAAAATGAAAAAAGAGAAAAAATACAAAAAAAATGAAAAAAGAGAAAAAAGGAAAAGAGCAAAAAGAGCAAAGAAAAATGATTCGTCCTCTAGTGAAAACCTAGCAAACAGGCGCTTGGGGCAAGTACCTTGGTGAAAACTTGGCAAACAGGCACCATGTGTAAAATGAGATCGTTGCTCCGTCATCTATCATGACCTTTAAGCTAATCTTTTTCTCGGCCGGTTCCTCATGTTTATCTTTGTCTTGACCCGATGTCCTATTTCAGGCTCGTTATTGGTCAACATCATTGTCTTACATACCCCGGTTCTTTGTCCATATGTTTTGGTCCCGGTCTATGTATGTCTTTCCGATGCACATTGGGTGCGTTCCCTTGTCATGATCGATCACTGGAACTTTTGCATTTAAAAAGTCCTGAAAACATCTCATAAAAATTGAAAAATGTCCTGAAATAAATCATAAAAAAATCATATAAAGTCCTGAAAAAATCTTCAAAAAAAAATTGAATAATGTCCTGAAAAAATATCTAAAAATTGAAAAATGAAAATCCCTAAAAATCATAAAAAGTCCTGACAAAATGAACACAAAAACATTTCAAAAAACATTAAAATCCAAAAACATGCATTTTGCAATAAAGGATCTCTTTTTGTGCATAGACAGATCCCTGAGTATACATCCAACAACTCGCAATCGAACATTGTGCTTTATTGAAATCACGCTTAAACAGATGAACTTTTTACTCAAACCAAACATTCAAACTGATACAAATTGTCATATCAATTGAACGTTACCATCAAAATTATTTGTCCTTGTCTCTACTATCATGGGTCTTATACAGGGTGTGGTATACTCGAAACCAGACTGTGTCCTGTCTTAGACGGGGTACCACATGTCCTGAAACCAGACAGCATGATCGTCCTATCCGCACTTTCAACTTTTGACAATGCAGATCAAGATGTTTGTTTGATTTGAATTTGTGCATCTTATCTTTTTATTGATTTATCTTTGGCTTCGGTCATGTTCCTATGTTGCTCGATGATGTCACTGAGTGATTTAGAGTGACCGGGATGGTTCATGATCCTTTTCTTTTTTGATTGTGAGTGTTGCTTGTCTATGATGTGTCTGTCTTTCGCAAATAGGGTTGCATTTCAGCTCTGGCCTTCAATGCCATGATGCTACGCATCCATTTTGCTACATAAAAATAAAGGTTCTCATCTACAAAGTGCATTACTGAAAGCAAGTTTTCTTCATCTTTAACTATCTTCTATCTCATTTTCTTCTTACTAACATTTCTTCCATCAGTTCGGATAGTCAGTTCGATTTAGTGCTTCGATTTCCCCGCACACATATGCTGCATCCTGCATCTATTTGGTTAGTACATTTGCATCACATCAAGCATCTTATCCATTTCATATTATAAATGCATCAAAAACGCATAAGCAAAAATATATACATCCATACATATTCCACAAAGGTCCATAAATAGTGTATAAGTCATCCATACATGGAAAATAACATAAGTCATAACATGTTGCATCCCATCATATCGATGCATATCATATCATATGTCACAATAATATCGGAGTACAAAATCGGACTGTCTGTCCTAAGTAGGGCCCGTAGGCTAACTACCAAAATGTCAAAATACATAATGTCTATCTGTCTGTCTAAGGAGCACGTGCCTCTGTCACTGGGTGCTCCCTTGGTCCTCCTCATCCTTGCAAGGTCTCGCGGCTGATGTCCCTCCTGGTCCTGGCTGTGGTGGTCTCATCGGTCCACTCACCCCCATGCTGCTCAATGACCTCCGAGAGCGTGCCCTGCTCTCTGTCCTCGATCATGCCCGATATGAAGGTGCTCTCTGCTTTGGTGGAACTGCACTCTCATATAGTGTCCTCCAATGGCGTATCTCCTCTCCAGTCTCTACCAACATCTATCCTAACTCCCGTACACTGGCATCCCGAATCGACCCAATATACTCAGTGACTCTCTGTTCCTCTCGCTGTGCCTGAGCCATCGCTACATCTCGAGCCGCTGTGAGTCTAGCTATCTCCGCTTTGAACTGATCATGCTCTCTCTCTAAAGTCTCAATGTGATCGTGCTGACTCGCTATGGTAGCCCTGAATATCTCCATCTCCTCTGTCCTAGCTGTCTCTGGCTCTATGGGTATGTCTTGTAATGCCTCATGCTCGCCTGAATCTGGCTCATCCTCCTGCTTCTCATCATCCTCATCCCCACCATCCTCATCTCTATCGTCATCCCCATCATCATCCTCATCCTCATCCCCGTCCTCATCCTCCTCGTCCTCATCATCTCCCTCCTTCTCTCCTGTGAGTGGGAAGTCCTCTTGTCGCCTCGGTACTGGAATATCTGGATCTGTCAATGGCACTGGCCATCGTCGTGCAAACCATCTATCATACTCATCTGTCGTCCCGGCATCTGCCACTGTCTTTGTTGTAGCTGTGAGAAGTCTGCATATGCTGTGTGTGGCTGAATCATACTCCCCCACTGACTCGTCTCTCTGTGAGATCGGGCAAAGTGTGCAGTCCTCCTAGGTACCTCCCGCCTCTCTCCAAACTGTCGTCTGACTCTCTCTGGCAGGTACAAATCAATTACTCTCTGGCGATTCACTAGTCGCCCAATCAGGTACCTCTCCTGTCTACAATATGGTAGCTCATCACTGTCATTTGACCATCCCGGACAATCACGATATGGCCTCCATGTGATTTCTCTCAGTCGATCTAACTCATGTCGCCAATACAATATATATCCAAAAGGACCCTGTCTCAATGCTCCCCCATAGCAATACACATATGGTCGGTGTGGTACTACCTGTCTATCTATGATCGGTCGACATATGGCTATGTGCTCAAATGCCCATACGTGTAGCAATGTGACTCCACAACTCAATGTCTGCACTCCTTGATATGCTATCTGATGCAGCTGAAAATAGAGCATCGCCAGTACACATGGTCCCCATGCGTACACTATCCCCTCTGTCGCCATCCGCTCTAGCACTCTTTCCCATCCAATAGGGAATCCATGTCCTCGTCTGTCTCCTGCTAGTAGACATGCTATCACCACGGCTATCACCACATATCGTCGATCATACTCTGATGCCATAGTCTCCCAGCCAATCTCCCTCTCGATGATATCCAACTCATCTGCGTCGCACTCAAACAATCTGCACAATGCATCTCTCCTTGTCACTGGGTCATACTCTATCATCTCTCCGTGAATCAGAATGCGGAGGATACGCCATACATCCTCCAGTGTCACCGTCGCCTCTCCAGTTGCCAGCTGGAAGGAGGAAGTCTCTGAATGCCATCGCTCTGCCAATGCGGTAAGCAGTCCTGTGTTTGCCCTAATCTCGGGCATGAATGTGACATAGTATATCCCAAGTCCTACTAAGGTATCTCTCTCTGTGCTCCTGAGTCTATGTCGTAGCATGAAGCAATCCGATCGGTTCTCCCGTGTGATCAACGGATACTGTCGACTTTGCATCACAATTGGGGCAAATTTTGTCAGTTTTAGGGTTTACTCCTACGGGTTGCATTTCCTCATTTTCATGTCTAATCAGGGTGTTTTTCATCTCATTTGACCTATCCTATCCTTTTCCCCCCTTTCCGGAGCATTTGCATGCCGTTTTGATCAAAATTAGGGTTTCCAATGCATACTTGCGCCTGTGTCCAGGAACCTGCACCTGTGTCAGGTAACCTGCGCTTGTGTCTCCCTACACAAGCACAGAAGACCCTACACAAGCACAGGATTCGCCCTACACAAGCGCAGAAGTCAGTTTCTGCATCCCCTGTGGGCCCCGCAATGTCCCACAAGCAATCAAAATTCATGAAATTGAAAACATGGGTATTTAAGATCCATACCGCTGCTCCTGCATCGTCCGATCGTCTGAATGTGCGTACGCGTTCCCCGAGGTGATCCACCATTGGAATGTTCGCCATCTCTTTGCAAGTGTTCTTGTCCAGAGCAACAAATTCTCCTCCTTGGCTAGTGCAAATGAGCAATTTTCCCTCTCTTGGCCTCATTTATAGCTCTTTTTCAGTGCATAGATGGACGTGCATCCTCTCCATCTTATGTTGGTCGTGGTCTTTTGCATCTTCAATTGCTTGTCCTTCATGCATCTGGTATCCGATGGTCCGTCTGTTTGATCCTATCATCTCCTTTCATTCTTATCGATCAATTGGCCTCTTTTCTGGATGTTTCCGGCCAATTCCTCGAGGGGGCATGCATATGTCATTATTATTGTCTGGGGCATTTTCATTACTGTTCTTTGAAACAACGCTTAAAATCGCATTGTCTCAAAGAGGGGCAAAATGTAGACACCTAAAAATGGTCAACGCTTGCGGAGTCATACTTTAACATTTGCGCATTGCCTCATTTTAGGTTTTTGCGTCGCATTAACATTTCTCCTATGATTCGTACTTGGTCTTTATCATTTGCGAACATCGAGTCATTCTTCTACATTCTTCATTTATCTCGCTCTCGAATTTGGTCTTGTCGACAACACTATCCAGTCATGATTTTAATCGATCTTATCCTATTGCATCAATGTGCGTGCTTATTTGTCATCATTTTAGACATCGTCAATCCTAATTAGGGTTTTTGTCCTATCAATCTTGCGATCGATTTGTCATCAATCATTGTCCTCTTATCAATCTTGTCGATTTATCATCAATCCTTCAATCTTGTCGTTTAACGATCGATTTGTCATCGGTCGTTGTCATGTTCGATCTTGTCATTTTGGATCAATTTATCATCAACTCTTGTCATCTTGTTCGATCTTGTCATTTTGGCGATCGATTTGTCATCGATCGTTGTCTGTCTCAAATATGTCAATTTGGATCAATTTGTCATTGTTCCTCATCAATTGGCGCATTTTCTCAATCAAATCATTTATCCACATTGGTCATTTATCAATCCAAAATCAAATCATGATCGAGTCAATTATCTTTCATCAAGACCTAATTCATCTTCTAGGGTTTTGTGATTTAATCATTTAACCTTGTGTGTCATTTTCTTCCTTTAGGATTAATAAATTGTTTATTTATCCTAAGTCTTCTCATTGCAATTAAATGTTCATTTAATTGGCTAATTATTCCTCTTTGTGAATTAATTAATAAATGACAAATTATTAATTAATTTACCTAATTTCCTAATTCCTAATTTCCATCAATTTCCTAATTTCTTAATTTTCTAATTCCTAATTTCAATTTCCTCCTATTTCTCTCCTAAATTCATGGAAATGACATGTCAATTTGTCATAAATTTGTCATAATTGACAATCAATCAATTTTGACATAGAAGTTGTCATAATTTGTCATAAATCATCAATCAACAAATTTTGCATAGAAAGTGCATAATTTGTCATAATTTGTCATAATTGGCATAATTGATTTGCAATTTCCATTTGAATTGAATCATGCTAATCTTGTCATCTCTCCAATTCTTCTATAAATTGGATAAATTTCTTCAATCAAACCCCTTAACTAATAATAATTGCTAATCAGACTATTGAATTTCTAATCACTTTGTCATATCACGCTTCGAGTATTCTTGTGTCAATGTCAATCTTGCTTTCTCAATTAGGTTTATGCACTTGAAGGTGAGATCTACAACAAAACTATTTGGAGAAGAAAGAAGAACAATGGAGCCGCATGAAGGAAACATTTGGATTTACATCTGGTTTGCATAATCTTTTTGAGTGTTTTATCTTTATGTCTCTATTGAATGTGTTTAGGATAGATCATTGCAATTTAGTTTTCGTGATTGAGCTAATGGTTAGTTTTTATATTGTTTGTGATGATTTCCTATTTCCTAACGTACACATACATATATATACACATACATATATATGTATGTGTATATATATGTATGTATATGTATATATATACATACACACACACACACATATATATACATATATACATACATATGTATGTATATATATGCGCACACTCACACACACATATACATATATATACATACATGTATGTGTGTGTGTGTGTGTGTGTGTGTGTGTGTGTGTGTGTGTGTGTGAACCTCTCAAATAAAAATAAAAATAAAAGATTTTGGTCACTTTCCACCCATTTCACCCTTGTGATAAGTCTATTTGATACACTTTTTACTTGACTATTGTCATGTAGTTGTATTTAAACGCATTACTTGGTATATTAATTTAAATCCCAATAACATCCTAGAATAACTATGTTGAACACACCACAGGACTAAAAGGGGGGTTGAATTAGTCCAGACCTTAAACTAGTTTATCTTTAAGATTCTTAAACCTCAAACCACAATTTTCTCATCTCTGAAATAGCGAGACATGAAATCAGAAAACACAATACACAAGAGAACACTAGATTACATGGAAAACCCTAAGTAGGGAAAAACCACATCGAGAATTACACTCACAATATGAATAATTGATTACAATGTTTGAGGCTCAAGGCCAAGGTAGCTCACTGCTCCTGATTTGGACTTGCAAAATTAAGGTGAACAACCTTAGGGAAAGATACAATGTACTTGCATTACTAAGACACAATCTTAAGGCAAGATACAATAGACTTTCATTATTGAAGCTCATTGCTCTAGAGAAAGATACAGATTTGCACAAATTGCCAAAAGGACACATTGTCTTCCAATAGGCATAGGAAAATGATGAATTGAAATGAAAAAAATCTCCTGGTCATTAAACTATATTTGAACCATTGTATCAAGAAAATAATATCATGGAAAATATAACTCATACATTTACTATCTCAAAACTATGCCGTATTGAAATATATGATCATCAAAGCTTAACACAAATTGAAATTTGCACTTCTGCTTGTCTACATATGCTTGTATACCATGCACAATCAATCCACACCAATCCATCATAAAACACACACACACACACACACACACACACACACACACACACACACACACACACACACACACACACACACACACACACACACACACACACACACACACACACACACACACACACACACACACACACAGTTATTCATTGAAATCCTCAACTAGGTCAACCACTAACAAAATATACATGAATTACACAAAGTCGGCCACCATGATCAACTTCAATAAATGCGGTCCACTCCAGGAGATAAAGGGGACCCAAATACATCACAACAAATCTTCCAAAGTTGATTCCAATGAACCACACACAATAACACATCCTCCAAAGTCGACATCAAATGTAATATGTAGATAAATGTTAAAGCATGTTAACCAGTCAGCCCCAAAACATCACCCAATGAAAATCTTCACATGCCACTATAAGACTCATAAAAACATTTTAATTAAACCTCCAATACATATCTAGACCAAAAGAGTATGATCCAAATAAGATAAATCAACTGAGTCAGCCAAGGACGAACACAATTGACCACATCAAACAACTAAATGACGTAAATTCACTTGATGGGAAAACCAACACATGAAATTTGAGCTAGGATAGTATATAAACCATATGAACATGTCCTCCAAGCTGCAACAAGTACATCATAGTAGAGAAATATAGAGCATTCTCCAAACCAATCTTGATAGATAGTCTTACTGTCAACAAATTGCAACTACCAACTTTACCAACTTAGCAAAAAAGGACCTAAAAATATGAAGTGCAACATCCATAAAATATAGACATTATATCCAGAACTACAAGCCATCATCATCAAAGAGCAGAGGAAAACAAAGCATCCTCCATAGGGCATTAAATACTCTTTCTTGCATATTGTAACTTCCACTACTAGTCATATTCCGAAAACATCTCATACTGGATCAATATCACTTCTAGACAACATAACAACATCCAAACACTCATTTCCAGACCACATACCACAACCACACAACTAAACCATTGCAACTTCTTCACATTTGTCACCACTACACAACCACGAACTCACGACAGTAATGACAACACCAAACAATTTTGACATCAATGGCAACACAACCATATTTACAACAATCTCCTCATTTATCATTGATGGCAACACTTGTGCCAATAAAATGAAACTTCATCCCCCTTTGACATCAAGAAAAAAGGGCACAACACTACAAACTTGATCTCTATAATTCTTTCTATTGCAAATATGATGTTGATGGTGCTGATATGTTTTGTCATGGTTGTCATTAATGTCAACATGTGGTTTTCTAAGTTGGTGATCTGGAATATGTTTCTCGGCCTGATTGGTGCTCTGGAAGTTGTGCTTCAAATGATGTTTAGTGTTTCCTGGTAATTGACAGTGTTGGTTGTGATCTAGATTTCTCCATTTTCTGGATATGGTGTTGATTACTTGAATTCATGTTTATCTTGGTTCCATTCTTATTTTGTTAAGTTGAAATGTGTTATTTTGGGTTCGGTTTGATCTAGAATTGGAGACTGTGTAATGGTATTTGTGTAGCGTATGAATCTTGTATTTGTGATGGATGTGTAACATGTTGATATGATCAATGAAGTGAGCTATGGTGTGGTTCACTTCTCATTCCTTTCGACCATGAGATTGCTTAGTGCAGATCTATTTCAAATTAAGTTTGGCCTACTTGGAAAGTTATGTAATCAAGAGAACAGTGTAAGTAAAGGATGATCATAATTAATGATGTATGGAAGACATGCGAGATTGAAAAGATAAATCTGACTGATTATTGATGCAAGAAGTTGTGTGAATGTGTGTAGTGTGTTGCTAGGTACCAAAGGCTCTTCTGACATTGTTGTTTGTGGCATTGTATCCTAGTGGTGGATTTTATTTTCTTTCTTTGTCTTTCAATAGTGAGCCTTTTTGGGTAGTGAGCCACCTTAATCAGTGTCACCCTAACAGGTGTTTATATTGAGAATTAACATTCTATGTGGTTTTTTCCCTTCTTGGATTTTCCACATCATATCTGGTGTTCATTGTGTATGATTTTGTTGAGTATATGCGTGCTTTAATGTTTGCATATGTTCAAGTTAAATAATTAATAAGTTGGTTATTCTGGATGTGTGAAAGAATTAAAAAGTTTAATTGACAATTGATTCACCCTTTGGTATTAAAAATTTTAATTGACAAGTTGTTCGAGCATTCAAAAATTGGTATTAGAGCTTTGGTTCCTTGGAAAAGAGCTTAACCACTTGAGGTAGATCCGATGGCACATAAACTAAATATTCCTATCTTTGAGGGATTCAACTATGGCTTCTGGAAAGTAAAGATGAAAGGTTACTTGATCTCCTTGGGTTACAACACTTGGAAAGTGGTGGAGACTAAGTATGTATTGTTGGTAAACAGTCTTGCTATTCCCGATGAGATTCAAGCTTATGAAGAGAATGAAAAAGCAAGGTATGCAATCTTTAGTGCTTTATCAAAAACTTAATTAACAAAGGTTATTTTATTAGATACTGCTTATGAAGTTTGGAAAAATTTGAGAGAAATTTATGAAGGAAATGACAAAGTTAAATTATCAAAGAAGTTGACTGTTAAGCGTAGATATGAGAACTTGAGAATGGAAGAAGGAGAAGATATATTAATTTATTTTCAGAGGGTTGATAGTGTAGTAAATGAAATCAAAGAAGTTGGAGGCACCTCAAATGATGAAGACATAATGGAGAAGATCTTGATGACCCTATCATAAAGCTATAGTGATAAGATCTATGCTATTGAAGAAGTCTATGATCTGAAGAAGTTCACCAGGGAATAACTGTTTGGCACTGTAATGCCCCACCAGGAAACCCCGAAGGGATAAAGCATCATCCATTAGAGTTAAAAAAAATAGATAACTTAATGAAGTTCATCCATTAGAGTTAAATTAGATAACATGATGAGTTCATCCATTAATGTTTAAAATATAGATGACACAATGAGATTCATTCATTAGAGTTAAAACTATGGATAACATGATTAAGTTCATCCAATAAATTTTAATCATTCATTACATTCAATCTTACATTAAACACTTGCCATGCATCTAGTTTCATAACGTACTTTAACTACATCCTAAACTAATGAATACTTTCCATGCATACTTAAATTGCATTAACAATAAATGAATATCTTCCATTAATCATGTCTACATTCTTTTATGATCCTATTTACTGCATTTAATAAGATGACTATATACATGCATTCAAAATTAACTTCATCTAATCTCCATTATACATTTTAACATAATGCATCCATAATTACTAAATTAAGAGGAAACATAAGAATGCAAAAACACCACATAACACCTAAATGATCTCGGAGTTCACCCTTAGTGGGCTACATCTCCGGGTTTTCTCAACTGCAAGACTCCTCTGATACTTAATCAATAGTGAAGAATACATAAGGTTCACATCATTTACAATCCTGCCATCAAGGCAAACATACCCAATAATACATACGACCACATTGGTCCAATAAATACATAAAAGATCCCTGAATAGGAAAGGATCCAACTGAACACAATAAGAAGCAATTATAAAAGATCAACTGGAACATCCACAAAACTAAGTCTTCGCAACCCATCATAAGCATCCCATGGTCTGACATGATTATCAGGTTCTCACGAGGGCAATAAATGTCAGGACGACTCCACAACCGTGTTTCGATCAAAGGCAACACAACAACACACTAGCAAACATATTCAAACGAACTCCTAAAACCCTGGATTACACAAAGTAAAACTAACAGAGTTCAATATGGTAGGACTACCAACTTGGTCAAACTTAACTTCATACGGGGTGCATTGACTGACGGTACTCTAACTAGAGATGTGACCAGCTATGGCCTACCACAAACCAATATTTAACACACGCACCAGGACATGATTGAACACCAACTATCACATGAAAATAGTCAAGTTTTCAAAATCAAGGACATAAACTAGTACCCAAAATGATAAGCGACGATGACTGTTAATCACAATTTTACCATTTCCTAAGCAAATGGGAAAACATAAATTTAAACGTGCCCAGGTATAAACCAGAGAAGACAATATTTTTCCACATTGGTTGCACACAACAATTGTTCCAGTTTTCTAAT
Organism: Cryptomeria japonica; assembly: GCF_030272615.1. Taxonomy (NCBI): domain Eukaryota; kingdom Viridiplantae; phylum Streptophyta; class Pinopsida; order Cupressales; family Cupressaceae; genus Cryptomeria; species Cryptomeria japonica. The sequence continues at coordinate 173,558,669 of NC_081412.1, forward strand.
GGGTCTAAGTTGACTGCAATAATCTGCCTCATCTAGGTATAAGTTGGTCATGGTTCTCTAACTAACTAAAGTTTGATTGCATCATACAATGAATATGACATCATGAGCTTTCAAACCATAATTACATTAAAATAATATAAGCAGATCACTCAGTGATATAAAATCAATTATTCATTAAACATATGAAAATATGATATTCATTTTCAAAATAAAACATTATTTTCATTTTATCCTGACGCAGTTTATCTATACTTTTTTTTGTTTTGTTTGAAGTTAAGATATATTTCCCTGAAACCCGAAATATGCATTTAAGGACACTTAAACTAGATAATCATTTTTCCCAATTAAATTAAGTTTCCATACATATATTAAAACAAATACACCAGCTAGACATATTAATTAGTATCTATATATCTATCTTTATATATACCCCACATTAATAAGTCCCCAATTCAACTAAAAATAAAATATATTAAAATAAATATCCATTAATTTAAAAAGAGCAATTAATATATGATCATTAATCTACATTAATTTACTAATCACTAAATTTAATATATAACTATATATTATACATTAATTCGTAATTATAAATTTATATATATATATATATATATATTTTGATCGGTAAGAGGCCAAGGCCAAGAATTTTATTAATTATTTTAAAGTTACAGTACAACTCTCCACTCGTGCGGGCGCCGATAGGAAAGAGTGGAGGCGAGAAAACCTCCGGCCTTGCCCGAGACCATAGTCCAGCATAATATTACATAATAAACAATAATTCCAATTTTTGGTACAACCACCATATAAACCGAAGAGACCCCGGGCCGGGGAAATTAGAAGGGGTGTTTTTATGTTACCCCTCCTTTACAAGCCCTTATTTGCCACTTTCAAATAAAAGATGTCATTATTCTTTAGCTTCCAGTTTTTAGCTCTGTAGATGATCTTTGATTGAATAGTTCCATGTTTGCTCGAATTCTGCCTGTTTGGCCTGCACAGTTAGTTGCTCAAACACTAGGCAGATTGTTAGTACCAGTCAGCCAACACAATGGATGGAAACTCATCTTATGAAACCTGTCTTTTAAAGAATATTCATATGAAAATAGTCCTTAGAATTGCAATAGGAGTTAGATTCGTTAATGTCCAAACATGAGGAATCCCATACTTGCCAGCTCTTGTTAATGCTCCTGGATGCGGTCCCTGAGAGAGAAGGGATCCAGGTTACACTAACAAGGGTTGGTAAGTGGGGTTCAGTCATTCCCTCCTCCTATCCTTTGAGATTATGACAGAGAGGGTGGTGAGATAGGATTCTATCATGCAAGATAGCTAAAAATAGAGATTCAGCAGGTGGCAGTTACAGACTTCTCCTGGATAAAATGCCGATGTATACATATTGTAATAAGAAAACATTAAGAATTGCTTGTTCATTAGAACCAAGGGGAGGAATGTGGCAGCCTTGACTAAGTATTGAGGGTTCAAACCGCTTATAGATTTGGCTCAACACTAAAGATTGTGGTTGAGTCTAAATAACCTTTGTTTTGACCCAAAACAGTCCAGAAGATCTTTTGTAAATTTATCCCTAGTCTGCTATCGGGAATATACCTTAATGATGCTGAGGGTCTAAGGGATTGAAGAGAGAAGTTGGGCTGAGGTATACTTCAAGGGTTGAAATTTGGCTTTGGGCATGAACAGTCCGAAGGGACTATAAACAGGGCCGCCCCAAGAGTGCTTGAAAAACACCGAGAAAGAAAAAAAAATAAAAAAATAAAAAATAATATATATATATATATATATATATATATATATATATATATATATATATATATATATATATATATATATTGATGCAAATGCTGGAGTGACTGTATAAATTTTGAATGAGAGAGTCTGAAGGTATCTAAAAGTAATTCTGGACCCTAGGTAAGAGATGATGGGTCTATCAATAAAGGAATATCCATACAAAAACCATTATAGCTGCAACATTAAATTTATCCCTAAAGCTTAAGAGACTCAGGAAATCTGCAGGAATCAGAATTGAAAGACACCGTAACCTTTAAGTACTGATAAACCCTTGACTCTAAATTTCTTATAGATCTGAAGCTAAAGATTGGATTAAATAAACATTTGCTACATATGCATAGCACAAAGATACCTTTTAAATGGTTAGCATCTTTAGAAAACCACTAAAACCATACATTTCAGAGGTAAGAATAACGCTAAAAAGTGGCAACCATATATCTCAAAAAACCAGTGTTATAGAAAGCTAACCAAAATTGTTATTTTCAGGTATATATATGTGTGTGTGTGTGTGTGTGTGTGTGTGTGTGTGTATCTATGAATATAAATTACTGAATGTATGTATATTACTGAATTACTTCCATTTTTTAGACTAGAAGCTTAAGAGAAAAAACTTAGGCAAGTAGACATCTTCAAGATACATAATCCGTATTTTACCTTAGTGTGAATGCTTTCCCTGTATACTTCTAGCAAAATAAGATATTGTCTTCGTAGTCAAAATAACTTCGAAAAACCAGCTCAAAACTTATCAAATTAAGGAGATATGCTATACTACGATCATTATCAAAAAGGACATTAAGCTTAATGTTCCAATATTCCTTAATTACTCAAAAACCGAAGTTTATCTAATACCTAGACCTTAGCCTATAATGAAGCACCCTTCTATGGCCATTAACTTTTCCTTCTTGGCTTTTGAGAGGAGCGAGGCTCCGAGCTCCCTGGAGTCTCTGCAGCGGGGGCTTCAGGGGAGCGAGGGATGGGCATGTGATCAGGGATGACCGTAATATTTTCTACATCCAGATAATTTTGCAGCCGCTTCTCCCGCGAGGGTTTCTTTACCATGAGGATCCAGGAGAGGAATTGGAAGTTCCTGTTCCTTACAGTGCGTAGAGCTTCGAAGGTCCTGTGGTCTTCAATAACTACAATAAGAAAACGAGGAATCGGTTTGTTGTTCCTGACAAGGACATCATAGTCCCAAGGCTTTGGAGCTGTGAGATCATCGTCTATGTTCACCAAAACACGTTCCAATTCACCAAGAATGTATGAAGACCTTCTTGCATAATTTCACCACCACCTCTCTGTCACTTTCGAAACCTCTCTGTCACTTTCAAAATACATTACTAAGGCTAGGAACATAGCAGCAATATCTGAGTTAGCTCAGGTTCGGTCCTCATTCATTATGAAATCCTTCCCTAGGAATTTCATAACTACTCTAGAAATCAAAGGGCTATGTTGAACCAAGATACCTCTCAATCTTTCATCTTTAATTTCACCCACAAAGGCCATCTGGCGCCTCGATCCCATAAGTCTGAGTGTTGTATCCATTGTTGCTCTGCGGAAGGATTCTCAGCTATCAAAGAAGGACTCGCACTCTACCAACTTAATAATGAGCAGTTACTGAATAGTAAAATATCAAGCAGGGAATGAGAATTTCAAGATGAGAGGTAATTAATTTTACCTTACTGCCACCGAGCCTAGGTTAACTCAAATGTCCCATCACTGCGGTAGCCTTACTCATCCTTCGCTGTTAGCCATCAAAACAGGCTTTGATCGAGAGAGTGGCTGACGTATAGGTTGTCATTAATGATTCATTCAGCTATTAGAGTCGGCCTACTATAGAGATCACATAATAAAGCTATGGATATCTAGAAAGGCTTAGGATTTAGCGGGAGGCTATCTATACATTAATAGGGTTAGCTCTATATCCATGTTTCATATAGTTTTGCTAGGATATGAGCTCATGTTTATAATTCTAAACTTATTTAATGTATGGGTAAGTCTCCCTCTAATTCTAAAGCCTATTACATCGCATTTAACTAAATGTGTTACCCGAGAAGAAGGAAGAAAGATAACACCTATATCACCAAAATCTCTAAATTTCGAGCCTAACTGACAGATATAAAGGGGGAATCTTCGAAGATTATTTAGAAAGTAAATATTTAAACAGTGACTCTGAAGGTTCTAAAGGAGGACTAACCCGAGCTCAAAGCCTTACTACGGTATGAATAAATATAAGATATCTAAGTAAAATGAGTTTAGATCCTAATGAAAAATAATTAAAGAAGGGATTCTAAAAGAAAAGAATTTGATAAATATGTATTTAAAAGATGGCTCAGGAGACTCTGAAGGTGGGCTTGCATGGGTCCGACATCTATCTAAGGCCTGAAAAAGTATGAAATATATGGCTGAATATCTATAGATCTTAATAGATATGATTATATATATAAAACTTCTACATGAAATGTATTTATATATATATGAGGATTTGTGATTATAGATATAACTACCCCGTGGGTATGAGGATGTAAGTGAGTATATATATCATATTTGGAAAATATATGAGTGGATGTTTATATATACATACATATATGCCTGTATGTATCCAGACAACGATCTATCTATTTGTATTGATGAATGAATGTATGATTGTAATTGATAAATATCCACCTGCATATATAATCAGACCACTGGATATATACTTAGTTTATTCATAGTCCCACAGTTTTATTTAGGAGGAAGCTCGGAACAACCCTAATCTTATCCTATGTCTAACTGCAGGGGTAAGACCTACCTGAGGATACTAAGATATCTATAATAAAGATGATAATATGAACCTCTCGGACCTAGGATTAGGTTTGAAAATGGATTATAGAATAAGGATATTCCGTCCTCTATACTTAAAGATAGGGGGAAGGGAAGATAGAAAGGGCTAAAATTATCTTAGGAGGGCAGGGACAGGAGTTTGATGCCATCAGCTCCTAAGTTAGCGAGCTCATCTTCTCTTTTGTTGCCCTCCCTATAAATGTGATTAAATGTGACCCTACCAAACCCCTTACATATATCCAAATCCTTGGATAACAAGGTATTAAGTTTCCAGTTGGAGTACTGCCTTTCCTAAGAGAATTGATAATTATAGCCGAATCACCCTCAATTTCTAAACACCTTGCATCAAGTTTCCTGCATAAAAGCAAACCTTCCACCAGGGCCAACAGTTCTGCCCAGTTGTTTGTGATAATGCCAGTTGGGGAGGCGAGGGATGCTACTTCCCTACCTTCCCAATTGTGCACAACACATCCTATCCCTGCTCGCCCTGGGTTGCCCCGGGAAGCCCCATCAAAGTTTAACTTCAACCACCCTTTACCAGGGGGATGCTAACTACATGAAGCTCTAGATTGAAGGCAGGCTGAAGGGCCTTCACCTACAAAGGGAGGGAAAGACAAGCCTTTCCAGCGTTTTATGATCTTTTCATCCCAGTGAGACATGGAGGCATTTTTAAGTGACCCCAAGGCAAGTCTATTATTTACAAGCTCTGTGACAGCTGACTCTATTTTATTAATGACTCTGAGGGCATCTAGTTTTTCATTCTTAAATATGCGCCTATTTCTTTCTTTCCAAAGTTCCCAGATTATGGATGATGGGAGAGCTTTCCATAGTCCTTCAAAGAGACAACCCTTCTTAAGAAGAGGCCAAGCCTTCAACATTCCTAAGATGGTATTGGGGAAGGCTGCAGACCACTCAAGTTTACTGATAAACCAAGTCCAACATTGATGAGCATAGGAACAGTTAAGGAGAATATGATTGGTGTCCTCTCCCTTGGCTTCGCAAAGAGGACATCTACTAGGACCCTCATAGCCCATACGCCTGAATTTGTCCGCAGTGAGGAGTTTGCTTTGGATTGCAAGCCAGGAGAAGATGCCTACCTTAGGTAAACAATTCCTATCCCAATACATATTTAGAGGAAGTTCTACCTTGGGTCTTAGAACTGAATTGGATATGTGGGAGTACCCATCCATGGCATTGTATTCTCCACTTAAGGAGCCTACACATACCAACTTGTCCTTAACATGACTTAGGACAAAGTTTCTAGAGTTGAGAATGGACAAGAGTTTGAGCTTGTCCCCTATCGGAATGACTTCATCATCCCTTTCAATCCACTGCCACCCAACCCCCTCCTTTAGAGGGGAAAGGTAACTATTTAACAGGTCCTCTATTAGCTTCGAGGAGGGCTCGAGTAGTCCCGAAGTCATCGATGTTTTCAATGGCTTTATATCCTCCCCATGAATCTGACCAAAAGAGAGCCTTGTCCCCTGAACCTAGGTTCCAAGTAAGCTTGTCCGCAATGATCTTCCTACACTCCAACATAAAATTCCAAAGGTGGGAGCCTCTGGGGGGATTGGATTCCCTGAAAAATTTGGGATGGGTCATCTCCATTAAGGTACTTGAGGTTAAGTAATCTAGCCCATTTAAGATGTGGGAATCTGAATAACCTCCATACCAACTTTGCCCCCAATGCTCTACCTTGGACTCGAGGGTTTTTGATGCCTAAACCCCCATCCTCCTTGGGTGAGCATATCTTGTCCCAGGAAATAAGTGAGATTTTGTGGTTGTTATCAGTTCCCTGGCAGAAGAAAGTTCTTAGATGCCTGTTAATTTCAGTAAGTTTGGAGGAAGAGAGTCATTGAAGGGAAAGCTAGAAAATGGGCATAGCTAATAAAACTGATTTAACCAAAGTAGCTCTGCCCGCTGAGGAAAGCCATTTCCCTTTCCATGAGCTGATTCTAGATTTGATCTTATCCACTAAGTTATTCCATAAATTAGAGGGTCTCCTGCCTCTGTCAAGGGGGATGACTAAATATTTGCAAGGAAGGGATCCTATACTAATTTTCAAATCTTTACTAATATCTTTTTCAAGAGGGGGTTCAATGTTGAACATAAAGATAGCAGATTTAGCCAAGTTAACCTCTTGACCTGAGGCTCTCATGTAAGAATTGAAGATATTTTTAAAAGCGTGGGCCTCCCTTAAGTCACCTTGTTCGAAGAGCACCGTGTCATCCACAAATTGTTGGTGGGTAAAGGGGGGAAGGTTTTTAGTGATGGGAATGCCTTGAATCTTCCCAATCTTCTTAGCCATTGTAATAGTTATTCCTAGGGCCTCAACCATAATGATAAAGAGGAAGGGGGATATAGGGTCCCCCTGCCTAAGCCCTCTCGAACTGCTAAAGAAGCCTACTGGGGAGCCATTATCTAGAACAAAGAATCTTGGGGAGGATATGCATTCAAAGATAAGGTTGATCCAAGTTTTTGAGAAACCAAAGGCTTCTAGGCATTTGCAGAGGAAACGCCAATCAACTTTGTCGTAAGCTTTACTGATGTCCAATTTGATTAACATGCTTGGTGATTTGTTAAGCTGAACTGAATGCAAAGCTTCCTGGGCAATGATCACTCCATCATAGATTGATCTTTCCATGACAAAACTGGTTTGTTCCTCACTAATAATAACTGGAAGGAGATTTTGGAGTCTAGCTGCCAAGGTTTTAGTTAACAGTTTGTATAAAGTGTTGCATAGAGCAATTGGTTTGAAGTCATTGAAACTCTCCGAGTTTTCCTTTTTTGGAATGAGGGCGAGAAAGGTGTTATTGACTTCTTTAAGAATCTTTCCTAAGTTTCTAACCTCTTCCAAGGCCTCTGTGATTTCTGTTCCCATAAAATCCCAGCATTTTTGAAAAAATCTAGTGGGGAAGCCATCTAGACTCGGAGCTTTCTCAGGATTCATTTTGAAAAGGGCAGATTTGACCTCCTCCACAGAAAATTTCTTTAGAAGGGTTTGGTTATGGTCACTGGTTATGAGTTTCGGGATATTCTTGATGAAGTCGAGTTGGCCCTTAAGGTCAGAGCCTTCAAGATTATTTAGGATATTCTCATAGAAGTTAGCTACTTCAGACGCAACCATATCTGGTTCAGTCAGGATGGAACCCTGGGAGTTCATAATTTGAGAAATTCGGTTGACTCCTCTCCTTTGCTTAGTGCTATTGTGGAAGAACTTGGAATTACGATCCCCTTCCCTTAGCCAGGTCTCTCTGGATTTTTGTTTCCAGAAGATTTCCTCACAGGCTAATATCTTTCCATAATCCGAGAGAAGGGCCTTCTCCTTAAGGAAAAGGTGCTCATCCATCCCTCTTTCTATGACCTCAATATTAACCTTGTTAAGGTCATTCTCTATTGATGATTTTTTGTCAAAGATGTTACCAAATTTGGTCCTATTCCACTCTAAGAGCTTCCGTTTAATAAGTTTTAGCTTACTTGCAACAATAAACATCTTTGATCCTGAGAAGGTGGAGCTACTCCACCATTCTTCAAGTAAGCTTAGAAAATTATCATCTCAAAACCACATATTTTCGAATTTGAAGGGACATTTTTTTGGGTATAATTTGATAATAAGTTTAATTGAAGAGGAAAGTGGTCTGATCCTGATAAAGGAAGAGGCTCTGCCTTCAAGGAGTGATCCAGTCCTGAGAGCCCACCATGGATAAAAAACCTATCAAGCTTTTCTGCTATGTTACAAAATCCAGATCTTCTATTGTTCCAGGTGAAGGCATTATCTGCTGTCTTAATTTCTAGCAGGGAATTCCTATTGATCCAGAGATTGAAATCTATAGCTGAAGGGGGGAGCCTGCTGCTTCCCCCTCTTTTATCTGAGGTTTTAGTGATGGCATTAAAATCTCCTCCAATGATGCTGAGGTTGTTCGAGAAGTTTTTAAGAAAGATCTCAATATCCTTCCATACTTTCACCTTATCATTGTTTTGGATGGGGCCATAGACATTAATCAATTTAAATCTGAGGTTATTTTTGTGGGTTACGACTTCTCCTCCTATCTAGTTTTGCTGGATCTCTAGTGGTATGAACGAAAGGGATCTAGGATCCAAAATGATAGCTAGGCCCCCTGAAGCACCAGAGGCTAGGGAATGATTAAGTTGTCTAACCCCCAGTGTTTTCCCAAAGATAGAAATCTCGGATGCATTCATTTTTGTTTCTTGAATTAATATTAAGTCAGGTTTAGAGACACAGATACAACACTTTAAGATGCGTTGTTTGTTAGGGGCATTCAATCCCCTAACATTCCAAGTTATGATTTTCATGGCTCAGTGGGGAGGTACTTCCCCTCCCCTACATTAAAAAGAGTTGATATTTTGGATTGACACTTAGCTTCTCCATCCTTCAGTCTTAATTCGGCTAGGGATCTCGTACCCCTTCTTTTACTGAATTTAGCACAATCTGGGGAGTCTTTGCTTTTGCCCGAGCAGAGAATGCCTAAGGTGTTAGGATGCTGATTTTCCTCATTCTCTGATGCTATGAAGAGTTCCTCTTTATCTAAGTTAACTCTAGTAATATTAACCAGGTTGTTAACGAGGAGATCTCTCTGTCTTTCCAGTTCTTCGTTATCACATATTTCTTCAATCAATTGATCCATGAGGTCATTTACTACTTCTTCCCCTATAAAGTTGGCAATGATATCAACTTCCTTTGCTACTTGATCAACCTTAGAAGCTTTAGTTGTGACAGGGTCAGTCTCCGGGGAAGAGGGACTAGCCTTTTCCCCTAGAGGGGTTATCATATTTGAGACTGGGGAGATTTGATGGGATTGTTGTGAAATCCTGTCTAGATCTTCGGTTGAGATGCCCTCATCTTTTGGAAGTGATAGGGTAGTAAGATTCCGTGGGGGGGAATTTTTTGAGGAGTACTTTCTATCTTGTAAGATAAGAGAGCCTACTGGTGACATAACCATGTCGGATTGTTCATTCTGAGGAAGCTCTTCACAAATTTCCCCTTCTTCTAAATTACCAGGCCCTCTATAAGGGTCCCCCATGGGAGGGACAGGCGGTAGAGGAGGTTGAGGCTGAGAACATGGGAACTTAATTAGGGCTTTTTGACAACAAAGATCCAGAGAGGGAGGATTAGTGCTGAGTTTATTAAAAGCTGTGATGGTGAATCCTCCTCCGTCCACAAATTTAATTGGAACTACTCTTGGTTCAGTAATTAATTCAGGGGAAGCATTTTTCCTTGGTCTATCCATTTCAAAAGGACCGTTGTAGAAGGGTAATTCAAGAGGTAAACTCTGGTTTTCATACCTTAGTGTTACTGAATCAATGTTTTTAATGTTTACATTCATGTTGACAATCATAACATTGTTAAAGAAGCTTAAAGCAGATTTTTTAACTTCTACAAATTTGCCTATTTTATTCCCTAAAATTCTCAAGAAGTCATTATTTCTTAATTCGATTGGAATTCTTTCGAGAGATATAGCTCTATTAACCATACATGAATTTAATAGCAAAGGATGAAAGAGGGTTTGCCACTCCCAACAATCAAACCCTAAGCCCTTAAACTCGGACAAACCCTTATTTAATACTGAGTTTTTAAAATTTTGATTACCACATTCAATAGCTAAGAATTGATCAGGGAGGATGTCAATTTTTACCTGGTTATTGAGGGAAGACGCTACCCAGTAGGCAATTTGTTCAGACGGGATCCCCCAGCCTTTCCATCATGCATAAAACATTCTTTTGTTGCAATGCATTTGATACCTATCCAATGTGTGGGAATCAATGTCAATGGTTATCCCATTGGGGCTATCTTTGGAGGATTTGCCACCAAACATTTTGATAGCTGAAGCCATGGGACTTTTTGTTCGATTAGGTTTTATAGAACCTTCCTTCCACCCTAGGTTGGGATGTCGCTTTAAGCAATTCGCTTGCTTTTCTACCTTCTTATTTTGGCACCTTACCGGCTGTCATTTTTGATCCCTGTCTTGGAGCGAAGGAAGGGAAGCCCTAGCCGATACAACCAGTGGATATTTTGTTTTAGCAAAAAAGGCTTCTTGCTTGTTGATCTGAGATTTAGCTCGACTTAATTCATTTGCCCTAACATCCTTCGCTAGAACCACAAAACGGTTTCCATAGCCGTGATAAACATTTCGCAAAGGAAAGGGTTGGTCGAAGAGAGAGAAGCTAATTCTGTCTTTCGCATGCGACGATATTTCGTAGTATTTTAAAATATAATTAATTAATCCCCTTTCTTACTAACATGTCAATTATAAATTAATATATTATTAATAAACTATATTGATTATAAATTATCATTATTAAAACATTTTAAAATAAAAAAGCAAACTAAATTTAAATTTATTATATATTATATTTTTTTTTCTTTTAAAAAAAATATACAAAAAAAATAACATAATTTTTTTTTAAACCCTAAGGAGGGCAGTCGTGGGCCCACCTCCCATCCACTGGAGTGGGGACGACATGCCTTAGCTGCCGATGCTGCGGCCACCGTGGTGGACGCAGGCCTGCGGCGTCCACGCAGTGGGCGCGAGGGTCCTTGCGGCCACCACGGGGTCGCAGGACTCTACGGCCACATGGTGGTCGCAGTTCATTGCGGCCATCTTCTCTAGCAGCGTCCATGGAAGGGAAGGGAAGGAAAGGGAGGAGGGTGCGGGTTGAGCCTCGACTCCTCCGCCCTCCAAACCCTGAATCTGCCCCCCCCCGAATAAAACAATAACAACTCCATGATAAATTTTATTTTGTTCATTCCTTTTTTTTTAAAACAATTTTATTTTTTTAAAATTTAATAAGTACTTTTCAAAGACAGAGAATCCCAGTTTATTTATTTTTCACAGTCTCAACCAGAGACTTCAAGCAAATTTCTAGAGTAACCAGACCTAAAATAGTAAAAAAAATTCAAGCAAAATGCGTAGTTCTAAATCCCCAAAACCAAATTAATTTTAGAACTCAAATCTGAAGATTTTCCAACAACAAGCACAGTTTTTCTAAGCCAAACAGTAAAATTCTTGGCAACCAAGGAGATAATAAAAAATCCTACCTCCATACGCAATCCTGGAAGAGTTTGTTGAAGAGCCCAGCCTCCAAGCTCCGGCTCTGATGTTCCTTCAAAGCCGGCCTCCAAAATTTTTCCCCAAAACAAAATCTCCCTTGCTTTCCCATGAAATCCCCGGTATTAAAAATTAGAAAAATATATGCAACCTAAACTTTTTTAGGTTCCCCCCCCCAAAAAAAAATATTTTTCAATAATAAAATATTTAATAATAAGAGCATTTATTTTTCAAATTAGAAAAATAAAAAAATGCTTTTCTCTCCCTCATATAATTTCTAATTTTTCCTAATGGACACAACTTAGCATTTTTATTTCAAAATTATATGAGGGTAAAATATATTATTATTTTTTAATTAAAATTAAATCCAAATTTTATTTATTTTTTAAAACTATATCAACATATTTTAATCCCATTTTTCTAATTAAATTGATTTTCTTAATTAATTAAAATCAACCTTTCTATTTTTAAAAAGCAAAGAGATTAAATTATTTTTATTTCAAATTAATTTAAATCTCCTTTCCAAAAGCATAACTAAATAAATTAATCAATTAGAATTAACCATTTAATTAAACTTGCTACCAAATTGAATTGAGCAATTCTAATTTTTGATTAATCGCATAAGGGGAACTTATTTAATTTAGTCCATTAATTTCTAATGCGTAAACACACATTAAATCAAATTAAATAAAAAGGATAATTACTCAATTTAACCACACATACAAAACACGCAATCCAAGAAAGCCAAACAAACAAACGACCTGCATACCCAACCAAAGGAATATTGATAGACAACTAACGAAGCTCACTTGAGCACGACTAGGGTTACATGAGGGTCTCCCGACCACCTAATCCAATTTTCTAAGGGTTAATGAGAAGCACTCAAACCTGTGAATCCAGGTGAAGATGAACCTCGTACCCATGCAGTATTGTACCTGCAATCTCTTGCAACCCTGAATCACACTCACACACACACACACACACACACACACACACACACACACACACACACACACACACACACACACACACACACACACACACACACACACACACAATAAAAGTGTTAGCCTGAGATTAATAGCACAATTTAGGAGAAATAATAACTTACATATGAATTGATGTGACAACCACATTAACAGGTATGCGCATTAATTAAAACATCTGACTATAACATGATTACATGATAAATAACCAAGGTCAAACCAAGATTAGAATCTGATTAGGGCAGGGGTACTACAGGCACTCTGACCATGTTTAAGATGAGGAAGTTTGGAAAAGGCAAAGCTAAATATGAGATAGTCGTTAAAGCTGTTGAGGAAGACCAGATGATGAAAGCTTGGATGAGATGGAAGAAAACTTTGTTAGGAAGTTGAAGAAAGGTACCGACAAATATAAAGGTATGTTACCTCTTAAATGTTTTAGATGTGGGAAGATTGGTCACATAGCTACTAGATGTCTAGAGAAAGGAACAAGACAAAAGTTTAGAGAAGGAAAATGAAAGTTTAATAAGAAAGCCTATTATGTTAAAGATGATGTTGGTATCTTAGATGATGAATCAGACTATGAGGATGACAATTTATTTTTGGTAGAAAAGGATGTACCTAAGATTGATGTTTCTGAGACTGTTAAAACTATTGCTACTGCTCTACATGCTAGGAGAGATAGAAATGAATGGCTGATTGATAGTGGATGTTTAAATCATATGAATGGTGATAAGAGTAAGTTTGTAAAACTTGAGAAATGTGATGGAGGTTTTGTTAGGTTCAGAGATAATCAGACAACATAAATTGTAGGAATTGGCTCTATTACCTTTGATGGAAAGCATAATACTAACAATGTTTACTATGTGAAGGGTTTGCATCATAATCTGCTGACTATTGGACAAATGTGCAAAAATGGATACATTGTTGTTTGTCAAGATGGTGGTTGTGAGATCCAAAAGAGATCCCAAATTGATATTGTAGCAAGAAAAAGGATTAGTGGAAACATGTATTTGCTAGAAGTTGCTACAAGACAATATTTGTTATCTCAGTTCAATGATAGTTGGCTTTGGCACAAAAGGATGTGTCACACCAACTTTGACAATTTGGTAAAGATTAGTTCAACTAGTGTAGTAAGATATTTACCAAGGTTGACCAAACCGGATAACAATATTTGTAAATAATGTCAAGAGAGAAAGCAGACAAAAAGAACAATCTTCTATTGGACAGTTGGACTTGGTGCACACAAACTTATGTGGTCCTACTAGAACAAGGAGTATACAAGGTGAGAGGTATTTTATGCTTTTAATTGATGATTATTCTAGAATGACATGGGTTTAATTTAAAAAAAAGAAATCCAAAGCAATAGAAAAATTCAAAATATTCAAGGCGCGCAAGAGTTAAGAATGAAGTTGATAGAATAATTAAGTGTTTGAGATCTGACATAGGAGGAGAGTTTATTTATGACGAGTTTAACAATTTCTGTGAGAACACATGGAATTAGAAGATATTCATTTGCCCCTAGGACACCACAACAAAATGGTGTAGTGGAAAGGATGAATAGAATTATACAAGAGGCAGCTAGAACGATGATCAAAGGAGCATGACTACCAAAATTTTAGTGGAGAGAATATATACATACAACAATATACACCCTTAACATAATTTTATTTTAGAAGAGATATGGGAAGATATCATATGAACTATGACAAGGAAGGATTTTGACATTGAAGTATTTCAAGGTATTTGGAAGAAAATGTTATATTCGAAGAGATGCAGACAATCTTGGAAAATTTGACAGTAGATCAGATGAAGGCATATTCCTAGGATACTCTACAAGGAGCAAGGCATACCAGTGTTCCAACAAAAGACTAAATATAATTATTGAAAGTGTAAATGTGAAGGTTGATGAAGACATTTATAAAGGCTCTAATAAATTAGCAGGATATGAATCAGATGTGTCCTTTGACAGAAGAAGTGAAGATGAAAATAAAGAAGAAGAAAAGAAAAATGAAACTTGGGATGCTCCGACAACTATATCAACAATTCTGAGATATGTACAGAGTAATCACTCTGAGGATCAGATTATTGGAAACAAGAACAGAGGAATCATCACAATAAGTAAGACAACTCAAAAACAAGTTTTGTTATGTTTAATTTTTGAGACCGAATTGAAGTTAGTAGAAGAAGCTCGCAATGATCAAAATTGGATGAAGGCAATGAGAGAATAACTAGACCAGATTGAGAAAAATCAGACATGGGAACTTGTACATAGAGCGACAAATAAAAATTAAAACAAAGTGGGTATTGCAAAACAAGCCAGATGAAGATGGAAAGGTTGTAAGAAACAAAGCAAGGTTTGTTTGCAAGGGCAACACTTAGGATGAAGGCATCATATTTGAGGAAACATATTCTCTATTTTCTTGGATGGACGCTATTAGGATGTTCTTAGCTTTTGCAACTTTTAAGGATTTCAAAGTTTATTAGATGAATGAAAAATCAACATTTTTGAATGGAGAACTAAAATAAGAAGTTTATATTGAACAACCAAAAGGATTTAAGTTGAGAGACTAGATATTGTTTGTAGGTTGAAGAAGGTATTGTATGGATTAAAACAAGCTTCTATAGCTTGGTATGGAAGGCTAGACAAATATTTGATTGCTCAAGGTTTTCAAAAGGGATCCGTTGAGAGTAATCTCTATTTCAAAGTTGACTCAGGTAAAATATTAATTGTTGTAGTGTATGTTGATGACATAATATTTAGAGGAAATGATGGTATGTGCAAAAGGTTTACTAGTGAGATGAAAAAGGAATTTGAGATGTCCATGATCGGTGAGTTGAATTTCTTTCTTGAATTACAAGTCAATCAAAATAAAAAAGGAATCTTCATTTCTTAGTCTAAATATGTCAAAGAATTATTGAAGAATTCTAAACCGATGTGTACACCTATGACAACCAGATGCAAGTTAACAAAAGATGATAAATTTCCTAACCTTGGCTGATGTAAGTAAGTACAGATCAATGATTGGAGGATTGCTATTGACTGCAACTAGACTAGATATCATGCATGTTGTTTATTTAGTAGCTAGATTACAACAAGGACCAAAAGAATCACATGTTACTGTAGTAAAAATATTTTTTAGATATTTGAAGGGAACATTAGACTTTGGATTATGGTATCCCAAAAATTTAGATTTCACTTTGATAGCTTATACAAATGCAGATTGGGTAGGAAGTGTTGATGATAAAAAACTACAAGTGGTGGAGCTTTTTTCCTTGGCTCTTGATTAGTTTCCTAGTTAAGTAAGAAGCAGGATTCTATGTCTCTATCCACTACTAAAGTTGAATATATTGCAACATCTCTGTATTGCATGCAGGTACTTTGGATGAAATAGAATTTGAAGGATATTGGTATGTTATTTGATGAACCCATCTCAATTATGTGTAATAACACCAATGCAATAAATATTTGTAAGAATTTGGTACAATATTCCATAACAAATCATATATCTATTTCGGTATCACTTTTTGAGGGAAAAGGTGTTGGCTAATGAAGTAAGGCTTGAGCATGTAACTACAAAAGAGAAGATTGCAGATATCTTCACAAAGGCATTTTGTAAAGATACCTTTTGAGTATCTTTGATGAAAGTTAGGGGTATTACCCCTTCCTAGTTTGAATTGATGTGCATTTGAATGTGCATTGGTATAGTAAATTGCATGATCATTCTTTTCTAGACTAATGCTTGGGAGCTTCCTCTTAGGGGGAGAAGAGTAAGTTTCCATAGGGCGAGATGTACCTACCTTTTTCCTTGATGTCAAAGGGGGAGAGATGCCGAGGAAATGACGATGCAGAGAGAGTTGCAGTATGTTGCAGAGATTCAGTAAGCAATACTTTTTGTTTTTTGTAGATGGATGTTGTCATCAATTACAAAGGGGGAGATTGTTGCAAATGTGATGTTGATGGTGTTTATATGTTTTTTCATGATTGTCATTGATGTCAACATGTGGTTTTCTGAGTTGGTGATCTCGAATATGTTTCAGGACCTAATTGGTGCTTCAAAAGTTGTGTGTCAGATGATGTTCAGTGTTGACTGGTAATTGATAGTGTTGGTTATGATCTAGATTTCTCTTTTTTCTAGATATGGTGTTGATTACTTGAATTCATGTTTATCTTGGTTCCATTCTTGTTTTTCTAAGTTGAGAAGATTTATTTTGGGTCTGGTTGGAGCTGAAATTGGAGATTGTTTAATGATATTTGTGTAGCGTATGAATCTTGTACTTGTGATAGATGTGCAATGTGTTGATCTGACCAATTAACTGTGTTATGGTGTGGTCCACTTCTCATTCCTTTCCACCACGAGAATGCTTAGTGCATACCTATTTCAAATTATGTTTGGCCAAATTGGAAGGTTATATAATTAGGAGAACAATATAAGTAAAGGATGATCAGAATGAATGATGTATGGAAGACATGCAAGATTGAAAAGCTAAATCCGACTGATGATTGATGTGAGTATGGAGGTGTGTATTGTGCTGTTAGGTATTAGAGGCTATTTCGACATTACTATTTGTGGTAGTTGTATCATAGTGGTGGATTTTCTTTTCTTTCTTTCTCTTTAGGTAGTGAGCCTTTATGGGTAGTGAGCCCTCCTACAGTGAGCATTTTGGTAGTGAGCCACCTTTGTAAAAAATCACCTTCATTGGTGTCACCCTAATAGGTGTTATATATTAAGAACTAACATTCTTCATGTTTTTTTCCTTCTTGGGTTTTCCACGTTATATCTGGTGTTCAATGTGTATGATTTCATTGAGTATATGTGTCCTTTCATGTTTGCATCTGTTCAGGTTAAATAATTAATAAGTTAGTTATTATGGATATGTGAAAGAATTAAAAAGTTTAATTGATTTACCCCCCCTCTTAGTTGTCTGGGCATTCAACACTTTCTTCCTCTTCTAGGTATAACTGTAATATCAACAACACTCTCTCTGATAAGGATATCTCTCTTTTACAACCAGTTTCCTACAATCAGGAAATCACAACTTTCATTGTTCCCTTGAGAGAAGCCCCCACATCAATCTAGGAGACAAAGGATAATCCTTGATTCTCCCCTTGGAATGATGTGCCACTTCTATGTATCTAGTTTGAAGGAGGGGTAATAACCCATAAATTTTGCCAAAGATACTCAAACGTATCTTTTGACAGTGTCTTGGTGAAATTATTTGCAATTTGATCCTTTGCGGCCACATATTCCAATCCGAATTCCTTCTTTGCAACATTCTCTCTTAATAAATGATACCAAATAGAAATGTGTTTATTACTTGAATGCATCACTTGATTCTTTGAAATGTTGATAGTACTTTTATTATTACATATAATAAAGATTGCCTCATCATACATCACCTTGATATCTTTAAGAGCTTGCTTCATCCACGTGACTTGAGTGCAACAAGATGTTGTTGCAATACATTCTACTTCTACTATAGATAACGACATTCAATCATGCTTCTTATTCAACCAGGAGACCAATATGTCTCCCAAGAAAAATGCACCACCACTTGTACTTCTTCCACCATTAGCACATCCAACCTAATCAACATCAATATAAGATTTTAAAGAGAAGTCATCATTCTTATTATACCATAAACCAAAATATGTAGTCCCTTTCAAGTATCTGAATATCCTCTTTATTTCTTGGTCATGATATTGCTTTGGATTAGATTGATATCTAACAACCAAACAAATTGCGTGCATAATATCCAATCTTAAGACAATCACATACAACAATTTACCAATCACAGATCTATACTATTTTTGATCAACTTTCAAAGATCTATCATCCTTGCTTAAGTGACAACTAATGATCATAGGGGTTCCATCTACCTTACAATTTTCCATACCAATTTTTTCCAACATCTCCTTGATATACTTGCTTTGAGAAATAAAAATACCATCATCTAACTATGTTACTTAAATACCAATAAAAAAATACAACTCGTAAATCATTGACATCTCAAATTCTTTCAACATTTCTTATGCAAACCCATTGCAAACATCCTCATTTCCACTAAAAATGATATCATCAACATGTACAACCATTATCAACTTTGAAATAGAGATTACTTTTTGTTGTACCTTTCTTAAAGTTCTACTACAAAAAGTATATGTCGAATCTTGCATAGAAAGGTTTGAGAGCTTTCTTGAGTCTATAAAGTGCCTTCTTGAGTTTGCAGACCATATTTGGGTCTTGTTATCCTTGTTTTTGATTATGAAGAAAAAACTGGATAACCCCTAAGTTCTTTTTCAAATTTGTTTTTATTTCTCTAAGAGTTCATTTTTCAAGGAATTTTTGTCCATCTCATTAGTCATTGGGAAACTTTGTGGCCATTTCTTGACCTTAGTTTTGTTGTTTAAATTTAAAAAATCAACTTAAACAAATCTTTTATTTTTTGGTGCAAAGTTTGATTTAAAGTCTGACGTCACACCACCTTTGGGTCCTTTGTGCAAAGTCAGATTTTAACTCTGGCATTGCACTATCTAGTCTTAAAATGATGCAGTTCGAGCTTATGAGTCTAAATTACACCATTTTTTGAGTTTTTTTTTGTGTAAATCAGACTCATGAGCACAAAGGGAACATTTATTATTGCATGATCTTGCATATTAATTACTTTTGAGTTTGAGATTGTTTTGGTTTCTCCCTCTTTTTATTCATTTTATCTTTCTTTTTTCCCTCATTTGTTTATGATCAAGGGCTTTGCGAATTTTAGATTTACAACAAGTTGAAGTCACCTTGTTTTTGCTGGGTATGTTTCCTCTTTCCTTTTTCTTTTTCTTTTTTTGTTTGCCTCTATGGTATTTTCATTTTCATATCATTTGGAAATGTGTGTGTCGGGGTTAAAACTCGTCATACACCGTATTCTTATTTTTGTTGGTGTGTGGCGATTTTCATACCCCCGAACACACACCATTTTTATGCCCTTTGCTAAGTTTGTTTTGGTATCATCGTGGTGGATGTCGAGCTTGTAATCCCAATTTTACACCATGCTTTGCATGGTGGATGCCGTGGTTACAAACCCAATGTATTTTTGTTAACTCTTGCCTTTCGATGTATGGTGAGATGACACCGAAGCCTTAGCTTCTGGTGTATGCCAAGGCCATACCCTCGCCCTACACTGCTATCAATTTATGTACATAGTTTTCCTAGACATGTTACATGGTGTATGTTGGGATCATACCCCTGACCTACACCATGGTTCCTTCCCATGGTGCACGTCAGGGTTATAACCTCGACAAACACTGAATGCAATGTATTCTTCCCTTTGCTTTTTACATGGTGTTGTAGACACCTATTCTGTCCACTTGATTAAATGAATTTAATATTTGTTTAATTATCATTTATCGAACTATTAATTCATTTCACATTTAATTAATCCTTTCCCTTTTTCCAACTATTAATTAAATTAATATTTAATTTATTCATCCCAACCCTCTTCTCCTATTAATTAAATTAATTATTCAATTTATTTGATTTAATTCACTTAACCAAATTCAGACCATTAATTAAATAAATAAATCATATTTGTTTAATTAAATCCTCCTTCACATTTAAATAAATTAATATTTATTTAAATCCCCAAAATCCCACCTCTCACATTTTAATAAATTAATATTTATTTAAATCCCCAAAATCCCATCTCTCACATTTAAATAAATTAATATTTATTTAAATCTTTAAAATCCCTCCCTCACGGTGGAGATCACGATGAAGGGCTTTGGCATTGCGAGGGAAAGCTTGGTGTAGGCCGTGGCTTGCATGTAGGCTTATTGACTGTGCATGCGTCTGGCGGTGGTGTTTCTGAGCGTGCTGAGTCGGTTTGAGTGGGGGGTAGGGGTGATCAAAGTGTGTGGGTTGTGCTTTGTAGTTGTCGGCTGGGGTTTGGGTCAATATTTTATTCTTCTTTGGTCTATGGTTTTGGCTTTCTTCTTCCGATTTGGTGCCTTGCAGGGGTATGTGGATCCCTTGTTCATCTCTTTTTGGGGTGTGGGTTTTTTGTGAGGTGCAATGTCTAGTATTGGTGGAGAGGCCTCAAAGGCATCTCCCGACATGGATTTCCGTGCTGCGGTGTGTTCAAAATCCCTATCCCAAAGTGTCAAGACCTTTGATAATAATATTTTTGTCTCAGATCTGGGGTTTGGTAGTCCTGGTGGCTCTTGGATTATGAAGATTAATGGTTGTTTGGAGAGGTGCAGTGAGAGGCCAAGGTTGGTTATTCCTTCGGAGATGATAGTTGAAGATGTTGAATACTTTTCAAAACACTTGTTATATTGTAAGTTTTTGGGGATGAGGGTTTCTCTGTAGTTTTTGGAGAATTGGGCTCAGATGACTTGGGCACCGAAAGGGGAAATGGAGATTATGCTGCTGGCAAACAACTACTTCATGGTTACATTCAACTGCATGGAGGATTGCAATAGGGTTTTTGAAGGAGGCTCGTATCTTTACAACCAGGCAAGGTTGTACATCAAACCTTGGCATGCAGGGTTTAAACCTTCAGAGGAGCTCCCGAATAGGGTCCTAGTATGGGTTCGTTTACCACATTTTCTGATGGAATGTTGTTGGGAGGATGCATTGCGAATGCTCACTTCAGTACTTAGGAAGCCAATTGTATCCTCAACGCAAACCTTGGAGAGAAAGGTAATGACTTTTGCTCGTATTTGTGTTGAAATTGATCTTAGTAAGCCCTTGCCAGATGCTATAGATATGTGTGCGGGCTCTTATTCTTAGGTTCAACAGTTGGATTATGAGACTTTACCATTTTCAGTGTCGTTTATGTCATGAGTATGGTCATTTGTAGCGCAAGTGTCCTAGGTATAAACCGGTGGTGTGCCAACCTCAACAACTGACCCATAACCTAGATGGGGCTGATAAAGGAAAAGCTGCCATGTTTGATGAAGTAGTGGGTGCTGATGGTTTTGTCCTAGTTAAGACAAAGAACATGAATCGGGGACAAAAGAGGTCCCTACAGGAGAGATAGGAGGAGGATACCTTTAATAGATTTGAAGCGTTGGACGACCTTAGCCAATAGGAGGTGAACCTGGGGTTAATTCCTTTGGATTAGGGTGCATCAGAGTTGGTCCATGATAGTGTGAATTGGGACTCTACCCAGGATCTACAAGTAGTTGGGAGTCAACAAATGGAGATGGATCAGCCAGTAGTGGCTTAGTTGGGACCCATTTCTAGTGTTGAAGTGAAGTTGGCTAGGGGGGATGGTTCTCCTACAACTTAGAAATTGGAACCTGCTGGGGTCAAAAGTAACAAGATCTCCTTACATTTGGGTCTTCATCAGAAGGACATTAAGAAAGGAGCAATAGAGAATATTTTGAAGGTTGGCAGAACAAAGGATTTGGATAAGATCAAATTGATGGGGGAGAATTTGGTTGAGTTAGGGTCAGTAAAGACTCTAGATTCTCATTTTTCCAATCCCCCAAAATGATTGTGCTATCATGGAATGTGAGGGGATTGAATAGTGGCCCTAGACAAAAAGTTGTTCAGGAGTTGATAAGGAGTCATTCTTCTGATGTCCTTTTCTTGCAGGAAATTAAATTTCCTGTGGAAAGTATGTTGGGTTTGGTGCTGAAGCTATGGGGGAGAAGCCAGTGTTAGTGTATTGGGACAGTTAGCTCCTCTGGAGGGGTGGCCTGTCTTTGGAACCCCTTGAGGATTTATCCTATTTGGTGGGTTGCCTCCAAATCTTCTTTATCCAGGGTTGCCTCTAGTCTTGAGACTGGGGAATATATCTTGTTTACTAACATTTATGCCCCCATTGATCTTCAGGGTAAGCAAAATTTATGGTCTTGTATTTCTTTTATGCAAAGGTTGTTCCCTTTTCATCCTTGGATTATGGCGGGTGATTTCAATGCCATCTTAGACTTAGAGTTGAGTGAGAAGAAGGGTGGTGTTATGTGATTGGAACCTTCTTCCTTCTTTCCTTCCTTCTTCGGGATAGTATATCATCTTTGCATCTTGTTGACATTAAGCCTGGTAATGGTTTGTTCACTTGGAACAACATGAGGGTAGGGGAGTATTGGATTGCGGAGAGGCTGGATCGCTTTCTGGTTTCTTGTTTTTGGGTTGGTGGGGGGTGGTCCACATGTTTTGAGATTCTAGACCGGAGAGGGTCAGACCACTGGCCCATAAAGTTGGTGTCTTCTTCTGCTTGGGTCGCTCACTCTCCTTCATTCAAATTCCAGCTTATGTAGTTACAGGATCCTTCTTTGCAGGATCATGTTGCAGAGTGGTGGAGGAAAGGGAGGCCAACCTTTGGCACTGCTATGTACATGTTTGCCAAGCAGCTACAATTTGTTAAGTTTCAGCTTAAATGGTGGATCGGGAATATTTTTCATGCTAAGATAGCTACTCAAATAGTGTTGAATGGCATTACCAGTGAAATTAGAGAGCATGGATTATCTGAATCCTTGCTTAGGGAGGAAGACATGGCGGTCAAGGCTTTAGAGGAATGGGAGCTTAGGGAAGAAATATACTGGAAACAAAGAGCTCGTATTGATTGGCTTCAACTGGGGGACAAGAATACTGTATTCTTCTTCAATTCAGTGAAAGCAAGAAGACAAGGAAATTCCATTCCCATTCTGGTCAAAGATAGAGGTGAGCAGTGTTTATCCTTGCACGAGATTTCTAGGGAGTCTCTACAGTATTTTCGGTCCCTCTTTAGCAAGGATACTCAGGGGGAATTAGAAGAGGAGAATCAGGTTCTTGCTTGCATTCCTTCTATAGTTACTAGGGAGACGAATGAGCAGCTTAAGGGTCCTATTTTGCTGGAAGAACTTTTGAGGATTGTTTTTCACATGAGGAAGGGAAAAGCTCTTGGACCGGATGGGTTCCCGATTGAGTTCTTTCAATATTTTTGGGATATTATCAAATTGGACTTATTGGAAGTGGTCCAAGAGTCCCAGAGGAATAAGCAGATGCTTCAGGCTTTGAATGCGACTTTCATTGCACTAATCCCCAAGTGTGATGGGGCTGACTGGTTAGGCCAGTTCCACCCTATCTCTCTCTGTAATGTGATTTATAAAATCATCTCTATGTTGATAGCGGAAAGGTTGAAGAATTAGCTTGGGGATGTCATCCCTGAGGAGTAGAGTGGGTTTGTGGAAGGTTGCCAAATCTTGCATGGTGTGGTCATTGCTACTAAGACCATTCATTCTATGGAAACCTCCAAGGAAAAAACTATGTTTATTAAGCTGGATATGGCTAAGGCTTACGATAGGGTCCATTGGTCCTTCCTCCAGAAGATCCTTAGGGCTTTTGGCTTTGCTGATGATTGGACCCAATGGGTAATGAGTTGTGTTACATCTACCTCCTTCTCTATGATAATTAATGAAGATCATACTGAGTTGTTTGGTGCTTCTAGGGGTCTTTGCCAGGGGGACCTCCTCTCCTCATACTTATTCATTCTTTTGGTTGAGGGTCTGGGGAGGCTGATTAAGCATAATGTGGGTCTGGGTATTATTCAAGGTTGGAGTTGGGGTAATGACTTGCAGCCACAGTCTCATTTGCAGTTTGTTGATGACATGGCCCTGATGGGAGTAGCTTGGATTAGAGAAGCTACAAATCTGCGTAAAGTTTTGGATGTTTATCTTCCAGCTTTGGGCCAGTTGATCAATGAGGATAAATCTTCCATTCTCTTCTTCAACACACCTAGAACTATTTAGAGGAGGATCGCTCATATCTTGAGATTCCAGGTCAGTTCTTTTCCCTTGACTTACCTGGGTATTCCTATCTCTCCTGGTAATGCTCCTAGGGATTTGCGGCAGGGTATCTTGGACAAATTTTGCATGAAAGTTGAACATTGGACACATAGATGGTTATCCTTTGCTGGGAGGGTTCAACTGATCAAGTCAGTGGTTCAGGCTCTTCCAATTTATTAGTGTATGCTTCAAGTGGCCCCTAAGTGGTTCTTAAAGTGATTGGATTCTCTGGTTAGACAATTCTTATGGGCAGGCAATCTATCCTCCTATAAATGGTGTTTTGTCAATTGGGACTTGGTGTGTAGCCTGAAACAGTCGGGTGGGCTTGGCTTAAGGCAGTCTATTTTATTTGGGGAGGCTTTGGTGGCTAAATTTTACTGGAGGTTGTGTGTTGAACATGATCAAGGTTGGGCTAGGATTTTGGCCTACAAATATATGTAGAGGATCCCGAAGGAGGAAATCCTAAGATACCAGCTTGAGGGAAAAGGCTCAATGATTTGGAGTACTCTCAAGAAAGGGGATTCTCTTATAAAGGAAGGACTTTTTTGGATATGTAAGAGGGGGGATGAGGTCCTTTTCTGGTATGACTCTTGGGATGGATACCCCCCCATCCTTGATCAATTTTCTAACCTTGGGAATATTTGCCAGAGGTTCTTGGAGGCAAGGTGGTCTAGGGTGAGAAACTTCAAGGCTGTTTATAGATGTGGGCGATTGTAGTTGGAGTGGTGGATGACTCCTAATGAGTGGCTGATTGTTGGGATGGATGAAGAGTGTGCTGAGTTGCATGACATTTTGGCAAGTAGACACTGTAGTTCCCTGAAGGGTAGGGATGGACTTGCTTGGTCTCTGAATCCTAAGGGCATCTTTACTATGGCTAGTGGGTACCAGGAGCTGTTGTCTCGTAGATTGGAGGGGAGGGAGGTGCACTGGTGGAAACATGTGTGGAATATTTTTTCTTGGCCAAAATGTAACTATTTTGCTTGGACTTTGGCTTTGAATATGCCTAGCTTGCGACAATATTCACAAGCGGGGATTCCTTGGGCCTTCCATCTATGTTTTGTGTGGTAATGGGGAGGAGGATTTCTCACACCTGTTCTTCAGATCCCCTTTCTCGCTACTTATTTAGCATTACTGGTGGGGTGTGTGGAAGCATCCTTGTGTTCATGCAAATTCTTTGGTGGAGTTTTGGAGTAGTTTGGGCAGACCTCCTATTTTGTCCTCCTTTCTCTAGATTGTCTGGCATATTGGGCCCATTTTCATACTGTGGCAGATCTGGCTAGAGAGGAATAAGAGGATCTTTAGGGAGGTTAGACTGTTAGTTCAGTAAGTGTGGAACAAAATCATTGTTATGATTCGGGAGATGGTGGAAGCTAAATGTGAGGTGAATTTTCCTCTAGATAGAGGTGAGGTTGATATTGTGAGTAGGTTGGGTTTGCAGGAGATGTCTTCCACCTTAACTTGTGTTAGGAGAGGTAAACATGATAGGAAGAAGGTTCAAAGGGTGGGAAGGTGGATGCCCCCTCAGGATGAGTTTATCAAGATTAACACTGATGGCTCCTCTAGGGGTAATCCGGGCCTTGTTGGGATTGATGGTGTTGGTAGGAGTAGTAGGGGGAGGTGGTTTTCTTCTTTTTGATGCATAAAGGGTGACAGTCTAATAACTTTATGGAGGGATTAGCAATTTTCTATGCCCTGGAGCGTGCCTTGGAGTTGGGGTGGCTGGAGGTTATCTATGAATCAGATTCACAAATTATTGTTAACTTGTTGATTGAGCAGAAGGTGAGTAGGATTTATTGGCAGCTGGCAGGGATTGTTCACCAGATTCTACAAATTAGTACTATGATGGAGAAGGTGTCTTTCATCCACATTCCTTGTGAATGGAATAGAGCAGTTGAATGTTTGGCTAAGTGGGCCTCAAAACATGGTAATGATTGGAAAGTTGAAGGTTGGGAGCATCTCTCCTCAAATTACTGTCAGGACTTGCAGAAGATCTTTGCTGAGGACATGGATAGTTATGAAGTTGGTTGATCTTTGGTTGGGCTTGTGGTTCCTTTCTGGGGCTTTGAGGCTCTGGTTTTCTTTTGTAATTCTTGACTCTAATTTTCAATAAAATGTTTACCCCTTTATTCAAAAAAATAAATAAATCCCTCCCTCATATTTAAATGAATTAATATTTATTTAAAATCCTAAATCCCTCACACACTTGCACTTTCTAGAAAATGCAAGTTGCAAGTTAACCTTTCTCGTAATCATGTCTAAACCACTATTATTAGTCTAATCACCCTTTAATGGTTTGCATATTCCTAAACCAAAGGTTAACCCAAAACCCATCAACTCAAACCTTTAATGGCTTCCTTTAAAGTCTTCAAACCTTTAATAGTTTCTTTCTAGAGTCTTCTTAAGCCTTTAATAGTTTCCCTCAAAGTCTTCAAGACTTTAATGGTTTCCTTCTAGAGTCTTCTTAAGCCTTTAATGACTTTCTTCAAGTCTTCAAGCATTTAATGCTTTATCCCCCTTTTTCTCATTTAAATAAACTAAGCTTTATTTAAATAAAATCCAAAATTCACATTCACATTTAAATAAATTATTATTTATTTAAATATCTATCTCATGCAAGTTGCACTCATAAATTGAAAGAAATTAATTATTTTCAACTAAAATCCTAAAAATCTCCCCCACTTGCATTCTCTTACAAAATCCACTTGCACATTCACCCTTCTTCTAGATTCTTCTAATCCCTTCTAATTAAGCCTAATCCTCTCCTAAACATTTGCACAATTCTAAACAAAGGAATTAGGAAGGAGTCACTTCTCAAAAAATTAAAGGCTTTATTTCTTCAACAAGTTAACCCTCAAAGTCTTCATAAACCATTAAAGGCTTAAAACTAACTAACCCACTTGTGACCCTTGGTTATAGACTTTCTCTCCAATTTAACCACCTTTTAACCTACATGTCTCTTCAAGCATTCATTGCTTTGACCATGGTTATCCTTTAACCCTCGCACATCCATTTATCCCTTGGATAAAAGGATTATCCACTAACTCAACCCTAACCAAACCCCCTAGGGTAACCATCATGTCCCCTCAAGCATTTAATGGCCCTTCTCTCTCCTCTCAAGCCTTCTCATGTTGACAGTTGTCAATGTGTGATCGGGTTGAAAATATCACATGGATTGATGATCATATAATTCTATCCCTTGTTAAGATAATTCAATCTTAACCATCCAATTCCCTATTTCTTCTATAAATAGGACTCACTTCTTCATTGTGAGGGATCATCCAATTTTTATGCATCCAAATTATAGTCTATCAAGATCATCAAATCTTAGCTTTACCTCTCTTTGTTTTAATCATAATCTTTCACATTTAGAAGCATTTAATATCATTAGCATAGCATATTCATGTTAGTATAGATTAAATATCCACATCATAGCATAGTTAGTTTCATTATCATAGCCTAATATCTCATCTTAACAAGCTTTATTAATCATCATATAGATTTTAGTTTCTTTGCATATAGATCATCTTATCACACTGATAGTTTTGATACTTAATGTAAGTATAGATGCCAAGCTAATAAGATGAGAGGGGGGGGGGGGGGGGTGAATCATACAAACTTAATCTTCCATAAAAACAACAGATTCAACCTCGATAACATATACTTCAGTAATATAACCAAAACTGCTAAACATGCAAACTCAAAAGCATATAAACATCATAACAACTCATAACACCAAATTTAACATGGAAACCCAAATAGGGAAAAACCACAGTGGGATTTCGGACCCACTAAGAAATATACTCTTCTAGAGTATGCTCGGCTAAAAGCAAATCCTGTTAAAGATTACAAACACATTGCTAGGTGTGACCCGGTTAAGGGATTTCCCTCAGATCTGTTAGGATCTTCACCTTGTTAGAAGTGACCTTGTTAAAGGATTTCAAACACTCAATCAGAATGTCACCTTGCTAGAGGGTTTTACAAATAAGACTGTTAAGTCCACTCGGTTAAGAGATTTTCTGTCACTTCACAAAATAACAGTAATAAAAATCTATCTGCAACTTCACATCTAAAATGCTAAAGCAGATTCTTATTTGCTTAATACAATAGGACTAATCTTGTCCATCTGCTAGGCTCTATACTCTGTTATCCAAATAGGTCTTCAAGCTTCTGTGCTCGGTAATCACTATGTAGCATCCCTGTGCATACACTTGCCCGCATACATTGTTTATCAACACTTCCTTATTTATAAACAATTCGCCAACCGCTTAATCTCCTTGATCACATTTCCCATGATCAATCATAGCCATCAGATCTTCAAACTTTGACCAGGTTCAATGTATCCTTCGATCTGAAAATGTTTTACCCCGCCTTGGAACTTGCATACATTTCTTGGAACTTGTGCTAGGGTATTGCGGTTCAATCTGAGCTGTAGATTTTCCTGCTGATTTTCCTTTGCCATAGATTCTTTAACAAACTTCATTCACGACATACCAATCATTTAATCATAGCCAGCTCATCAACTTCCTTCATTAAATAATGCTTTTATTCATTCAATGCATTCTATTATTACTCGGTTACAACTCAACAAATACTAAACTTTACTCGGTAGATATTCTTCCTTCATTAACTGATAGCGATAACCTTAGGGTTTACCGACTAGGTTCCTTAGGGTTTACCGACTAGGTTCCTTACTCAGTAACATAGTATAGTATTAACCTTACAATCAATAACATATGTATGATATCAAAATAATCTAAACATCATGATCTCATCATTGTCTAACTCGGTAATAGTTGCCCATTGAATAACTTATTCCTCCCCTTATTCAACATATTCTTTCTGTGTCTTTTACCGACATCTTTATACTCATCAAATCATACTTCTCAAGATATGGCAACATCATACTGAATTAGAAAATCAATTTCTTGACATCAATTACAAAATAATAATATTAAGACAGTAAACATCCTTAATCAGTTTTATCCATAATCATCAACAACCTTCTCAATGTCCTTATTGGAGTGCCAACAATCTCTCCTTGTCTGTTATAATGCCAAATGCCAACAATCTCCCCCTTTGGCATTGATGGCAAAACCAATTGATTTGACCTAATTGATTCAGATTGCTGTGAGATTCTGAAATGTTGAAATGCTCTCCCCCTATCATCAGAATTCTCCCCCATACATTAGAATCCACTCCTTTTCTCCAGTCTTCTCCTCTTTTCTCCAGTCTTCTTTGCCTTTGACAACAATGCCAAAAAGTAAAGAACTAAAACATAATTTCTTCCTGTATGAAGTGATTTCATGTTGTTATGTGTCAACTTAGTCTCGGTTAGAGCATTTTGTCTTCAATTCCTATTCCCTGTATTGTTTCTTGCACACCTTTAGAAAACATCCTAAAGTGTGTAAATCAACATCAACTCCTAAAAGATATTCTGTAGAGTCATCGAATTGATGCTTTCACTGAACTCGGTCAATGAGTAGAAGATAGGGGTAGGATCCCTAACTTACTTCTGAGATACTCAATAGTGTCCCTTGGCAGTGGCTTGGTGAAGATATCTTCTATTTGTTCCTTTGTGCTAACATACTCCAATACCACTTTCTTCTCTTGAGCTTCTTCTCTAAGATAATGATATTTGATAGAGATGTGCTTTGTCTTAGAGTGCATAACAGGATTCTTTGAAATGCTAATGGCACTAGTATTGTCATAGAATATAGTTACTAGCTCGATAACTTTCTCATTTATACCTTCCAACAGTTGTTTGATCCATGCTATGTTGGTACAATTCAATGATGCAACAATGTATTCAGCTTCTGCTGTTGACTGTGAAACACATCCTTGTTTCTTGCTAAGCCGACTCACTAGTCTTTCTCCTAAAAAGAAAGCTCCTCCACTTGTGCTTTTCCTGTCATCAATGTTGCCTGGCCAATCAGCATCAGTATAAACTTTTAAATCAAAATCATTTCTTTTCTAATATACTAAGCCATAATCTTTAGTGCCTTTCAAGTATCTGAAAATTCTCTTGATTACTGTCATGTGTGTTTCCTTAGGATCTGCAGAGAATCTTGCAACTATACCTACTACATGTGCTATGTCTGGCCTGCTGTGAACAACATATTGCAACTTTCCAATCATGGATTGGTAAAGTGTCTCATCAACAGATGCAGATTCATCATTCTTTGATAGTTTACAGTTGGTAGTCATAGGAGTACTTACTGGTTTTGAATCCTCCATTCCAAATTTCTTCAAGATTTCCTTTATGTACTTGGATTGAATAATGAAAATCTCATCTTTCATTTGCAGTATCTGTAAACCTATAAAATACTTTATCTCGCCAATTAATGACATCTCAAATTCTTTGCTCATTTCATTTCCAAAGTTCTTACATAGAGAGTCATTTCCACAAAAGATAATATCATCAACAAATATGGCTGAGATCAGTATTCCATTTTCATCATTCTTCATGTACATATTGTTGTTTTCACTTGTTCTTATAAAACCAATCTTGATTAAATAAGAGTGCAATCTTTTATACCATACTCTAGGTGCTTGTTTCAAACCATATAAAGCTTTGTTCAATTTACATACCTGATCTTTATTTTTGTCTTCAACAAATTTTTCAGGTTGTTCAATAAAAACTTCTTCTTCTAATATGCCATTCAGAAATGCAGATTTGACATCCATTTGATATACCTTGATATTCTTGTAAGCATCATATGCCAACAATGTTCTTACTCCTTCAAGTCTTGCCACAGGTGCAAAAGTCTCACCATAATCAATTCCTTCTTCTTGGGCATAACCTTTGCAAACTAGTCTTGCTTTATTTCGAATGACCTCACCTTTTTCATTCAGCTTGTTTCTGAAAATCCACTTTGTACTGATTACATTTTTGTCCTTCGGTCTTGGGACCAGTGTCCATGTGTTATTCTTCTTGATTTGATCAATCTCTTCTATCATAGCATTTATCCAATCTTCACTGTTAAATGCCTCTTTCACTATTCTCGGTTCAAATTCAAATATCAGACTTGTGTTCTGTCTCAGTTTGTTCCTTGTCATTACTGGATAATCCTTATCTCCTATAATTTGACTTGATGCATGATGTCTTCTGACATACTTGGCTAATACAGGCTCGGTAGGCTCTGTATGATCTTCTTCATCACTCGGTAACTGAATATTTTCTTCATTTCCTTCTGCAATTTTCTCGGTAGGACTTGTCGGTTGAACATAGACAAATTCATCATAATCTCCTAGTTCTTTGGAATTTACTTCATCATTTCTTTCTACAAATTCATCAATTTTCACATTTGCACTTTCTACTATTTTGTTAGATTATTTGATCAAACATTTAAATGCTTTACTTCTAGAAGAATAACCAAGAAATGTTCCTTCTTCACTTTTCTGATCAAACTTTCCATTTCTATCATCTTTGTGTACATAGCATCTACTTCCAAAGATTTTGAAATAACTTACATTAGGTTTCTTGTCATACCAGATTTCATATGGTGTCTTCAAAGTTCCTTTCTTCAGTTGTACTCGGTTCAGGGTGTAAACTGCTGTGCTTATTGCTTCTCTCCAAAATGTTTGTGGCACTTTCTTTTCAATCATCAGGGTTCTGGCACAATCCACAATAGGTCTGTTTCTTCTCTCAGCAATTCCATTTTGTTGTGGAGTTCTCAGTGCAGAGACTTGTCTTTTTATACCATGATCATTGCAAAATAAGTTGAACTCATTAGATGTGAACTCTCCTTCTCTATTTGATCTAAGACATATTAGTTGTCTTCCTATTTCATTTTCAACTCTTGCCTTGTACCATTTAAACATTTGAAAAGCTTTTGATTTTTCTTTTAAAAACATAACTGACATCATCCTTGAATAATCATCCACAAATAATATGAAATATTTATCACCATAATAACTTTGAACTTTCATAGGACCACAAAGATCAGTGTGCACAAGATCTAAAATTCCCTTAGAAGTGTAAGACTTACTTGTAAAGCTTGATCTTGTCATTTTACCCATCTGGCATCCTTGACACATAGCATTCTTAGGTTTTTCAAGACTTGGTAGACCTCTTACTCAGTGTTTCTTGCTTATTTGATCAGATTATCAAAATTTACATGACAAAACCTTTTATGCCATAACCAGGTATCATCTATCTTTGCATACATATATTTATTCCAAGTTGAGTCATGGTGAAATGTGTTACCTTTTGTTTGTGTCCCGGTAGCAGCTAACTTTCCATGCTTGTCATGAACTTTGACAATTCCTTTATGAAATTCTATTCGATATCCTGTATTGTTTAGCTGTACACTCAACAAATTGTATTTCAAACCTTCAACGCAATAAATATCATTGCATCTTGCATTGTCAAGAAGTGTTATGGATCCTTTGCCTTTTACCAGACATGGTGCATCATTACCAAATCTTACATAGCCTCCATCATAGTCTTCTAACATAACAAATTTGTGTTTATCACTTGTCATGTGATGTGAGCATCCACTATCTATGATCCAAGAATCATTAGTATTTATGTGAGATATTAGGGCTTTTTCTTCATACCTTTCTTCATCTGATCCATCTTTGATAGCCACATAAACTACTTCCTCTGTATCAGTTTCATCTGATTTATCATCATTGGATTCCTCATCGGCTATTACGCATGACTTTCTATCTCTTCTTCTGAAGTCTCGGTGTCCTCTGTAGTGATTATCTTTCTGTCTATCATCTCGATAATCTCTCTTTTCAATAGAATCTTTGTCAGGACAATTAGAAGCCATATGTCTTATCTTATCACAATTGAAACATTTCAAAGGTAGTTTTCCTTTATACTTACCTTTGCCTCTCGGTAACCTTCTGGCTAAAAGTGCTTCAAACTCTTCTTGCTTTCTGATTTCCTCATACAGTTTGTGTACTTCCTCCATGTTCTTGTGAAATCTTTCACTTGTTCCACTGTGATCTGCTTTACTGTACTTACTCATTCTATCATTGTAATCATCAGTTTCACCAATATGAAAAGAACTAAATGCAGATTCAACTTTATTTACCGATGACCCACTGTTATCAAAGTTACTTAACTCAAATGCATGTAGCTTACCAATAGTAGCATCTAAAGAAATTGGCATATTGGGTACAGACCTCAATTCATTGACTGCAAAGACTCGGATTGCATAAGCTGGTAGAAGGGTTCTTAACAACTTACTTGTTATATCCTTTTCTTCAATGGTTCCACCTGCTCCTTTGATTTGATTGACAATCTCCTTTAGTCTTGTACTGTACTGGGTTATGTTCTCACCCTTATTCATCCTCATAGATTCAAGTTGTCCTCTTAGACTATCCACTTTTTCTCTTTGAACATTTTCATCACCGCCATACACAGATATGAGCTTGTCCCACATTGCCTTTGCATCATTGCAGCCTTCTAGATCATTAAACTCTGAGTCAGTCAATGCAGATGTTATTTCAATCATTGCTTGAATATGTTCTTGCTTTGCCTTTATCTCTTCCATTGTCAATGGATAGGTGCTCGGTGTAATGAAATCATTCTCCAGATAATATACAAGATATTCTCCAACTGTTGATAGGTGTAGCTTCATCCTTTTCTGCCATGTAGAGAAACTTGACTTGTTCAGCTTCGGTGCATCCCTCTTATACATCTTTGGATCTTTTCCTCAAATACCTTTAAACTTTTTCTTTTGGAGTCCAAAGCTCTGATACCAATAGATAGTTCTGATACTTAATGTAAGTACAAATGCCAAGCTAATAATATGAGAGGGGGGGGGGGTGAATCATACAAACTTAATCTTCCATAAAAACAACAGATTCAACCTCGGTAACATATACTTCAGTAATATAACCAAAACTGCTAAACATGCAAACTCAAAAGCATATAAACATCATAACAACTCATAACACTAGATTTAACGTGGAAACCCAAATAGGGAAAAACCACTGTGGGATTTCGGACCCACTAAGAAATATACTCTTCTAGAGTATGCTCGGTTAAAATCAAATCCTGTTAAAGATTACAAACACATTGCTAGATGTGACCCGGTTAAGGGATTTCCCTCAGATCTGTTAGGATCTTCACCTTGTTAGAAGTGACCTTGTTAAAGGATTTCAAACACTCAATCAGAATGTCACCTTGCTAGAGGGTTTTACAAATAAGACTATTAAGTCCACTCGGTTAAGAGATTTTCTGTCACTTTACAAAATAACAGTAATACAAATCTATCTGCAACTTCACATCTAAAATGCTAAAGTAGATTCTTATTTTCTCAATACAATAGGACTAATATTTTCCATCTGCTGGGCTCTATACTCTGTTATTCAAACAAGTCTTCGAGCTTCTGTGCTTGGTAATCACTATGTAGCATCCCTGTGCATACACTTGCCCGCATGCATTTTTTATCAACAGTTCCTTATTTATAAACAATTCGCCAACTGCTTAATCTCCTTGATCACATTTCCCATGATCAATCATAGCCATCAGATCTTCAAACTTTGACCAGGTTCAATGTATCCTTCGATCTGAAAACATTATACCCCGCCTTGGAACTTGCATACATTTCTTGGAACATGTGCTAGGGTATTGTGGTTCAATCTGAGCTGTAGATCTTCTTGCCGATTTTCCTTTACCATAGATTCTTTAAAAAACTTCATTCACGACATACCAATCATTTAATCATAGCTATCTCATCAGCTTCCTTCATTAAATAATGCTTTTATTCATTCAATGCATTCTATTATTACTCGGTTACAACTCGGTAAATACTAAATTTTACTTGGTAGACATTTTGCCTTCATTAACCGATAGCGATAACCTTAGGGTTTATCGACTAGGTTCCTTACTCGGTAACATAGTATAGTATTAACCTTACAATCAATAACATATGTATGATATCAAAACAATCTAAACATCATGATCTCATCATTTTCTAACTCGGTAATAGTTGCCCATTGAATAACTTATTCCTCCCCTTATTCATCATATTATTTCTATGTCTTTTACCGACATCTTTATACTCATCAAATCATACTTCTCAAGATATGGCAACATCATACTGAATTAGAAAATCAATTTCTTGACATCAATGACAAAATAATAATATTAAGACAGTAAGCATCCTTAATTAGTTTTATCCATAATCATCAACAACCTTCTCAATATCCTTATTGGAATGCCAACAATCTCTCCTTGTCTGTTATAATGCCAAATGCCAACACACACATCACTTGTTCTTGGGTTTGTCATTCCAAGAGTCAATTGTTCAATGATATGAGAGAAATCATGACTCAAGAAATCCCATGAGATAGAGAACAATAGAACGGTTTTGAGAGGATATTGGTTTAACTTGTTTTATCCTTCATATGTATTGTTTGATTGGTATGCTTGTTCACTTAGCTCTTAATTGACTAACACCATCTTTTAGGTATAAGGTGTAAATCGGGTTTGAAAGTCCAAAATGCACTTTGTTTTCTATTTCACCAATTTTTGGTGTAAATCAGACTTATAAGTCTGGTTTACACCATATACACACACATGTAGATTGGAGATACAAATCCAATTTTGCACTCAAAGGAATTTTTGGTCTATTAACAAATTGGGGTTTTTGGAATCCTATAAGGTGATTCTAATGAGCTAAAGCACATTGATGATCTTTTCCAAATGTTGCAGTTGTGATCATAGCCAAATTACAAAACCATCACAAAGAGAGAAAGCAATGAAGTTAAAGAAGCAATATCCTCATCCAATCTTTTTGTCTTCATATGTGTCATCTAATATTGAAAATATTAGAGACATAGAGATAGGGCACACAGATCTCAAATACTTCCTAAAGAGAGTCAAAGAGCCGCCACAATATTACAAAATGGAGACAATCATCAATGGTGGCATTCATTTGGTTACATATTTCCCAATGTTACCACAAAATCCTGACTTTGTGTTAGCCTTAGCTAACATATATGATCCGGTAAGAAGATCTATTAAGGATGTAGAGGGAAATAAAACTCTTATCAAGTTTGATGAGGATTTATTTGAAACTATCTTCAAGTGTCCAAACATTGATCAATATGGTAATATTGATATGTAATCAACACAAGAATATTACGACAACAACTCAAATAAGTGCAGGAGAAACATCAATGATAACTAGTTGAAGACTGCAAGGCCCACTGTTGCAAGATGGCCTGCTACTATTCATTGAAGTGACTTCATTGAAGAAGTAAATGATTTTATTATTTGGAAAAATAAGAAGAATATATATTGGGGTAAACAGATAAGTGATGCTTTGTGTGATTAGTTAACCAAAGTTCCTACCACTTTGAAGTTCTATATAACTTCATATCTAGTATATGTAGAAGCCTTAATGAGACATTTTCCAGGGTTGTCTACCACATGAGACATGAGTCAAATTCTTGTATATCACTATTACTCACAGTTGACTCTTAAGAATAGTTTACATCATTTTAGGAGAGTAAATGTTGCTTTATTTTGTCTTTATATGTGCATGTTAGATAAAGATATTCAAAAAAAGAGTGTGTTAGATGAATCTTGGAATGTGGTTTACCAATATAGGTGTATATTCTTACAATTCCCTACTTTTACATATCATAGAATAGGATGCTTTGATGGTGAACCTTTCACGCTTCCTAGCTACCCATTATACAAAACTGTACTTATGGAACTAGCTCATCAGATGGTAGTAGTGCATGAACCCCAATCTGGTTTGCATAAGAGTGGTTTCAAGTTCTGTCTCATTATGGTAGATAATAAATCAATTCCATCTACAAAGCCTGAGCCATGGATGAAGAGATGAGAAGAGTGACATTGAGGTTCTTCAAGGCTAGGAAACATTTTGACTACAGAGGTATGAAGAACAAACTTAAGAAAAGTTACACTCATGTTCACTGGTAGAGGATATTTGGATTGATTGTAGAATATAAGAGGATATCAGAAAGCTTGACTACTATCATCTTACTGTGGATCAAATTGAGAACCTAAATCTTGCTGATATTCCTAAGGATCTTGAAGATGATGGAGATATTATAGATCCTATGTATGAAAAGAATAAGGTTGCATATTCACCCTTGCCTCTTATTCAATTCTCCCAGAAAGAAAATATTTTAATTAGGTCCAAATTTTAGAATATCCTTGCCAATACCAATGTTTGGCTTACACAGAGGGGACTTAGTTAAAATCTTTCCAAACTAGATCAAATAATGACACTGTGGGAACAATTAGAAAGACTTCTGAATTAAGAACTAGGAACAAACAAGACCCAACAACTCCAAAGGCCCCTAAGTTCAAATTCATAGTTAGAAAAGGTAAGGATAAAATTCAAGAAGAATCCTTGGCTTAGGATACTCAAACATAGGATGAAGCTGAAGAATAGTTTCTCGAGGAAGAGATTCAACAAGAAGGAGAAGAGGAGTTAGAAAAAGAACAAAAAGAGGAGTATGTTGAGGAGGGGTTACTGAAAATTCCCAATACTTCCTAGTTTGAAGGGATAAAATAAAGAATTCATCCTACGTCTCATGGTACTCTATGTACAATTCCCCCTCTAGTTTCATTTTATAATCCTATTCCTTTTGGTTCTACCATTTCATATGCATCTGAAACTCCTAGTGTAGTGATTCACACCATCCCTTCCACAATGACCAGTGAGTTGGCTCTAGATACCCCACAAGATAGCATTAAGGATGTGTTTCTTACTGATTTGTCTGAAGTGACTTCCTCCAGATTAGAAGAATTTGATAAGTTCACGTTAGAAACAAATATTCCTCCCAAGGTTTTAGTTGTAGAGAATCCACTTGCAGTAGTAACTGCCACTCCTCCTATTGTGACCACAAAAATACAAAATCAAGAGCTTGCATCTCAGGTATTGACCACATGAGTAGAAGATGATACACCTCTACCACCTTGGCTAGTTTACAATACCCCTAAAAGGAAGAAGCAAGCCATCTCCCTAGATGAATTTAACTTGAGCCAGTTGGTTCTTGTTAAACCCAAGGGTACAAAAAAAGCCAAAAAATTATCTAGGGTAAAGGTGGATAAGTAAAATAATAAGTATGTAGAAATGGCGATTCCTCCTAATTTAGATATAGACAAGATTCAACCCACAAATTATGCTATTAACAAGATTGATTTGGGTAAGAAAACTTATGAAGGAACAATAAAAGATGATCAATCATCTTTTGAATTCTTGTGGCGAGGTATAATGAGGAAAAGATCAAGAAAGGTAGACTGAAGAAATAGGTGAAACAACTCACAAATGTATTGATCAAGATAACAAAGTCATTAGAGATAATTGAGTCAGTCACCTCATTAATTGATGAACAGATCATCAAGCAGGTTGAGCAAGTCAATTCATGATGAAGATTAGGATAGGATACTCAATCAAGGAACACATCTCTTAAGTTTTTAATTGTTTTAATCAATAATCTAGAGGGCGTGAAGTGTGAGATAGATAAAACATTGGATCTAGTCTCAAAGGAGTTAGAAAAACAAGAGATGGACTTTGACTCATGGTTGAAGTTAGAAGATTTTCAATTAGATGTTCTAGTTTATAATGGAGTACTTCCTTCAAGAGACATGTACATTGAGCAAAGGGAAGCACTCTAACATCAAATGAACATCCTGGAAATGCTTATCAAGGATATGAGAAAGGCCAAAAGGGAATGTAATGAAAAAGGAAAGGAGGTCATTGAGAAGATATCAACACTTCCTTGTATATTCCTTGATGAGAATCAAAAGCCTCTTCATGAAGATGTTATTAT
Source organism: Cryptomeria japonica (assembly GCF_030272615.1). Taxonomy (NCBI): domain Eukaryota; kingdom Viridiplantae; phylum Streptophyta; class Pinopsida; order Cupressales; family Cupressaceae; genus Cryptomeria; species Cryptomeria japonica. The sequence continues at coordinate 173,597,875 of NC_081412.1, forward strand.
CAAAGAATTCAGCTTGCTCATTGGAGAAGAGAAGGACAAAGAAATCTTCTGAATATCTTTAATTGATAAGTTAATAGACATTCAAGTCAATCTGGATGACTTGGCTTCTCTTTTGGAGAAGCAGAAAAAGTGTTATGTGAGCCTCAAAGATTCAATCACTCGGGTCAAAGTCATAACAAGCCATACCAAGGGACCCGTTGAAGCACATACAAAGATTGCTCTTCAAAAGTACGAGGAATTCATGAAGCAAGATCATAATGGAGTGTTTGGTGAAGCTTAATAGTTTTCATATTTCTAAAAGTTGTAGGTGTTGATGTGTTTTTCATGCACATGCGAACACAGAATAAAATACCTAAAAGTACCTTATCCTCTCTTGAGCAAAGTTTTCTGACTGCTGAAGATCTCGCCGAAGGATCAGTCGAGGCAACTCCAAGGTTCTTGTATGTAGGTTCTCTACTCGTGGATAAGCTCTTTGTGGTATGATGTGATTTTGCTGGAATCACAAGGGGACTTACACTTGATGACTAAACGTTTGATTTGCTGGAATCACAAGTCCTATTTACTAACTGGAAGACAAACAAATGACAAAAGATGTAGGGTTCAAGATGTCTACTCTACTACCTAGAATGTGAGAAAATGGATAAATGACTAGGTGGAGTCCTACTGGGCTGGGTCTCACCATTAGGTTGAACAATTCAACGCCAACTTAGCGCGATCTTCTAAGGGATGCTTCCAATATGTTCAAATTGTACACCATCTAACAATGATCACCATTCAAGATAATGTATGAACAATAGACATGTAATGACTTAAGATTAAGCTCATTTTATGCCAGTTGACCACGCAGGGCGCACTTACCATCAGTAAGAGGATAGTGGTATGGACTAGACAGATTCCACATAGGTGCATTCAACAATTTTCTTCACTCAATTTAATCATCTATCATCAAAAATGAAGACTCAACAAGAGACCATGCACATTGCAAAGAAACAACATGTTCCACCATATCTTCAATGAAAAGAAGTCTTTACAATTAAGGCAACAATGTCTTGCCTTCTCTTCTTAATCTACTCTAATTGCTATTCTACTATTCTGGCCTCTATTACTAACTATTAACTATGAGCTATTATTGACTAGCTATTGGCCTTTACAAATGAGGAGCCAGAGCTTATATAGTGCCCACAATACATTCAATGGCTTAGATCAATTTGAGATCAATGGCCAAGATTTTACAATGAAAACCCTAATTAGGGTTTGTTACAACAAACTTAATTTTGACCAATGAAATAATTGCATTATTTGGACAGATGTCTTCTCTGGAATATTCGACCAATGGATAGCCAGGGTAGGTACATTGAAGTTTGTGCCATCTCCCATGGGTCAGGTACATTGAATCTGGACACGCCGAGGTGGACCAATCTGACTAGAGAAGTGATGACTGAGATGCCACCTTGTCTGACACTTGTAACTTGGTAGATATTCAATTTGATGTTGTTGAGAAGCTAGCTTTAATTATCTCTTCTGAAACTGTCTGCTTCTTCAACGAACCCTTGCTTTAACTTCCTTTGTCCTCAATGTGTAGGATGGATGGTGTACATTTCCTTCAAATGCTTGACTGGAAGAGGTCGTCCCTGATGATGCTGAACCGGAGAAGGCCATCCTTGATGATGCTGGACTGGAGAAGGTCGTCCTTGATGATGCTGGACTAGAGAAGGTCATCCTTGTCTTGGCTTGATCTTCTTTCATCTGCAAAACAAATCAAAAGATGATTAAGTACACATAATAAATTCATTTCAACATAATATTTCACACCTTAAATCATCAACAAAAGATACTAAAATGAAGTTAGTTCAAGACTCTTTCTAGGGACAGGCCCTATAAGAATTTCGCCCTGGACCCTCTGGAAGGGTCAGGAGCGAATTTCCCTTTCTAGCCCAAAATCATAATTTTTTGAGACAACAATCAATTCAAGGACAATCTCAAGGGCATCCCTCACCTTGGTCTAGGCATGGCTTCGTACAAATTTTGGAGATAATGATGGGTTTTAGGATTTTCGCTCTGGACCCTTTGGAAGGGTCAGGAGTGAAAATCTTGTTTTAGGCTTATTCCTCCATCATTTCAACTTGAATCCACCTTAAAAGGCAAGAAAACACTTCTCCTCACCCATCAAGCTACAAAAACCCAAGTTTGACTTGACTTTGCTAGGAAAATAAGAGATTTTAGGAATTTCGCTCTGGACCCTTTGGAAGGGTCAGGAGCGAAAATCTCATTTGGCTTCAAAATTTGCATTCTTGGTGACCAAAATCCACTCCAAAGAAATCCAAATGACCTCTCTCATGCTTGTCCAAGCTTGGATTTTCTCAAAATTTGGAAGAAAAGATGATTTTAAGGATTTTCGCTCTAGACCCTTTGGAAGGGTCAGGAGCGAAAATCACTTTTAGGCTCAATTCCTTCATCTTTCATGGTTTATAGCAACTAAAATTCACTCTTATGGGCAACTTCCTCTTGATTTTACCTTATCCCACACTTGATCTACCAAAACTTGATAGCAAAAAGAGGTTTTGAGAAAATTCGCTCTAGACCCTTTGGAAGGGTCAGGAGCGAAAATCTCATTCTTGATCAAAAATCATCATTTTTTCAACTTGAAACTTCTTTGCAAGGTAGGATTTCATCTTTCATTGCCCTAGAAACAAGGTTTCATGTCCAAGAAAGGTCAAAAAGTAGGTTTATAAGGAATTTCACTCTGGACCCTTTGGAAGGGTCAGGAGCGAAATTTCCTTTCCTGGCTAGAATCCTTCATTTTCATAACTTCCAAACATTTTCAAAGGCTAAATCATGCTCATTCTTCTTCTCATCATGTCTTGGTCATCAAGATTTGGCTAAACAAGGAAAGAAATGCCTCTTAGAGAGATTTTCACTCTAGACCCTTTGGAAGGGTCAAGAGTGAAAATCTTGACTTGGGCTAGATTCTTCATTTCTCCCTTTCAAAACGACCTCAAGAGGCAAAGACAAGTTATTTATCTTCCATCCACGTCATAACAAATCAAAACTTGATCTTCTTCATTGCAAAAATAAGAGCTTTTAGGAATTTCGCTCTGGACCCTTTGGAAGGGTCATGAGCGAAATTTCCCTTTTGGTCCAAAATCCTTCATTTCTCAACGCTTTCAAACACTTCAAAGGAAACAAGAATGTCCATCCTTCCTTCCAAGATACCCTGCAAATAAAAAATTAGTCAAACTTAGGAGGAAATGAGCTTTAAGAAGATTTTCGCTCTGGACCCTTTGGAAGGGTCAGGAGCGAAAATCTCATTCTAGGCTAGATTACTCACTTTTCGAACTTAAAACCACTTCAAGAAGAAAACTTAGATCATTTTCCACCCGAGGAAGAAGGTTTCAAGGTCAAACAAGGTAGCAAATGAAGTTTATGATGAATTTCGCTCTGGACCCTTTGGAAGGGTCAGGAGCAAAATTCTCCATTTGGCCAAAATCTTGTTCTTCAAAATCAATCAAACTCCCTCTCAAGGAAAAACATACCCATTCATCTCCCATCAAGCCAACGCCTAGCCAAAATAAGAAGGAAAACAAGAGTTATAAAGATTTTCACTCTAGACCCTTTGGAAGGGTCAGGAGCGAAATTCCTAATCTTGGCCAAGATCTTGACTTCATTTTCACATTTCTTCATTAAAACAAGCATTTTTTCCTTCATTCAAGCCTGGGAATGCGTTAGTTCTAGGTTTTGGTCAAAGTAGAATGTCTTATGGAAAATTTCACTCTGGACCCTTTGGAAGGGTTAGGAGCGAAATTCGCTTTGGACCCTTTGGAAGGGTCAGGAGCAAAATTTGACTTTTTGAACTCTCCGTCAGGATTATTTTATGGAATATAACATTTAAGTATAAGTTATATTCCATATATACTTTCAGGATGTTTGAGAGTGGTTTCGGACCTCCAAGAGTTATATTGCAAAATTTAGTTTTTGGAGGATTCTTTAGTTTTCCAGACTTAGTCAAATTTCAGGATCAAGACATTCCAGACTTAGCCAAATTTTAGGATCAGGACATTCCAGACTTAGCCAAATTTCAGGATCAGGGCATTCCAGACTTAGCCAAATTTCAGGGCATTTTAAGATCAGGATGACATTCCAGACTTCATCACTCACCAAATCAACCTAACTCAGACCTTCAAAAATGATACCCACTCACAAAGCAAGACACAATTAGCAACAAGAGCAAAACTAGGCCCTAAAGAAGACTCTCAAAGAAACCCTAATTCTGGGGCACCTGCTAACTCCTCTGGCTCAAGCAAAGTCTACCATCCTATTGATCCCCTGGCGACACTCAAAATGCAAAGGCTAACAGACAAACCCTAAACACCTAGAAAGCAAACCCGACCCTCCTTCTAGCACCAATTCTGTTGATGTGTATTTTATACACAACCAAACACAGAATAAAATACCTAAAGGTACCTTATCCTCTCTTGATTAAAGTCTCTGAATGCTGAAGATGTCGTGAAAAGGATCAATCGAGATGACTTCAAGGTTCTTTTTTGTAGGATCTCTACGTGTGGATAAGCACCAGTGGTCATTGTGTTTGCTGTTTCTTCAAGGGGCCTTACACACTTTCAGAGAAAGCTTGTCCGTGTTACTTCCTTTCAAATGAGGGAACAAGATTTTCCTAACACTAATAGATTTTCAAAAAATGTCAAAAGATAAGGGTTTCAGGGAATAGAGACTTAAATTGATTCTAAGAATGACTCAATGAAGGCTAGACTTGATAAGATTCTACCAATTTCAGTATCGCCAAGAAATTACAACTCTACTCGAATTGATGCGATCTTCTAAGGGGATTCAATAACTTTCAAATCATCAAGGATATAGATACTATCAAGGAGATACATATCAATACTTCTAATGATGATTGAATTCTTAATCAATCTCAATGTTTCCAATTGACCACACAAGGCGTTCTTACAATCAGTAAGAAGCTAGTGGTTTGGAATGTGAATCTTATCAAAGATCAAGCACAACAATTCGTCCTTCAAACTTAAAATTTAAATGCTATTTCAACTGAGAGTGATTCAAGAAGATAAACAATCATGAAGATAGCCACAAGTATTGCAATAAAACACCATAACTTCAATATTTTATTGATCTCATAGCCAAATGGACAATAATTGTTCAAAATCCTTTCTTCACTACTCAATCTTGCTACAAACAATGACTAATTTCTCTCTCACTTTCTAACTTTCTAAACTTCTAAACTCTTTTTCTAACCCTTTAAAATGAAATGAGTGAGGGCATATATAGCGTCCTCAAATACAATGAATGGCCCGGATCAAAAGAAGATCAACGACTGAGATTTTGACACCTAAACCCTAATTAGGGTTTGTTACAAAAAAAAGTCCCCATTTAGATAAACATTACTAATCCATAGCCAATAAAAAATTAGTACAAATACCGAGGAGACATAGACCAATAGGAATTAAGTTGCCACATCATCCTATAACAACTTTTCATCTAGAATTTTGTTCCCTTTCCTATGCTCTTTCTTAGCATATTCAATGAATTTGGACACAATTCCCTCAATCTCAGTAATGGGAATCTCAGGAAGATTCTTCATTCATTCTTCCAAGTGGAGTACTTGATCAAAAGCAGTGAGAAGAGTTGTCTCCCATCCAGGTTCCAGTTCTTTGGTCTTCTCAATCAGGAATATAGTAGTATACATTTGATCTCGTTACTTTTCTGTGATGATGTTCTCCTTCTTGCAAAAGATGACCTTGATTCTATCCTCCAACTCTTGGATGTCCACATCTATCTTGATCTCGATCCGCCTGTCAAGGATGGTACACAACACCTCAAACACCTTATCTTGAATTGGATGAATGATGCCTTCAACTCGGCTGCATCTGGTGTTGACATCTTCAAAAAGGACTTCCTTCATCTGGAGCAGAGCTGACCACTATAGGAGGCTATGGGTTCCTCCATCCATTATCTTTTCTTGCATCAGAATTCATCTTGGTGTTTCTCTTATCACTTGTAAGACTAGGATGATAACATATCTAGTGTGAGTGAATGCAGCTATAGTTATCATTAGATTATGGATAATCTCGAGGACCTGGATAGCTTGATGAACTGTCTTCATCATTCTTGTTGCAAATTCAACGACTACTTTGTGAGATTCATCAATCCAAGAACTCATAAGTTGAACCAAGCTCTTCACCCTTTCTACCTCACCTACTGATTCAAGAGGGAGTGCATGTAAAGGAGATACTGCTAGATCCTAAAGTCTCAAGGGCTGATTAAGATGACTAAAATAGTTCCTCCAAGAACTGACCTCTCTCTCAAGCTTCTTATTCTTTTCCATTTCTTCTTTAAGTTTGTCTTTAAGTGCTTCAAATGAATCAGTTGCTTCTTCCATTGCTTGCTCGGAGGTAAGTGGACCAAGCTCAAATGTTTCTACGTCATATTCTTCTGCTAGAATCTCATCCTCATATTTGTCCACCACTGGTGTAGCTATCTGCACTTTTCTGGATCCTGTCTCATCTCTAATTACCTTAGACATCTTTGTGGCCTTCTTCTTCTCTATTACTTCATGAGAATTTCCTATAAGGCTTTTCAAGTCAAACACATCTTCTTCTTCTTCAACCACAACTACCCTTGTCAGTCTCTCTTCAGCAAATCAGGAATGGCAGATCTTGTTTCCCTCACTTGTATTTCCTTAGATAGAGGTCTATCTTCCCGGAAAGGAGATGTTGCTTCATCATCATTCTTTTCTTCATGTTGCTCATTAGCACCAACTTGGGGAGATTGACTTGATGAATGCTCAGGTGTCTGTCCTTTCTCTTGTTTATCATTCTATACCATGGATTCCATAGACTCATCAATTTCATATACTATCTGCCTCTGATCTTCGCCTTGACTTGCTTCCTTTTCATGCCTTGCTTGGTGGGCGATCAGGATTCATTTTCTGCTTCTTCCTGGAAGGTTCTCTCTTCTCAGGTCCTTCTTTCCTCTTTGAGCCTTTGGAATGAGAAGTATTCTCACTCACACTTGCTTCTCCTTCTTCTGGTCTTGCTTCCAAGGTGAATGTCATAGATACATTATGCTCCTTTAACTTTTGATGTTGTACATCCACCCATCTGCGAGTGTAGGATAAAACGGGAGCCATCAAAGCTCTCAAGTCTAAAACCTCGAGCTCATTCCAATCTATCTTCACTTCTTTGTCTTCCTTCTCATAGGATGACTGGAGGTATCTACCATTATCTTGAGCTTGATCTTCTACTCTATAAATTTTGCATTTCCTGATGAGATCCAAAGGCAACTTGGAATCCATCATTCTTTTGACCTTGACATCATCTTGGACATTCATCCAAAAGTCCTCCACCTGAGATTCATGCCTGTACTTCTTCCCAACTGTTTTTTCTATATGACCATGAGGGTCAAAATTCTCTCTCGAGGCAAAAGATGTGAATGAGTATAGAGATAATTCCTTCTCTGCATCTTCTGCGGCTTGAGTATTAGGACATACTTCAACTGAGTTCCCTAGTATGATGGGCACCGGAATTCCATTTCCATACATCAGAGTTCATGTATTTATCTCGTGACTTTGTCACTCTGTCCGGTCAATCCTTTCTAGCCTTTCTTTCTTATCGAGAGATTGTCTGTGATCTTTTCAGACATTTTCATCCAATCTCTCGAGGGGGCATATCATTCCCACCTTGGGGCAACTTTGTATCAGTTCATCTTATCTTCTTTGAAACAACGCGACAAGATGCATTGTCTCAAAGAGGGGCAAAATGTAGACACCTAATATTGTCCTTTCTAATTAAATAAATATCTTTATTTATTTAATTATTTAAGCCTAATTCTTCTATTAATTAAATAAATCTTTATTTATTTAATTAATTCATCAATCTTCTTCTAGCCTTATTTCTCATTTAAATAAATACATTTATTTATTTAAATTATCCTTTTCCTAAATTAAATAAATATTTTATTTATTTAATTGATCCCACTTCTTCTATTAATTAAATAAATCTTTATTTATTTAATTAATTCATTATCCTTTTCCATCTATGACACATGTCATTCATCTCTTAATTCCTACACTACCTACCCTCTCATTATTTTATTATTTTCTTTACCTACCCTCTAATCATAGCCAGCCTCTTTTACACCTCTCAATCTTATCCCTCCATTTCATATGGTGTCTTCTATATAAGGAGATGCTTCCTTCATTATCAAACCCTAATCAATCTATGCATCCTAATAAACTAACTACCTCACTATGCATTCAGCCCCAACTACACTTTGCACTTTCATAGGTGATCCTACTTGCAACCACATTTCCGTTCTTTGTTGAGCTCTTGTGCATATAAAATCTAAGAGCAAATATATCAAGCAAGATCAATGGAGATAGGAAGAATGGAGATCTAAACCCTATTGGACATGTGATGGTATAATCTTTGTGATTTCATTTGATTTGCATTGTCTTAGGTAATCTTCATATGTTATGGTGGATCTTTGTTGTTGTTAGGCTAGGGTTTTGTGGTTGAATTCATTTAGCCTTTCAACATTGTTGTTATCCGTTTTCACCATAAACATTTTGGCTAAAATGTTTATGGTGAAAACGGATAACAACAATGTTGAAAGGCTAAATGAATTCAACCACAAAACCAAAATGTTTATGGTGAAAACGGATAACAACAATGTTGAAAGGCTAAATGAATTCAACCACAAAACCCTAGCCTAACAACAATCTTGTATGATGTTGTTTGCCACAATAATATTGAAAGACTAAATGAATTCAACCACAAAACCCTAGCCTAACAACAATCTTGTATGATGTTGATTGAATTCATTTATCCTTTCAACATTGTTGTTATCCATTTTCACCATAAACATTTTAGCCAAAATGTATATGGTGAAAATGGATAACAATAATATTGAAAGACTAAATGAATTCAACCACAAAACCCTAGCCTAACAACAATCTTGTATGGCAATTTCCTGTCTTATGACCCTTGCTCTTATGAAATTCACAATATTCATCGTCATTCCACCAATTTCGTTTGACCTTTGGTTCATATGGAGGAAAATATGGAACTGTGATTACTTTGTTTGCCACTAGCTTCTTGAAAACTGATTCTAGTGGTTCTCCCAATGGAGTGTACTTCCGTCGTGATTTGGAAGTTGTTTGAGTATTGAAAGACTAAATGAATTCAACCACAAAACCCTAGCCTAACAACAACAAAGATCCACCATAACATATGAAGATTATCTAAGACAATGCAAGTCAAATGAAATCACAAAGATTATACCATCACATGTCCAATAGGGTTTGGATCTCCATTCTTCCTATCTCCATTGATCTTGCTTGATATATTTGCTCTCAGATTTTATATATGCACAAGAGCTCAACAAAGAATGAAAATGTGGTTGCAAGTAGGCTTGATTGCATATGCAAGTTTGAAAGCGTAGTCGGGTGCGTAATTGAGTTATTTAGGGACGCATAGTGAGGGTTTGATAATGAAGGAAACATCTCCTTATATAGAAGACACTATAAGAAATGGAGGGATAAGATTGAGAGGTGTAAAAGATAAATGGTCGGCTATGATTAGAGGGTAGGTAGAGAAAATAAGAAAATAATGAGAGGGTAGGTAGTGTATGAATTAAGAGATGAATGACATGTGTCATGGGTAGAAAAGGCTAATGAATTAATTAATTAAATAAAGATTTATTTAATTAATAGAGGAATTGGGATCAATTAAATAAATAAGATATTTCTTTAATTTAAGAAAAGGATAATTTAAATAAATAAATGTATTTATTTAAATGAGAAATAAGGCTAGAAGAGGATAAATGAATTAATTAAATCAACAAAGATTTATTTAATTAATAGATGAATTAGGCTAAAGATAATTAAATAAATAAAGTATTTATTTAATTAGACATGACAATTTTAGGTGTCTACATTTTGCCCCTCTTTGAGACAATGCAGCTTGTTGCGTTGTTTCAAAGAAGATAAGATGAACTGATACAAAGTTGCCCCAAGATGGGAATGATATGCCCCCTCGAGAGATTGGATGAAAATGTCTGAAAAGATCGCAGACAATCTCTCGATAAGGAAGAAAGGCTAGAATGGAATGACTGGATAAGATAGACTACGAGGGGAATACATCCTCATTGTCATCCACACATCCAAGAGATCAGAGTGCAGAGAGAGAATAGAGCAGTAACAGTTAGCAACGATGGCATTGGCGCATAGATTTGATCGCGTTTGCTGATTTCAGAGGCCAGTAGATGCAGGAGAGCTAGTAAGTATCGCAAAACCTCCTTGTACTTTGTTGTAATAAATGTTGTCATTAATGCTTCTTAGGTAGTGCAATAAATGCGCTTTTAGGAATGTCAAGCGGGGTTTAAAAAATGCTAAGGCACATCTGTGCTGGTGCCAAGCGCGTCTGTGTAATATGTAAGCATGTTTATGTCTTCAAGGCCAAATCAACAGTTCTTTGATGAACATATGCTATCGATTGGATAAGCTGCTGAGAGGATACACTCAAGCAGGTTCTCTAGGGAAGACCAAAATAGATTAAGGGCTAGGATTGACAATTCTGTGATAGAACATACGTTGCCAATTAGGAAACTACTTAAGAGGATACACTCAAGTATAGCCCTAGGATAAGATAGATTGAGGCACTTTGTGATGAACAGGGAGTACCAAGACATAGTACTTTGTGATGAATAGGGAGTACTAATATGAGCAACACTTTGTGATGAATAGGGAGTGCAAAAATGAGCAGTACTTTGTGATGAACAGGGAGTGCAAAAACACGTAGTACTTTGTGATGAACAGGGAGTATCACTAGGATAAATGGAAACACTTTGTGATGAACAGTGAGTGTCACTATGACTGACATGATTGATTTGCTTGACTGCAGGAGTACCTACCTATGCTGGAGTCACGAGAGAGATTCCCCTCGACTCAGAGGTTACGACCGGAGTTGAAATTTGAGGACCGGGCTGCCATTGAGGTTATTGGCTTGTGATATATTCTATATGTGCCTAAGTTTCAGGCGAACATGGGGTTGCTGACTGGGCTTGCTGAGAGATGGCACTCAGAGACTTGTAGTTTTCATTTGCTGATGGGTGAGATGACAATCACCTTAGAGGATGTATACAAGATACTGAGGATACCGATCGATGGGGAGTTGATACCCTACGATCGAGATGGAGATAGAGATGCATTGAGACGAGTGTTTCAGGATCCTGGACTAGAGATGAGGGCTGGACATGTGGCATGGGACACCATGACATGGATTGGATTAGCATTACCAACGGTACTAGCAGGAGTTATCAGTGGGTTCCTATGTCTGGATAGGGCGACACGAGGATTGGCTATGTAGCCATATGTATTTTGACATCATTGTATCATGACACTTGATTTTTGATATATGAGATGATTCATCTTTGCAACATCTATATACATGCGTACCTATGTGATGAGATGTTTCATGATGTATGTTTCTATGTGATGTTTATGATATGGATGCAAATATGTACATGAGGAAATGCAATATTTTTGTTCTTTTATGTTTTTATATGTTATGCCAATGTGAATGTGAATGTATGAAATGTAGATGAATATGATAATGCAAATAACTATTTACATGATGAAAATGTAAAATGTGCTAACATGTGTTGTGTGCAGGATGCGATGCATTTGTGATATCTATATGTATGTATGAAATGCTTAATATGTGGTAATGCAGGTGCAACTACATGAAATGCAAATATTTTTGGTGTGTCATTATACTGAGTCATGTGATAGCAAGCTACACAGACTCAAGAAGGACTATGGAGGTCAATCAAGAAAGGGGGATGGAAGGTAGAAGATATGGGAGTGAAAGAGCTTCTTGTGCGTTATCATCATTGAGTTTTATTATGGCAAATAGGTTATGACAATCTAGATATATGATTGACCCAGAAAGTCATTGTACCTGTTTGCATGGAGATAAGACAGTCACAAACAAGGAATGCCCCAGTTCACACTAGACTCATAGTATCCTCATATCCTTGGACAAGTCATAGCATTACTAAGAGACAATCCATAGACAACAAAGAAAAATAGGTGATGATACCCCATCCTCGCCTTTCTAGTCAAAGACATCCTGGAGATAGAATCTCTAGTCAGAGACATCCTGGAAAAGCTAAAAGACATGTCACCAAAAGATAAAATCAAAATAACACCAAGACTCGACACCAACATCCACTGTAGTCCTCAAGTTTAGTGTCTCTTTTCACTTGTATAAGTCTTATTTGATTGTGGTCACAATGTTTACTTTCACAAAAAGGATAGATAGCACTAAACCATATGTTGTCTGAGTCTGTTGAAAGATTTGATTTGTTGAAGTCCATTGTTGCTATTGTGTCTCATCTAAAACTAACTAAATCCATGAAACTGATACTTTATTGCGGAGAAGATGAAACTTTATTGCGGATTGGTGATGCAGATGTTGTTTTATTGCGGATTGTGCATGGATAGACTGAAAAAAATTGGAAGAAAATGTACTCCTTGAAACATGTGATTCTCTGAGTTCCACACCCATCACTAGATGTAGGATTTTCCTTAGCCATAGATAGGAGCTGATTTATTATGGATGGGAAGGGGTGAAAAGGGAGGTTATATCATGAATGGCTAACCAATCTTGGGTAGATCAATAACAAGCCATGATGGGAATGGGTAAGTTTATTGTGGATGATGTATAGGCTGTGAGTGTTTGCAAAGTGAAGGATGAGATGGAATCCTGAAGAAGGGAGGAGCAATGTCTCTACACATGGCGCCAGTGACCCAGTTTTCACCATGGTACTTTCCCAGGGCGCCACCAAAGTGGTTTTCACCTTTGGACGAAATGTTTTCTCTTTACTTTTTTTAATTTTTTCAATTTTTTTATGTCACATGGCGCGTGTTTGCCAGGTTTTCACCAAGTAATGATTTTTTATGTTTATGATTTTTTTGTATTTTTGAATTTTTTTTGATTTTTTTGCTTTTTTTGAATTGGGATACTATGAAGAGCTATGTGTAAAACTTGCGAAGGTGCATGCTATTGATAGGATCCTCCAAAGGTTCACCCTCTATGGTTGAGAGCTGATATGCACCAGATCCATATGCTGCTGTGATGATGTAAGGACCAAGCCGGTTTGGTTCAAATTTGCCCTTCTTCTCTCTATCTTGCTGATTTTTAGGATTCTCCTTGAGAACTAAGTCACACACCTCAAATGTATGAGGCTTTACCTTATGATTGTAACTGCAATGTTCTTTGACTGAATGATGTGTATCTCGAGTGACTATCTTCCTTGATGAAGGAATTGAGATAGAATTACTAGTGTGTGGACTACACAGGCCCATATGCGTGTCACCTAAAGAATTTTGGGCATCCTTGATAACAAAGTCCTTCGAGGAAGCTCCATTAAAGGTCCATGTTGTATTGCCAGAAGGGAATAGATGTATGGAAGAAGTGGATGAGTGATGAAGGCTTGTGATTGCAAAAAGAAGTGAGAGTAGGATAGCATGATGGAGACTTAGGATCAACAAGTATGCTTTTTGACTTAAAATTTTAGAACTTTTGCCCCCAGTTATTTTGATATTAGGGGAGATCGACTCTTTCTCTTTTTGCTTCATAGGTTTTTTATCCTTGACTTTGATTTTTGTAGAGTCCAATAGCTTTTGATTTTGATTTGGACTAAAGGACTTTTCTTTATTTTTGACTTTTAGATTTTTCTTTTCAAAGCTTGATTCTTGATCCCCAATGAGTAAGGGCTTTTGTAATTCTTGTTGATCCAAGTCTGGAAGTGGAGTGGAAATGGAATGAGTGGATGAAATGGTAAAGCTTTGTGATTTCTTGAGAGGTCTGGCGATACACTCAATAGATTCTTCGTTGGAACCAATCTTAGGACTATTGATATCAAGAGTTGCTTGCACCACTAGAGGAGATTTACATTTAGACTTAGTAGCCACAACACTAGGTGGTTCATACCCAATTCCTTGGTCTTGCATACTACTTATAGACTGTTCCTGTTGACTGAATACCTTAGAAGATAGTGGGAATTGATCAACATGAAAGATATACTCACCACATCCCAGGTCTTTAAAGTTGAACTTTTCTTTGATCTCTGCTTGTTTTGATGTAAAAGCTTTCAAGGATTCTAGATCCACATATGCTGAAGATGGAATAGCCTCTTGATTGACTGGTATTGTTATTTTTGATCTAGGTCGCATATTGTTGCAATATATGAATGGATTAGGATCAACTTTAACAGTCACTTCAACTCCATTGCATGGAAACTTGATGCATCGATGATATGTAGATGGGACTGCGCTCATTTCATGAATCCATGGGCATCCCAAGAGTATGTTGTATGTGAGATCAAGGTCAAGGACTTGACAGAACACATCCAACTGGCCCAACTCTGAGAGGGAAGGTGACTATGCCTTTGGATGAATGCTCTTCATCATCATATGCCTTGATGGTAATTTTGTTTGTAGAATTCATAGCTTTATCCAAATATCCCAATTGTTTAATAGTGCTCAATGTACAAATGTTTAGACCAGCTCCTCCATCTACCAGGACTCATTTTATTCGATGTTTGTGTAGGAAGGCTTCAATGTGTAAGGGTGCATTACGTGGCTGACTTATAGAGGTGTCATCAACTTCTATGAATGTAAGGGAGTGTGGAATGGAAAGGTATCTCACCATGGCTTGAAACTAGTCCACGTTTAGATTGGTGGGGACAATAGTGTCTCTCAAAGTTTTGTTAAGAATGGCCTTATGTCTAGGGGATATGCGTAAGAGCTCAAGGATTGAAATGAGTGTGGGTGTCTTCCCTAACTATTCTACAAGATTGTACTCAGGCTTGGTTGATGAGGAAGCGGTGTTTTTAGCTGGAGCACCTTGCAAAGTGAATTTACCTCGACGAGTTGTAACATGACATTCAGAGGTAGGTTCGGAAGAAGATCCAATGCCTTTTAGGACAATCTTGGGTCTTTGGGTAGAATTCTCAGGCGTTTTGTCCTTGATGATTATGGTAGAGACATAATTGTCCATCAAAATGTGATTAATAGTTGAATCATAGTTATAAGATGCTCTGGTATAGTTGGTTTGGTCATCTGTGGCTTTAGCTTTTCCCTTGTCATGCTTTGGGAATGGTTCCTTAAATATTTCACGTTCTTGATTGGATGAGTGTCCTTCAATTTCAATGTCACCTCTATCAATGAGATCTTGTATGGAAGTGTCTCTCAAATTTTTGTCAAGAATGGATTTATGTGTAGGGGATATGCTTAAGAGCTCAAGGATGGAGATAAGCGCGGGTGTCTTCCCTAACTGTTCTACAAGGTCATACTCAGGTTTAGTTGATGAGGAAGTGGTGTTTTTAGCTGGAGCACCTTTCAAAGTGAATTTACCTTGACGAGTTGTAACATTACATTCAAAGGTAGGTTTGGAAGAAGATCCAACACCTTTTAGGACAATCTTGGGTCTTTGGGTAGAAGTCTCAGGCATTTTGTCCTTGATGATAATGGTAGAGACATAATTGTCCATCGAAATGTGATTGATATTTGAATCATAGATATAAGATGCTCTGGTATAATTGGTCTTCTCATCCGTGGCTTTAGACTTTCCCTTGTCATGCTTTGGGTATGGTTCCTTAAACATTTCATGTTCTTGGTTGGATGAGTGTCCTTCAATCTCAATGTCACCTCTATCAATGAGATCTTGTATGATATTCTTCAGTCGATGGCAATTTCCTGTCTTATGACCCTTGCTCTTATGAAATTCACAATATTCATCATCATTCCACCAATTTGGTTTGACCTTTGGTTCATATGGAGGAAAATCTGGAACTGTGATTACTTTGTTTGCCACTAGCTTCTTGAAAATTGATTCTAGTGGTTCTCCCAATGGAGTGTACTTCTGTCATGATTTGGAAGTTGTTTGAGTATTGACTTGATTGTTTGTAGAGCCTGATCTAGAAAAAACAATTTTGGGTCATACTGTATTGGCATCCACAACACCATCATTGACTGTGTTCTTGTTTTTATTCCAAAATCTTGGCTTATCTTTTCCTTTAAAGTCATCTTTGTTTTCTTTGAATATCTTAATGACTCCTTGTTCAATTAGGACCTTCTCTATTGCTAAGCCTTTTTCAATGACGTCCTTGAAAGTGGACAAACAAGCTTTTCTTAAGTCATAACCAATGTCTTGTTAACATTTTGGGTGAACATCTCTACCATTTGTTTTTGTGGAATTTCACAAGAGTGTCTGTTGGCTAGATTTCTCCATCTTTGTAAAAATGATGAAAAAGATTCTCCATCCTTTTGTTTGGTGTTGCACAAAGTAGTGGCCGATATATCTGTCTCTATGTTATATGAGAAATGTTGGATAAATGCCTCAGCTAAGTCACCCCATGACTTAATACCAAGTGCAAGTTGGGAGAACCATTCCATAGCTTGATCACCTAAGCTTTGTGGGAATAATCTCATCAAATATGTCTCTTCTGCTGCTACCTTAATGCAAGCTATGAAAAACTATCTTATGTGTGCCTTAGGATTCCCTTTTTCTCTATACTTATCAAACTTAGGTGTCACAAAGTGTGTAGGAAATGGAGGCATTGGAATGCTTTTGTCAAATGGATAGGGACATATGTCTCTCATTGTGTATGTTGGCTTCGGTGTATTTATGTCCTCCATTTTCTTTTGTAAGTCCTTGATTTGCTGTTCCAAATTGTTCTTAGGTGGAGACCGACTTCTTGGACCATACCCCATGGCCGAACCACTGGGTGGAGGAGGAGCATGTTGCATATATGGATGGTATTGATCATACACATGTTCATATGGAGGAGGTCTATAATGATGTTGCGTATGCGTATAAGGACCACTTGGTATAGAGTCATGGTGAGGAATGAAATATCTGCTTTGTCCATGTATACCATACTCTATAGGCATGTCATGAGTTTGTTCTAGTGTGTTGCCCCCAAATTTGACACAGGGTTTCCTTGTGTCCAAATTTTGAGCATGCCTTTGAATATCCAATTGCTTAGGTGGTTGATCCTTAGAATTGGCATGTGATTGAGTGTATTTTTCTGCATAAGACTTCCATAATGGTCTGCAAAGGTGAGTATCATATGCTTGACCATGTGTGTATGGGACCTTAGGTTTTTGAAACAAAGATGATGGCGATTTAGGCACAAGATGTGGTCCTCTATTACCTCCACTATTAGGCCTCCTTTGATCCATGTTGAGGTGAGGTTGTTGCAAAGGTCTATTTTCCATTATTTGAGACATGTCAAAATCATGAGGGATCTTGGCTCCACTTTGTGCCATCACTTGTAAGAAATATTGTCTATCTCTCCTCATTATTTCCTCAACCAATCGATTGAAACGAGGATCCATAATGGAGTCTTCCACTTCTGCTGAATGTATTGAAATGTTATCCATATTGTCATTGTGTGTATCATTGTTATTTATAGTGTCCATGTTCTCAACATTTGGAATGTTTCTATAGGCATCCATGTCAGGTAATGTAGTATGATCAGAATTGAAAAAGATATCATTGTCATACTCATAAGAACTCATGTTTGCGGACTCTTGAGCCTCTTTAGTTTCTCTCCTAGATTTTTGAGAACGGGTTTCAACCATGAACTAGGTATTGATCAAGATGTGTGAGACTAGATGAAAATGGAAAAGAGTATGGAAGACCAAGAGTTGAATGGAATGTAAATGAATCCGAGGTTTACTTGCAATGTCCAAAGTGTAAGACCAAGTATGTATGTAGTAGAGTAGGTGTGACTTCCAAAGAGATGATAGTTTCTCTTAATGAGGTAAGTTGACCTTGACTCTAAGTAAGACCAAATGAGACCCAAAGGTGATAGACCTTGATGAGGGACCACTTAGCAAAATGTTGTTTTATGCAGTGTGTTGACAAAGTACGATGAGGACAAGCAAGTGACCTTTTGACTCAAGTTTAGACAAATGTGAATGTAATGTAAGGTGTAAAGCAATGATGGACTTTGTGAGACCCAAAGATAGGTTGAATGCTAGATGAAAATCTAGAGAAATAACTTAGGAAGCTCAAGAATTCTGAAATTGATTGCTCTTGTTTGTTGGACTATAAATTTTTCCAATTTGTGAAGTTATTTGTTGTGACCAAATCTGAAATTTTGACTGTATTTCCATGACAAGAGGACACAATGTTGATGAAGACTCAATGTTTGCAAGTGTTTAGACTCAAAAATGACTCAAAGAAAAGTGTGTTGTTTGATGTAAAATTTGTTTTGCATACACTTGAAGACACAAAAGACACAATGTTTTAATGTTTGGTCTTGAATGTTTGATAGTTCAAAATAAGACAAGCACAATTCTTATGGTTGGCCAGGACAATAGTTGTTGATCCCACATGGAGTTTCCCCCGAGGCTACGCTATTCAAAGTGGATACTTAGATGCTTGACCCCACTCGCTCCACCCTTGACACTCACTTCTCGGGGCAGCCAAGCATCAGTCCCCACGAAAACTTCCTGTTGCGAACTTTATATCTCTACTAAGAACCGTATGTGTGTGGGTTGCTACCAGAGTTCCGACCTCCTGCCCCAACAACTAGAAGGATTTTGGCTTCTAAAACAAAAAGGTGCTAGTAAGGGCATCCGCTCGTGTGGCCATACATGCGACACTTTCAGCTCTATAAATACAGAAGGCTCCTAGCCGGTAGGGGTTATGCCCTACAAATGATCAAATAAATTTGATCAAACGGGTTTATGGAGAGACATAGTGTCAGTATGAACTAATTAGCACACGTTATCCATAGTTTTCACCATGAATACAGTTGTTTATAGTGGTTCGGAAGAGGTGGGTTTTTGAAACAAAGATGATGGTGATTCAGACACAAGATGTCCTGTCCATGTCATCGTGTCCCAAGCCATGTGTCCTGCCCTCATCTCCAGTCCTAGATCCTGAAACACTTGTTTCAGTGCATCCCTGTCTCTGTCTCGATCGTAAAAAGCTAAATCCTCATCGATCGATATCCGTAGTATCCTGTATACATCCTCTAAGGTGACTGTCATCTCACCCATCGGCAAATGAAAACTACAAGTCTCTGAGTGCCATCTCTCAGCTAAAGCAGTCAGCAACCCCATGTTCGCCCGAAACTTAGGCACATACAAAATAAATTGTAGACCCATAACCTCAATCACTACTCTATCCTCCAATGTCAGCTCTGGTCGTAAACTTTGAGTCGATGGGAATCTCTGCCGTGACTCCAACATAGGTAGATCCTCTTGCAGTCAAGCAAATCAACTGTGTCAGTCAAAGTGGCATTCCCTGTTCATCACAAAATGCTGCTCTTTATCCTAGTGCTTATGATACTCTATCCTAGTGACACTCACTGTTCATCACAAAGTGTTGTTGTTTATCCTAGTGGTACTCACTGTTCATCACAAAGTACTATGTATATTTGTACTCCCTGTTCATCACAAAGTGTTGCTCATATTCGCACTCACTGTTCATCACAAAGTGCTATTCATATTAGTACTCCCTTCTCATCATAAAGTACCGTGTCTTGGTACTCACTGTTCATCACAAAGTGCCTCGATCTATCCTATCCTAGGGCCTTTGCTTGAGTGTATCTTCTTGAGTAGTTTCCTAATTGGCAACGTATGTTCTCTCATAGAATTATCAATCCTAGCTCGATCTGCTATCCTAGTCTTCCCTAGAGGACCTACTTGAGTGTATCCTCTCAGCAGCTTATCCAATCGACAGCGTATGTTCATCACAGAACTACCGATTTGCCCTAGAAGACATAAACGCGCCTAGCCTACCCAGACGTGCCTTGACGTTTTTACCCTGCTTGACATTTTTCTAGACCTACCTAGAGCTCATTTATTGCACTACTTGGCATGCATTTATCACAACATTTATTGCAACAAAGTACAAGGAGGTTTTGTGGTACTTACCAGCTCTCCTGCATCTGCTGGCCTCTGAAATTGGCGAACGCGATCGAATCTGTGAACCAATGCCATCGCTGCTGACTGCTGCTGCTCTATTCTCTCTCTGCACTCTGATCTCTTGGATGTGTGGATGACAATGGGAATGTTTTGCCCTCATGGTCTATCTTATAGACTGCCCTAGCCCTAGCCCTAGCCCTAGCCCTCGTCGCCCGAGTCAATTTTCTTTATCTCACGACTCTGTCACTCTATCCGGTCAATCCTTTCTAGCCTTTCTTTCTTATCGAGAGATTGTCTGCGATCTTTTCAAACATTTTCATCCAATCTCTCTAGGGGGCATATCATTCCCATCTTGGGGAAACTTTGTATCAGTTCATCTTATCTTCTTTGAAACAACACGACAAGCTGCATTGTCTCAAAGAGGGGCAAAATGTAGACACCTAAAATTGTCCTTTCTAATTAAATAAATATCTTTATTTATTTAATTATTTAAGCGTAATTCTTCTATTAATTAAATAAATCTTTATTTATTTAATTAATTCATTAATCTTCTTCTAGCCTTATTTCTCATTTAAATAAATACATTTATTTATTTAAATTATCCTTTTCCTAAATTAAATAAATATTTTATTTATTTAATTGATCCCACTTCTTCTATTAATTAAATAAATCTTTATTTATTTAATTAATTCATTAGCCTTTTCCACCTATGACACATGTCATTCATCTCTTAATTCCTACACTACCTACCCTCTCATTATTTTATTATTTTCTTTACCTACCCTCTAATCATAGCCGACCTCTTTTACACCTCTCAATCTTATCCCTCCATTTCTTATAGTGTCTTCTATATAAGGAGATGCTTCCTTCATTATCAAACCCTAATCAATCTATGCATCCTAATAAACTGACTACCTCACTATGCATTCAGCCCCAACTACGCTTTGCACTTTCATAGGCGATCCTACTTGCAACCACATTTTCGTTCTTTGTTGAGCTCTTGTGCACATAAAATCTGAGAGCAAATATATCAAGCAAGATCAATGGAGATAGGAAGAATGGAGATCCAAACCCTATTGGACATGTGATGGTATAATCTTTGTGATTTCATTTGATTTGCATTGTCTTAGGTAATCTTCATATGTTATGGTGGAAGCCAAAATGTTTATGGTGAAAATGGATAACAACAATGTTGAAAGGCTAAATGAATTCAACCACAAAACCCTAGCCTAACAACAACAAAGATCCACCATAACATATGAAGATTACCTAAGACAATGCAAATCAAATGAAATCACAAAGATTATACCATCACATGTCAATTAGGGTTTGGATCTCCATTCTTCCCATCTCCATTGATCTTGCTTGATATATTTGCTCTCAGATTTTATGTGCACAAGAGCTCAACAAAGAACGGAAATGTGGTTGCAAGTAGGCTTGATTGCATATGCAAGTTCGAAGGCGTAGGTGGGGTTGAATGCATAGTGAGTTAGTTAGGGTTTGATAATGAAGGAAGCATCTCCTTATATAGAAGACACTATAAGAAATGGAAGGATAAGATTAAGAGGTGTAAAAGAGGTCGGCTATGATTAGAGGGTAGGTAGAGAAAATAATAAAATAATGAGAGGGTAGGTAGTGCATGAATTAAGAGATGAATGACATGTGTCATGGGTAGAAAAAGCTAATGAATTAATTAAATAAATAAAGATTTATTTAATTAATAGAAGAAGTGGGATTAATTAAATAAATAAGATATTTATTTAATTTAGGAAAAGGATAATTTAAATAAATAAATGTATTTATTTAAATGAGAAATAAGGCTAGAAGAGGATAAATGAATTAATTAAATAAATATAGATTTATTCAATTAATAGAAGAATTAGGCTAAAGTAATTAAATAAATAAAATATTTATTTAATTAGACTGGACAATTTTAGGTGTCTACATTTTGCCCCTCTTTGAGACAATGCAGCTTGTCGCGTTGTTTCAAAGAAGATAAGATGAAGTGATACAAAGTTGCCTCAAGATGGGAATGATATGCCCCCTCAAGAGATTGGATGAAAATGTCTGAAAAGATCACAGACAATCTCTCGATAAGAAAGAAAGGCTAGAATGGATTGACCGGATAGAGTGACAGAGTCACAAGATAAAGAAGACTGACTTGGGAAACGAGGGCTAGGCCTAGGGTAGTCTATAAGATAGACCACGAGGGGAAAACATCCTCATTGTCATCCACACATCCAAGAGATCAGAGTGCAGAGAGAGAATAGAGTAGCAACAGTCAACAACCATGGCATTGGTTCATAGATTTGATCGCGTTTGCCGATATCAGAGGCCAGCAGATGCAGGAGAGCCAATAAGTACCACAAAACCTCCTTGTACTTTGTCACAATAAATGTTATCATTAATGCATCTTAGGTAGTGAAATAAATGTGCTATTAGAATATGTCAAACAAGGTTGAAAAATGCTTAGGCGCATCTGTGTTTGTGCCAGGTGCGTATGTGTAATATGTAAGCGCGTTTATATAATGAAAGCGTGTTTATGCCTTCTAGGCCAAATTAGCAGTTCTATGATGAACATACGCTGTCGATTGGATAAGCTGCTGAGAGGATACACTCAAGCAAGTCCTCTAGGGAAGACTAAAATAGCAAATAGGACCAGGATTGATAATTCTGTGATAGAACATACGTTGCCAATTAGGAAACTACTCAAGAGGATACACTCAAGTAGAGCCTTAGGATAGGATAGATCAAGGCATTTTGTGATGAACAGGGAGTACCAAGACAAAGTACTTTGTGATGAATAGGGAGTACTAAAAAAAAGAGCAGCACTTTGTGATGAATAGTGAGTGCAAATGTAAGCAACACTTTGTGATGAACAGGGAGTGCAAAAACACGCAGTACTTTGTGGCGAACATGGAGTACCACTAGGATAAATAGCAACACTTTGTGATGAATAGTGAGTGCCACTAGGATAAATAGTGCCATATGATAAATATAAGCACTAGGATAAAGAGCAACATTTTGTGATGAACAGTGAATGCCACTATGACTGACATGATTGATTTGCTTGACTGTAGGAGTATCTACCTATGCTGGAGTCATGGGAGAGATTCCCATCAACTCAGAGGTTACGACTAGAGCTGACATTGGAGGATAGAGCAATGATTGAGGTTATGGGTCTGCGATTTATTTTGTATGTGCCTAAGTTTCAGGTGAACATGGGGTTGCTGATTGCTTTAGCTGAGAGATGGCACTCAGAGACTTGTAGTTTTCATTTGCCAATGGGTGAGATGACAGTCACCTTAGAGGATGTATACAGGATACTGCAAATATCGATCGATGGGGATTTAGCTCCTTAGGATCGAGACAGAGATAGGGATGCATTGAGACAAGTATTTCCAGATCCAGGACATGAGATGAGGGTAGGACACGTGGCTTGGGACACCATGACATAGACTGGATTAGCACTACGAGCGGTACTGGCAGGAGTGATCAGTGGGTTCCTATGTCTGGGTAGGGCGACACGAGGGTTGGCAGTGTAGCCATATGTATATTGACATCATTGTATCATGACACTTATGATTATATATATGAGATGATTCTTTGCAACAACTATATGCATGTGTTTCTATGTGATGAGATGTTTCATGATGCTTATGATATGGATGCAAATATGTACATGATGGAATGCAATATTTTTGTTCTTTTATGTTTTTAATATGTTATGTCAAATGCAAATGTGAATGTATGAAATGCAAATGGATATGATAAGGCAAATAACTATTTATATGATGAGAATGTAAGATGTGCTAACATGTGTTGTGTAGGATATGATGCAATTGTGAGATCTATATGTATGTATGAAATGCTTATATGTGGTAATGCAGGTGCAACTACATGAAAAGCAAATATTTTTGGTGTGTCATTATACTTAGTCATCTAATAGTAGGCTACATGGACTCAAGAAGGATGATGGAAGTCAATCAAGAAAGGGGGATGGAAGATAGAAGATATGAAAGTGAAAAGAGTCTCTTGGGCGTTATCATCATTGAGATTTATTATGGCAAAATAAGTTATGACAATCGAGGCATATGTTCGACCCAGAAAGTCATTGTACCCATTTGCATGGAGATAAGACAGTCACAAACAAAGAATGCCCCAGTTCACACTAGACTCTCAATGTCCTCATATCCTTGGACAAGTCATAGCATTACTAGGAGACAATCCACAAACAACAAAGAAAAATAGGTGACGATACCCCATCCTCGCCTTTCTAGTCAAAGACATCCTGGAGATAGAATCTCCAGTCAAAGACGTCCTGGAAAAGCTAAAAGACATGTCACCAAAAGATAAAATCAAAAGAAAACCAAGACTCGACACCAACATCCATTGTAGTCCTCAAGTTTAGTGTCTCTTGTCACTTGTATAAGTCTTATTTGATTGTGGTCACAATGTTTACTTTCACAAAAAGGATAGATAGCACTGAACCATAATGTTGTCTGAGTCTGTTGAAAGATTTGATTTGTTGAAGCCCATTGTTGCTGCTATGTCTCATTTGAAACTGACTGAATCCATTGAAACTGATACTTTATTGCGGAGAAAGTGAAACTTTATTGTGGATCGGCGATGCAGATGCTGCTTTATTGCGGATTGTGCGCAGATAGACTGAAGAAAATTGGAAGAAACTATACTCCTTGAAACATGTGATGCTCTCAGTTCCACACCCATCACCAGACGTAGGATTTGACTTAGCCACAGATAGGAGCTGATTTATTATGGATGGAAAGGGCTGAAAAGGGAGGTTATATTATGAATGGCTAACCAATCTTGGGTAGATCAATAACAAGCCATGATGGGAATGGGTAAGTTTACTGTGGATGTATAGGTTATGAGTGTGTGCAAAGTGAAGGATGAAATGGAATCCTGAAGAAGGGAGGAGCAATGTCTCTACACATGGCACCGGTGACCCAATTTTCACCATGGTACTTGCCTAGGGCGCCACCAAAGTGGTTTTCACCTTTGGACGAAATGTTTTCTCTTTACTTTTTTTGATTTTTTCAATTTTTTTGTGTCACAAGGCACGTGTTTGCCAGGTTTTCACCAAGTAATGATTTTTTATGTTTATGATTTTTTTGTATTTTTTGAATTGGGATACTTTGAAGAGCTATGTATAAAACCTGCGAAGGTGCATGCTGTTGATAGGATCCTCCAAAGGTTCTCCCTCTAGGGTTGAGAGTTGATATGCACCAAATCCATATGTTGCTATGATGATGTAAGGACCGAGCTAGTTTGATTCAAACTTTCCCTTCTTCTCTCTGTCTTGCTGATTCTTAGGATTTTCTCTGAGAACTAAGTCACCCACCTCAAATGTACGAGGCTTTACCTTGTGATTATAACTGCATTGTTCTTTGATTGAATGCTATGTAGCTTGAGCGACTGTCTTCTTTGATAAAGGAATTGAGATAGAATTACTAGTGTGTGGACTACACAAGCCCATATGCTTGTCGCCTAAAGAAGTTTGGGCATCCCAGATAACAAAGTCCCTCGAGGAAGCTCTATTAAAGGTCCATGATGTATCACCAGAAGGGAATGGATGTGTGGAACAAGTGGATGAGTTATGAGGGCTTATGATTGCGAAAAGAAGCGAAAGTATCATAGCATGATGGAGACTTAGGATCAAAAAGTATACTTTTTGACTTGAAATTTTAGAACTTTTGCCCCCAGTTATTTTGATATCAGGGGAGATCAACTCTTGTTCTTTTTTCTCCATAGGATTTTTATCCTTGACTTTGATTTTTGCAGAGTCCAATAGCTTTTGATTTTGATTTGGACTAAAGGACTTCTCTTTATTTTTGACTTTAAGATTTTTCTTTTCAAAGCTTGATTTTTTATCCCCAATTAGTAAGGGCTTTTCTAATTCTTGTTGATCCAAGTCTAGGAGCGAAGTGGAAATGGAATGAGTGGATGAAATGGTAAAGCTATGTGATTTCTCAAGAGGTCTAATGATACGCTCAATAGATTCTTCGCTGGAATCACTCTTAGGACTGTTGATATCAAGAGTTGCTTGCACCACTAGAGGAGATTTGCATTTGGACTTAGTAGCCACAACACTAGGTGGTTCACACCCAAGTCCTTGCAAATTATTTATAGATTGTTCTTGTCGACTGAATATCTTAGGAGATAGTGGGAGTTGATCAATATGAAAGATATACTCACCACATCCTAAGTCTTTAACCTTGAATTTTTCTTTGAGCTCTGTTTGCTTTGATGTAAAAGCTTTTAATGATTCTGGATTCACATATGCTGAAGATGGAATAGCCTCTCGATTGACTGGTATTGTTATTTCTGATCTAGGTCGCATATTTTTGCAATAGATGAACGGATTTGGGTCAGCTTTGACAGTCACTTCAACTCCATTGTGAGGGAACTTGATACATCGATGATATGTAGATGGTACTGCATTCATCTCATGAATCCATGGACATCCTAGCAATATGTTGTATGTGAGATCTAGGTCTAGGACTTGACAAACCACATCCTTTGTAACTGGCCCAACAGTGAGAGGCAAGGTGACTATGCCTTTGGATGAATACTCTTCATCATCAATGCCTTGATGGTAATTTTGTTTGTAGAATTCACAACTTTATCAAAATATCCCAATTGTTTAATAGTGCTCAATGTACAAATGTTTAGACCTGCTCCTCCATCTATCAGGACTCATTTTATTCATTGTTTGTGTAGGAAGGCTTCAATGTGTAAAGGTGCATTATGTGGTTGACTTACAGAGGCATCATTGGCTTCTGTGAATGTAAGGGGGTGTGGAATAGAAAGGTGTCCAACCATGGCTTGAAACTGGTCCACGTTCAGATCAGTGGGGATGGAAGTGTCTCTCAAAGTTTTGTCAAGAATGGATTTATGTGTAGGGGATATGCTTAAGAGCTCAAGGATGGAGATAAGCGTGGGTGTCTTCCCTAACTGTTCTACAAGGTCATACTCAGGTTTAGTTGATGAGGAAGCAGTGTTTTTAGCTGGAGCACCTTTCAAAGTGAATTTACCTCAACGAGTTGTAACATTACATTTAGAGGTAGGTTCGGAAGAAGATCCAACACCTTTTAGGACAATCTTGGGTTTTTGGGTAGAAGTCTCCAGCATTTTGTCCTTGATGATAATGGTAGAGACATAATTGTCCATCAAAATGTGATTGATATTTGAATCATAGTATAATTGGTCTTCTCATCTGTGGCTTTAGACTTTCCCTTGTCATGCTTTGGGAATGGTTCCTTAAACATTTCATGTTCTTGGTTGGATGAGTGTCCTTCAATCTCAATGTCACCTCTATCAATGAGATCTTGTATGATGTTCTTCAGTCGATGGCAATTTCCTATCTTATGACCCTTGCTCTTATGAAATTTACAATATTCATCATCATTCCACCAATTTGGTTTGACCTTTGGTTCATATGGAGGAAAATCTGGAACTATGATTACTTTGTTTGCCACTAGCTTCTTGAAAATTGATTCTAGTGGTTCTCCCAATGGAGTGTACTTCCGTTGTGATTTGGAAGTTGTTTGAGTATTGATAGTTCTGATACTTAATATAAGTACAGATCCAATAACCAACAAGATGAGGGGGGGGGGGGTGAATCATACAAACTTAATCATCCATAAAAACATCAGATTCAACCTCAGTAACATATATATCAGTAATATAACCAAAACTGTTAAACATGCAAACTCAAAAGCATATGAACATCATAAACCTCATAACACTAGATTTAACATGGAAACCCAAATAGGGAAAAACCACTGTGGGATTTTAGACCCACGAAGAAATATACTCTTCTAGAGTATGCTCGGTTAAAAGCAAATCCTGTTAAAGATTACAAACACATTGCTAGATGTGACCCGGTTAAGGGATTTCCCTCAGATCTGTTAGGATCTTCACTTTGTTAGAAGTGACCTTGTTAAAGGATTTCAAACACTCAATCAGAATGTCACCTTTCTAGAGGGTTTACATATAAGACTGTTAAGTTCACTCGGTTAAGAGATTTTCTTTCACTTTCACAAAATAACAGTAATAAAATCTATCTGCAACTTCACATCTAAAATGCTAAAGCAGACTCCTATTTGTTCAATACAATCTAGACATAGAACTAATCTTGTCTATCTGCTGGGCTTCTATACTCTGTTATTCTAACAGGTCTTCAAGCTTCTATGCTCAATAATCACTATGTAGCATCCCTGTGCATACACTTGCCCGCATACATTGTTTATCAACAGTTTCCTATTTATAAACAATTAGGTAACCGCTTAATCTCCTTGATCACATTTCCCATGATCAATCATAGCCATCAGATCTTCAAACTTGTCCAGGTTCAATGCATCTTTTGATCTGAAAATGTTTTACCCTGCCTTGGAACTTGCATAATAGTCTTGGAACTTGTGCCAAGGTATTGCGGTTCAATCTGAGTTGTAGATCTTCATGCAGACTTTTCATTGCCTTAGATACATTAACAAACTTCATTCATGGCTCACCAATCATTTAATCTGCTCTAGCTCATCAGCTTCCTTCATTAAATACCGTATGTAAACATTTAATGCTTTCTATTATAGCTCGGTTACAACTCGGTAACAACTTGGTGAATACTAAACTTCACTCGGTAGACATTCTGCCTTCATTAATCGATAGCGATAACCTTAGGGTTTACCGACTAGGTTCCTTAGGGTTTACCAACTAGGTTCTTTGTTTGATAACATAGTATAGTATTAACCTTTACAATTTACAACATATGTATGATGTTAAAACAATCTAAAACATCATGATCTCATCATTGTCTGACTCGGTAGTAGTTGCCCATTGAATACCTTATTCATCCCCTTATTCATCATATTCTTTCCTGTGTCTTTTACCGATATCTTTATAATCTTCATATCATACTTCTCAAGATATGGCAACATCATACTAAATTAGAAAATCAATTTCTTGACATCAATGACAAAATAATAATATCAAGACAGTAAAACATCTTTAATTGGTTATATCCATAATCATCAACAACCTTCTCAATATCCTTATGAAATGCCAACAATCTTTCATTGTCTGTTATAATGCAATATTGCCAACAATCTTCTCAATATCTTTAATTGATAAGTTAATAGACATTCAAGTCAATTTGGATGACTTGGCTTCTCTTTTGGAGAAGCAGAAAAAGTGTTATGTGAGCCTCAAAGATTCAATCACTTGGGTCAAAGTCATAACAAGCCATACCAAGGGACCCGTTGAAGCACATACAAAGATTGCTCTTCAAAAGTTTGAGGAAGTCATGAAGCAAGATCATAATGGAGTTTTTGGTGAAACTTAGTAGTTTTCATATTTCTAAAAGTTGTAGGTGCATTTTTTCAGTTAGATTTTGACACCTCAAGTGTGATTTTGTATTCATGTTTTTTCATCTAGAATATGCACAAGTCCTAAGTCAAGTAAGTCAAGTAGGTATGTTTTTTGACTTAGTCATAGTTCTCCTAGATTATCTCATTGCACCTAACTTATATATACGAGGTTGCTTATTGTTATTTTTATCTTTAATCTTATGCAAATAAACTCTATTGAAGTGAAACTTTGAGTTCACATTGTTATTTTGTAAATTTGATCAAAT
Organism: Cryptomeria japonica; assembly: GCF_030272615.1. NCBI lineage: Eukaryota > Viridiplantae > Streptophyta > Pinopsida > Cupressales > Cupressaceae > Cryptomeria > Cryptomeria japonica. The sequence continues at coordinate 173,627,514 of NC_081412.1, forward strand.
AAGAAGGAATCTTTAGCATTCGGACTTTGCGTTGAATACATTGTGGTTTATTGTGAGAGTGTTCTTATGTCATTCTTGTTATAAAGTCTTGTTTAAATCAAGTAAGAGAATTGTGGAGAGATATTATTAAGGAGTAGATCAAGTTTTGTTTTATAAACTTTGTGTTACATTTTAGTGCTTGTTAAATATAATTAGCAATTAGTACAAGAAGTAGTGATTTGAAGACTTTGAGATTCATTTTGTTATCTTTGAGAAGAAATTATCAAAATTGTAATTAGAAATTAATACAAAGACATTGTGCTTTTCTTTGTTATCTTAGTAAAATATCGTGGGTTATAGAAGTTAATTATAAAAGGTCGATAAGATTATAGTGATTGTAAGACTTTGTGCTTGAACACTATTTTATCATCCCGGAGAAGCAATGGATGACTTTGTGCCTTTATGGAAACTTTGTTTCTCTTTATTTGTATTGTTTATTAGAATGCTTTAGGTTATTTTGTAGTAACTTAAAATTTATATTAATCATTACTACTCAAGATGTAACTTCTTTTTTGAAAAAAAGAGAGAAAAGAATAACATCTATTCTAAAAGAGAATAGGATGATTTGCCACCAAAGTTTAGATTAGGAATCATAGGTTGTATTTTGTTCTAAATTAAAGAGAGTAGTAAGCAAAAGAGGAGCCTTCTCTTATAATTAGTCGAGATTTAATCTCGCATACTGTGGCTAAAACCAAAATTTTGTGAACGTACCAGTTTACAAATTTTTCACCCAACAGATCTTTTGACAACTAAAACCCATTTGGTTGTTCAATATACACCTCTTCTTAAAGTTCTCCATTCAAGATTGCTGACTTGACATCCATATGATATACCTTAAAGTTATTGTAAGTAGCAAATGCAATAAACACCCTTATAGCCTCCATCCTAGCTACCAGAGCAAAAGTCTCCTCAAAATCTATAGATTCAATTTGTGAATAACCATTACAAACCATTATTTCTTTGTTTTTTGTGTCTTCTTCATCTTCATTTAGCTTGTTTCAAAACACCCTTTATTTCTATCATATTTTTTTTCCAGCAATCTAGGTACCAATTTCCATGTCTGATTCTTTTCTATCTGATTTAGCTCTTCTTCCATTGCCTTCATCCATCCATCATTTTTTCTATCCTCTAGAAAATTATTTATGGTTCCACCATAGATAAATAAGAAACAAAAATTTGCTTGTTCACTGTTCTCAGCAAGTCTTCTTCTAGTCTGAACTCCTTTATTTTTGTTTCTAATGATTTGATCTTCTGAATGATTCTTTTGTACATATTTTATAGGTGTCTTAGGTGCCTGTACAAGTTCCTCTTTTATATTTGAATCTTGTTTATCTTCTGGAACATTCTTCTCTTTGACAATAATGGGAGTATCTTCTATCTCAATCTCACATTCATGCACAACTAGATTCTATTCTTCACTTACTCTAACATTTGTATTTTTCACAATCTTGTTCATCTTTTTGTTGTAACATTAGTTTTCCTTGCTCTCTGTACAATATCCTAGAAATATTTCTTAATCTGATCTATCCTCTCCTTCTCTTCTGATGTAACACTTTCTTCCAAAGATTATGAAATATTTGACTGTCGGTGATCTTCAATGCCACAATCCATAAGGTGTCTTTTTGTGATTCACTCTTACTTGTACCCTGTTAAGAATATATAAAATAATATACACAACTTCTTTCAAATACACATTAGGTAGGTTAGCACCTTTCAACATAGTTCTAGACATTTCAACAATAGTCCTATTATTTCTTTCAACCACTCCATTATGCTTTGGAGTCCTAGTTGAGATAATTGCCTCCTAATACCATGCTCTTCACAAAATATATCAAACACATTTGATATAAATTCTCCTCCTCTATCAAAGCTTAAAGATTTGATCTTTTCATCTTTTTGATTTTCAATCATAGATTTGAACACCTTAAATCTATCTAGTTCTTCTGATTTTTATTTTAAGAAAGTAACCCATACTATTCTAGAATAATCATCAATAAACAACATAAAATACCATTCACCATTTAGTCCTCTTGTCCTTGTAGGCCCACATAGGTCAGTATGAATAAACTCCAAAGGTCTTGTGGTAGAATACTCCTTGTTCTTGAATCTATTCCTTGTTTGTTTACCCATCTAACATTACTTGCACATCATATTGGTAGGTTTTATACTCTTTGGCAAATATCTCATAGCATGAGTGGAAGCAATCTTTGCTATGTTGTCAAATTTAATATGTTTCATTATTTTTTGTCACAACCATCATTCACTTCTCTGGGCCAATAGACAACTACTTCCATTGTTTTATTCTACATAATAGACATTACCATTTTTTTTTTACCTTCTGCAACTAACCTTTTGAAATTTTCTTTTCTAATCTCACATCTAGACCCATGAAATATGAGCTTTCATAATTTACTACACATCTAACTCACACTCAAAATATTATGTCCCAAACCTTTAACATAATAAACATTATCTATCTTATGGTTCCTTTACCACATATAGGTGCAACCTCCTTACTAGAAAACTTTACTGATCCACCATCATATTTTTCAAAGTCTATGAACTTCCTTTTATCACTTGTCATATGATTTGACCATCTGCAATCAATTATCCAGGCTTTAAGTTCAAATTTTGCATGCAGTGTGGTCTTCACAACCATTGATCTTTTATTGTTATTCTCATTATGTGTAGTAATGGACCTCTCACTGTCCTTTTCTTCAAAGCCCAAAAATAATGATTCATCATTTGAGTCATCACAAACTTCTTCTTTAGAGGAATAGGTCTCCATTAAACATTTTTTTTTTTAGGGTTATCTCTGTCATTTATTCTTTTGTTTCTATTTTCTCTCCTATAATTGTCCTTTCTCTTGTTATCATCATCTAATCTTTTATAGTTATCTTACCTAAAAGTACATCTAGAAAAATAATGACCAATTCTTCCACAATTAAATCATTTGAAGGGTAACTTACCTTTGTATTTACTAGATCCTTTCTTTAGTCTCCTCACAAAGCTCAATATCATCCAGATCATTGCTTGTTTTAGCTAAATCTTCAATTTTCTTGGTGGCTTGAATGCAACTTCCTTCTTGTCATTGTTTAGCTCCTCAAACTTTGAAATCTCAAAGACAAAGAGGAATCCATAAAGCTGATCCAAGGTATATGTATCCATGTTATGACTTTCTTCAATATCATACAACCTAGGTTTGTAATATTTAGGCAATATCCTCATTACTTTTCTCACAAATTCATTTTCCTTTAATTCTCGACCAATACCTCTAATTGCATTTACAATATCATTCACTCGGTGTAGTTAACCTTTAATGTTATCATCTTTAGACATCCTCAATATCTCAAATATATACTTTAGATTTTTCATCTTGATTTGCTTGGTCTTCTCATCTCCTTAATAAAAGTTGCTCAAATTATCCCAAATTTTCTTTGTAGTTTTGAATCTTCAATAATTTTGATGCAGAGTCTCTAGAAGGATTGAAATATTCTCCTCCAAACATAGTACTCCTTTCTTCCTCCATCTTCTTCTCTTGTTCTTTCTCTTTCTCTGTATCCTTCTTCTCTTCTTCTTGTGTATTTATTGGACTCTCTTTTGTATCTTTCTCAACATTCTTGTTTGTCTCTATATTATCACCTGGACCAATTTATGTATTCCCATCATTACCTATTTGTTCATTAGTTTTCTTCTCTAAATCAGTTGTACTACTGCCAACACTAAGTGTGCTCCCTTCCAGACTAATTTTTATATTTGTCTTCTCTGTAGGAGAATTTTTTTTTTCTTTCTCTTCTGCAATCCCAACCATTGCATCCTTCAGTCTGCTTGGCTATCCTCTAATAGTCATCCAGATCACCTCCCATTATGATATTTAATTTTTCCTTCATTCTAAACCTTGTATTGAGAGTCTGCACAATATTGGCTCTATCTTCCTTGGACAAAGTATTGCACACCATATCCAAAGCTCTTGTCCTCACATTTTATTTCTTCATCAACACATCCTTCCTTCTTTTTGTTAAGGCTTCCAACAAGTCCATAGGTAGGTTATTCTTATCAAAAGTTATTTGATATTGGACAATAGATTTTTCTATCTTCTATTTATTTGCCGGAGGAGAATCCTTATATATTTCTATAGAAACCTCTAAGGACTCATGCTAACAAATAGCATTTACTAGACTGTCAAAATCAAGCAATTGATAATCATCCAAAGGGGAATCATTATTATTCTTCTTTCCCTTCACCTTCTCTGGTTATTTCTTTTTTGCTTCCTTCCTCTTATTTGCAAAAGTCTCTACTAGAGAGACCAAATTTATCTTTCTTTGACAAAGAGGCACATGTCCTCTTCTTCTTCAACATCTTCTTTCTTGATTGTTGTCCTTGCAAACCTCTTTTTAATCACAAATTTTTCTTTCCACACTTCTTGATCTGTGTTGCTACTGTCAACTTTCTCAATATTAGGCTTCAGGGCAACTTTCTCTCTTGTCACCTTTTATTTAGGTCTTTGTACTTTCTTTTCACTTTACAATGCCCTCACTAGGGTTCTAAAGGAATTGATATTTACCTGAGGAGGGGTAGAAACTAACCTAGTTCTCCTTTGTGCTTGTTTTCAAAATTCTTCTTCTATAGTGGGAAGATTTATCTTTTTGTGCAAGGTCTCCATCCACTATACATGTTTGATCTTAGCCTTCTTCTGGATCACCTTCTTAGAGAATTATGTTGCTATAATCTTATGATACACTTAGGACAAGTATAAATTCTAAGTGTATTATAACAACTATGTATTAGGTTTACTTAGATAATATGTAAGACTTTTTTTCCTCACCTAATTAGCTAATAATGACATGTATAACCCTTGATTTGAGATCATCAAGTATATCAATAGCCTCATCAATGCTTGACTGATGGTAGTAAGTGTCATCTCTATCTAAGTCGATCAAATTAAATGATCCTCTAATAAGGATTTAATTTATGACCTTTTGAACATGTGCCATTTTTATTCATACATCTAAGAGGCATATATTTGTAATCATTGCACCTATCTTTTTGCATCTTTTTTATTGTAATACCTATCATATTACATTCTACAATATCTAATTCTTTTTTCTCTTACTATTGTGGGTTTCATTTTTTTCTTCACAAATTTATGGTATCTGGGATTTTTATAGGATCCATGGTGAGCACATTATTATTGAGAATCAAGGGTTCTATTTTATATAATCATGTTGTAGGCTCAATTTGGTGATTAGTGTAGCAAATTTGAGTTTATCATCATCAAAAAGTTTTGAAATAATCAATTTCACCTTTTATTGCATTCTAATTGGATATCGAAGACTAAATCTACTAGGGTTTGGAGTATGGAGTTAGTTGTAATGCTTTATAGGTCAAACTACATTTAAAACACTTTTTTATTAGATTTTATCTTGTCATTATGTTAAAAGTACCCTAAAAATTTGAGGATCATATGTCAAATCATCAATTTTGACCATTTTTCATATGGGCCTAGAAAGAATCCCCCATCCTTATCATAGTGGTCATATGGTTGTTGACATTAACATCCTTCTTTACACAAGCTAATTTGTGGCATTGTTGTCATGTTTAAAACATATTACTCACATGGCATCATTATGGTTTATATGACAAAATATATTAAGGTTTTAATTATATATTTTTAGTTAATGTTGTAGGTACTATTTAAATTTTAGTTCCATCTATACTTTAATTGCACAAGGTGTTTGCAGTAATATCCTAGCATACACTACCACCATTATTGATCACGACACTTAAGATTAGGACCTTGTCTACACACTTGCAACAATTGATAAGTCATTGCTAGATAAATTTAATAACCAATTTGGCCATTATGTTTCCTTAGATGAGCACTTCATCTATAACCTACAAATCCCCCACCAATATCTAATCCCACCTCTATATGTTTCTAAGTAGGTTCCAATCCATTCTAAGTGGTTTCAAACTAAACCAAGGTGGTTTCATAAATTTTGAGTAGTTTTCGAATCTGTAAAGGATTCTAAGCATATTCTATACATGTTCAAGCTAGAAAGAGGTTTGGTGGTTTGTAATGACGAGCAATATTCAATGTACTTAGGCAATTTTAAGGCATGCTAGTATTTTGTTAAAACTAGTATTGTGCACCTCAAACTTTCCTCCATCATTAGAGTTTTTTGTTTTGGACCAAATTATCATAAGCCTTGTTCTTAATCATCTAGGGTTATTTTTTAGTGCATTTATTATTGCTATTTTTTCATGTACTTCATTTGGTGTTTAATTTTTCAATTTTGAGTATTTTTTTTTCTAGAATTTATAGTTTGTCATAGATGTTTCTTAGCATATCTCATTTTGAGAAATTCTAGAGCTTTATTTGAGTTCATACAAAATCTTTTTTAGATACCATTTTTACACTGAAGGCGTTTCTTATATGAAACTGATCAGTTGCCTTTTTAGATTGACAGTCTGTATTCATCAAGAAGTGTGCAATCCCCCCCCCCTTTTCCCCTATTTTTGGACTGCATTGATTTCAAGACAAACTCACTATGCATTTCTTGTTCACGATTTATTTCGTCTCCACTCACATTTTTCATTTATTCCAAATAGATTGTAAACAACAACTTTAGAAGTTTGGTTCGTCTCATATCTTCTATATCTACCTTGCTCCAAGGTTTCATAATATTTGGCAAAGCATGACACAATTAATTTACCCAAATATTTATTTTGGTTGAAAATCTTTGCCAAAAAATCTTCCTTTAATTCATAGCTTTGAGCCCGCCATTTATAAGTAGAGTAGTTGTCATCTAATGCCGAATATTTGCTCATGTTACCTTATATTGAACTGAAAGGGTAATGAGAAATTAAAGATTTCTTTTCTTTTATTTTTTATTATTTCTGACAATAATATGCTAGAATAAATTAAAGATGATCAAAGTGTAGAGAAGTTAATTTATTATCGTAAGTTCTAAATAAAAAACTTTCAGATTATTTTAATTTTATTTATTTTTACATATATTAATTTGTAGGTATAACAGAGATAAAAAAACAAGTTTAAATAATAAATTTTAACATTTATTTATTTATTTCTGTATATAATAATTTATAGTTACAATAAAGATAATAAATAAATAATATATAAATAAAAACATTTATATTTTTAAATTAAGGTGAAGTAATTGTATTTATATTTATTTATTTTAAAAGATAATTTTAATTATTATCTTTTAATTTTGTGAAGTGGATTAACTGATTTCGAGCATTAATTTTAATTATTTTCTTTTACAGATAGGATGTAAGAGGATAAACAAAGTTCCTACCATTAGATTTATGATGTTTTTCATTCATCAAAATAGTTGGACAATCCAGATTCATGAAGAGACATGCAAGACAGTTTCAACTTCTATAATTGTCGAATCATTTTTCACAATTTTTTTTTAATCATTTTTCTACTCACGTTTTTTATAATTGAATTAACTTCAGTTTTCAGTTACATTTTTTCCTTTCTTGTGTTTCCCTTGGGATGAACTAGCTTCAAATTTTAACCCACTCCCTCATTTCATTTATTGTGAATAGATTGAAGTAGAAGTTAAAAAGGGATTGATTTTGGTTCGTCTCATTCGAAAAAGAAAATTGCTTGTACTAGGATTTTGTAATATTTGTCACATTAGCAACGTGACACAATTTCATTGCTTTAATTGATGAAATCATGAAAAATAAATTTTACACATTTGTATTTTTTAGGAATTACAATAGCAATTTAAAATTAATGATAAGAGAGAGAAAATAACAACAAAGCAAGTGAGATTTACATATTTAGATGATACATAATATTTGATTTTTTTAAGCATTATAGACAAGTGAAGATTGTATAGTGGCCACATAACATTAAACAAAAAATATAAATGGAAACAAAAGAGTAGACACACAATTTTGAATAGTTTGTGTGGCTAATGTGATAGCATTATGGAAGGATATGATAGAAGAAAATTCAATAGGATAGCATAGCAAGATATGGTTATGAAAAAAAATGTGTAAGAATCATTTTTCAGCAAAGATTTTTCTATACAATGGTTATTGAGGTGTCATAAGAGATTGGTTTTGGTTCATCTCATTAGTAGAACGACACAATTTCATTGCTTTAATCACTAAAATCATGAAAAAAAAGTTTTGCGTATTTGTATTTTTTAAGGATTATTTAAGTGCTTTCATAGTAATGATAAGAGAGAGAAAAAAACAACAAAGTAAGTGAGGTTTGCCTATTTAGATGATCCACACCATTTGATCTCTTCGAAATATTATATACAGGTGAAGATTGTATAGTGGCCACAAAAACATTAAACAAAAGATATAAATGGAAACAAAAGGGTAGACACACAATTTTGAATAGTTTGTATGGTTGATGGGATAGAATTATGGAAGGATAAGGTAGACACTCAATAGGATATCACAACAAGAGATGTTTATGAGCAAATTGTGTAAGATAATCATATTTTGGCAAAGGTTTGGCTATGACATGGTCATCGAAGTGTCATACAAGTGGAGTAGGGATGCTGGAGAATTTCATTTTGAATTAGTTGGGTTTACTCATAAGAATGTTTACTCAATTAGGAAATCTTGAGAGAAATGATAATATTACCATCTATAATATTGAATCTTGAGAAGAAATATAAGCGAATTTTTTATTAGTCATTTTGTGTCAACAATCCAAGTGTAGCATGTCTCCATGGGGAGTTATGTTCTAGGTAGCATGTTAGTGGATTAAGGATATGATAATTTACCTCCGACTTCTCATCTCTATCTTTCCATCCTTTCATTCCTCCCTCTTTCATTCTCTCTTTGTTTGTCTCTTCCTCTTTCTATCTCTATTTCTGCCTCTCCCTCTCCCTCTTCCTCTATAATTCCATATCTCCCTCTCTCTCCCTCTCTATATATTTATCTCTATCTCCATCTCTACCTTCTTCTCTATCTCTATCCCCTATACTATCTCTCCCATTGTATATATTTCTCTATCTCACTCTCTTTCTATCCCTAACTCCCCCCCTCTCTCTATATGCACGCACACACACACACACATTTATATATCTCACACAAATTGTTCCCCCTCCCTATCTCTCTATCTCTTACTCACACACACACACACTCCCTGTTTCTCCCTCTCTATTTTTACCTCTATCTATATATCTCCCTCTTCATATCCCTCTCCACATCTCTCTCTCTCTCTCTCTCTCTCTCTCTCTCTCTCTCTCTCTCTCTCTCTCTCTCTCTCTCTCTCTCTCTCTCTCTTCCTATACCTTTGTGTCTATATATGTTTGCCTCTCTATCTCTATTTCTTCTTCCATATCTCCATCTATCTCTACCTTGTTCTCTCTCTCTCTCTCTCTATATATATATATATATAATATATATAACACAAATTGTTCCCCTCCCTATCTCTCCATCTCTTACTCACACACACACACTCCCTATTTCCACACCTATTTGGCATACCTATTGCATATTCAAGTGTGATTACTAGTTTATAGTACAATATTTTTTTATAGTTTCTCATTAATACCTTTTGTTTATTCTTCTTCTAATTAAGATAAGTACTTTTGGCATATTCCAATATTATTTGGAAATTATTTAAAATGATAATGAAGACCACTTTGCAAAATTTGGCGAGTGGCAATTATACACAAACTATTTATTAATCCCCACTTGTCATGCCCATAATTTAACCTATGGGCAAAACAAAACCCATATTTTTTTTCCTACTAACTAAAACACCTTTCATAACTGATCAATAGGCATAACAAGTGCACTAGATGATGTTTCCCAAACCGTATCAACATTGATTCCATCTTGAGTGTAAGTGGTGACAGGTGAAGTGAGGATGGTTACACAAATTTAGTCCCTATGCACCCTTTTATTTTGGAAACCTAATAGTAGAATAGATACCAGTATGCAAGACACCTTGGAAAAACCACTCTTAGATGAGCCCCCCTTGAGTTTGTATATAGAAGTGAGGTACTCCCACCTCTAAGAATCTATCAAGGGTCTAAGGTACAAGACTTAGTAGGATTGAGATGCATGCAATGCCAATATATTTACAACATTTAAAAAATAATCCAACTCGGATCACATGGGTTAACTTGTAAAATTGAAAGGTAAACACCTTCCATGAACTATATAGATTACCTTGACTACATGCTCATCTTAAAGAATTCTATCACTTGAGACATTCATTTTTTTGACATCCATCTCTTCTGAATGATAAAAGTAGAGTGACAATTTTCAATCTATATTTAAATAAAATAGGTTATTGATATAATGTTACAACCTTATTTAAAATTTTAGGGAAGCAAATTGAATCTATCATTTTCATCTTTTAAATATATATAACACAGGTTCCACTCTCTCTCTTTGTTTGTTAGTGTGATAATTATATGGATATGCCAATATTTTAATGGTGACTCCATATAGATGTATATAACAATTATATTAAACAAAACCAATTACTTCACCTATATGCAACCATCATATAAAATATATTACCTAAGGTTAACTAATTCTCGTTATTGTATATATATTATTCATGTAATATAAAATAAACAATGTAATATTAAATAAACAACATACATTCCTACAATGCTAAATCCATACAATATAATCACACCCCCGATTTTAAACAATGTATTGGTGAAATAAAAGATAATTGTTTCTCTATTTTCTTTTGCCTATTAAATATATCTTGCATTAACACATCACATGTGTGTAATATATTTGTATATAAACCTTAGGCCTACTCTATATATCCATTTTTATTTTAAAAAGAGGGGTAGATATTTATTAATAAACTAAGAACAATACAAAGCAACAAGAGATAACCGACCCAACAATTGACCAAACTTAAAAAAAAAAGAACAACCAATCAATCAAAGCTCACACAAAACCCCAAATAGTCCTTCATTTATTCCATCACACGTTTGTCTAAAATTAGAGAGTACTTCGTGGGCAAGTTTCCTCTGTCAAACATTCAACATTCCCAATTGCTTAGAAGCCCATTTTACCAAACAATCTACTACCTTATTCAATTCTTGAGGAACATGATAGAAAGTTAAAGATTCTAAATATCTACAGATTATCACAATTTGATTGACCACCAAGGCCAATTGTTAGTTCATTCCCTCCACTTACCATTTATTTAATATATCAATCACAATCTATGAATCAAATTCACAGATGATCTTTCTCCATCCAAGGGCACTACTTCTTTCCAAATTATAAAGGATACAAAGAGATTCCCTAAAGTTTTTAGTATGATATCCTTTATATAAATAAAAGAAGAAATTGACAACCCCAAAATTATCTCTTCCAACTCCAACAATTCCCCATGCCCATGATTACCTTTGGAAGAACCATCATTATTTATCTTCAACACATCATTAGGAGGGGGAAACAAACAACCATCATGACAAACCTTTCTCTTAACTTTTCAAACCATCCTAGAAGAGGGGGACCTCATACCACATCCTACCAAACCCAACTTGTGAATAACAATCAAATCTCTTGGGTCCATAAGGGCAGACAAATCACATTTATATGATGAGGTTTCTTGCAACACATAAATAATTTGCATCCATAATTGATGGCTCATCATTTTATTAACCTAAAAATCCTTCTATTCCTTTCCAACCATATTATCTAGAGAATAAAAGAAGGGCCTATTGTAGCATCGTAAATAGCATCCCTGTATAATTCCTTGCTTATCTAGGCCCTATTTTAGCATTCTTGGCCTTCTGTACTTGACATTCATTTCTATCTTCTCCTCTATATTTTGGACATTAGATCCCAATTTGAGGCCACATTGGAGGGAGAAAGGCACTTAGGGTGACCTGCTCTCGGGAGTAGGCCAATTAGGGTGCCTTTCTCCCCAGTGTTTGGGCTCAAACTTAAGTCACTTAATGGTCATCTTGGTTGTTCAAGAAATATTTTCTTGTGTTAGCCTGCTTTAAGTTTTGGACCTTGAACTTCTTGGGAGAGGTACATATAAGAAAGGTATCCTCCCTCATTTTTGGGTAGAGTGGAAGTAAGACAATGTTATGATACCAATTTCACATCTCAAGTCCTAAAGAGAAAGAGATCAAGCATCAAGGCATTAAATATTAAGAATAATTTGAAGATTATGCTTTTGTGATGGCATCCATGGTCTTCTTTTCCTAAAGCCATTTATATTCAAGTCGACATCAAGCATCTCCATGAACATTTCAACATCAAGAAGGTTTATGAAGGTAGAAGCATTTTTTTTTAGTTTTAGCCTTTGCTACCTAACAAAACACTTTCAATTCAATTTCAAGGTTAATTTATAAAATTGGGGTTTGACTTAGGAAAGCCCCTTTTTACCCAATATTTTCCCTTTTTTCTTTGTGCAGGAATAGGTAATAGACCCATGAAAATAGGTACAAAGCGAGCAAGAGGAGATCTACAGTTTGTAATTCATTGGAGCCAAAACTACTAAGAGTGGGCCGAGCAGGGCACCTTAGTCCTATGATAAAATCTAGCTGGGTGCCTTTCTCCCTCCAATTCTACCTAAAATTCAGATTGTAGGTTAGTTATAGTCAGCTTTGCCAGTCCTTTTTTAGGAATCTGTCTATCAATTCACTATCTTTCTGTGCATGCTGAAATTTGTCATTTCAACCTATTTGGACCTACTTCTTACATTACTCGTTTACAATTTTCATAGTCATACAGCTCTATAGGAAGGACCATTGCATCCACTTTGTGCTTAAGTCATCTTGAGCATGCTAGATTATGCTCCTTCTAATGTAACCGGTAGGCATGAAATAGATTCCTACTTTACATGCATAGACTTGTGAATCCTATTTTGCCCATCTTACACCTATATTCCAAGTAGTGTGTAAAAAAGGAGTATTAGCTAGGGAATTTCCCAAAAGATCCCAAAATTCATTTAAAGAGGAAGCATGAAAATAGGCCTTATTCGATACCCCCACCATTAATACCAAATTTTCATAGAAAAGAACAAAGAAAGAAAAGATGTGAAGAACAATCCTCATTATTATTGCACAAAACACCCATAGGACCCTGAAACACCTTGTTTTTCATAAATTATCCTAGGTAATGCACCTATTTTAAACAACCAACCACTTGAAGAAGTTTCACTTGGGCTAATAAAACTTGTTTCATAGATTTTCTAGCAAATAGCTCTAGTTCTCCCATAAATATGATTATTCAACTCCTGATAACTTGAAGCAACTGAGAAATTTCTTTTCAGATTGCGGTCCCAAGTAAGGATATCTCTCCCCTCCAAGGAGTTATAGGATGTACTTGGCAAAATATTCCTAGCTCTTGGTGATCCTCCTCTAAGCCCCTTGGTGGTCACTCATGAGGTTCTTTCCATTTAAAGACTTCAACTTGACCCAAAATTTTAGGTTTTATAAGCTTCCACCTTACTCTAACTTTCCTAAAAAAAAATGTTACACAAAGATTGTAGGTGTGGATACATAAATATATAATAAGAGGGGATCCATCCCAAGAATCAAACAATAATAAATCTTCTAATCTCTTGTTGTAAATCTATAATAGATGTTTCTTAATTAATTTAACACGTCTTTTGAGTGGGCTCCAAATCATAGAACCTTTTCCATCAAGACTAGACTGAGGAACATCATTACTGTCCACTCCACCCAAATATTTCAAAGTAAGGATCTTATCCCAATATTGATCCTAACGATGACACCAACTCTAATAGAGTTTAGCAGGCAAGGCCTGACTATTAAGGTTTGTCTCTCAAAGACCAAGGCCACCTTCCTACTTTCGGCTATAGTTAGATTCCCACTAAACCAAACTTAATTTATTCAAAGGAAAGTTACTAGCCCATAGGAATTGACAGGACAGGGAATCAAACTCATGAATAAATCTAGAAGGGACTACTTGCACAAAATATTTGTACAAATGAAGAGCCTAAATCACCAACTTTAGAAGAATCACTGAGTTTAGAAGATCCACTCTCATAGCCATAGAAAGCCACCTGCAGGTCCAATGAGAAAATTTTGTTTGGGTCTAAAACATCTTGCCAAAGCCTACTAGGTAGAGATCCTATATCAAATGAAATACCAAGATACACAAAAGGAAGAGCACTAATCTAGAATCTAAAAATTCTAGCAATCCTCGACTGAATAGGCTTAGGATTATTAAATATGATTATGCAAGACTTATCCTCATTAATCCTTTTCCTAGAGGCCACCAAGTAAATTTCCAATGTTCTTCTTATATTGATATCCTTGTTTACTCTTGCTAATAACACCAAAGCAATGTTATCCAAAAATTATAAATGAGAATGGGAGGGCACTTAATCACCTTGATTCCAGCCCTAAAGCAACCCTTGCCTCACATTAAATTTTATAAGCCCCCCCAAACCTTTAGCCATTATAATAAAAAGATAAGGAGAAAGAGGATCCCCTTGTTGAAGACCTCAATAAGCTCCAAAAATCTTAGATAAATCACCATTAATGAGAAGAAAAAAATAAAAGGAGGTGACACAACTCATTACCCATTTGATCCACTCGTTGTCAAACCCAAAAACAATCTAAACATTATGTAAAAAGGTCCAACTGACTTGGTCATAGGCCTTGGCCATGTCAAGCTTGATAAACATAGCCTTCTCTTTAAACATATTTATAGAATGAATTTCTTCTGTTGCAATCACAACCCCATTCATAATTTTTATACTAGCAACAAAGCCTTCTTGTTCTTCTAAAATTGGAGAGATTAGCCACAACTTAAGATTCTCAACAATCAACTTAGTAATAATTTAATAGACAACACTGCACAAGGCTATAGGTCTAAACTGGTCAAAAGAATCAAATCCTTCCTTTTTTAGAATAAGAGAAGGAATGCAACATTCATGTATTTCAACATTTATTTATTCCTTTGAGATTCCAAAACCACCTCTAGATACAATATCCCAAATTTTGTGATAAAGCCCTATTGGAAAGCCATCAAGCCTAGGAGATTTCCCTTTTTTCATTTAAAATACACTCCCTTCTAATTCATCCAAAGTGATGTGATTATTCAAATAATTATTCATGTCATTAGAAACCAATGAAGGGATGCACTATCCTCTTCCTTCCTAGCTAGAGTAGTATCCTTAATAAACACAGTGGAATAATACCAAGTGATCTCTCTTGAAATCATCTTGAAAGAAGAGAGCCGATTCACTTCAGAAGACCTGAGAGAGGTAATGATATTTCCATGCCTCTTATCTTCAACAAACTTATGAAAAAAATAAATATTTGTATCTCCTTCCTCTAGCCAATCAATATGAGACTTTTTCTTTTAGAAGATTTATTCTCGTAGCTCCCATTCCTTGAGTTCTTTCATATCTGTATCTTCTAAATGAAATGATTCCTCTATTAAACCGTGGTCCTAGATTTGATGAGTAATGTCATCTAGACAATATTGAGCAACTACTTTAGCCATGAAAAAATGCCAAAGCACTGCCTATTCCATCTTTTCAACATGTACTTAACAAATTGAAGCCTCTTGATAAATGAGAACATTGTTGTCCCAAATGTAGGCTTCCCTTTGGACCACAAATTAGATTTAAACTCCTATAAATAATAATATCAAAGCCACGTGAGTTGGAATTTGAAAGAAGAATTCTTAGAGGTTTTGAAAAAAGCAGCTGAAAGTTTGATCAACCAATGATCTGAGCCTTTACAATCAAGAATATTTGAATTGGTGGTCCAGCTATCTCCAACCCAAAAATTAAACACAAGAAACCTATCAAACCTATCCAAAGTAGCCTCAACACCCCACATCCTATTATTATAAGTAAACATTCCATTGGATGGCTTTATATCTACCAAGCTCAATAGGTCTATATTATCTCTCAAGAGCTTAGAGGAATGCTCAATCCTACTACTACCTCCCCTCTTTTCATCCAAACTTGTAATAGAATTGAAATCCCTCGCAAGGATCCATGGAAGATATGGGGCAAAGGACCTAACCATTTTGTTATAAGATCAAAGCAAATAGTTTCTTGAGAGATCAGTCAAGGCATGAACATTGGTGAGAAAATTAACTTCACTCGATTCTAAACTTTAGGTAGCCATAAACATTGAAGATCTACTATAAATCCACTACATAGGGACAACTTTGTGAGGGTACCAATGATAATCCATACCACATGAAATTCCTTGAGCCCTAATGCACTGACATTATCCTCTAGACCACATATTGTAAGCCATGCTCAACATACCTTCCACCTACAATTTAGTCTCCTAGATGAAGACAACATTAGAAGAATGAAACTAGATTGAATCTCAAATAGCCTTTTTTTCTAGGGATTCTATTCATAAAATTTTCATTCCAAGAAAGAATTATCATTTTTGAGATAGAGAGAAATTGGAATCAATGGTTTCCATTGAACTAGACTCAACTAGTGTCTCAAAAATTAATTTCACTTTTTGCTAATCCTTGTTCCTTCCTGCCTTAGAAGGCTTCTATAGAACACCTTTTTTGAGTTTTTTTTGTATCTCTGGTGCAGGTGGGGTTCCCTTACTATTACCAACATCTCGAGGATCCTTCTCTAGATTAGCCACAAAACTAGCTAAACCCGAGCAATTTTTCACCTCTTTGCACCCAATAGACTCTATCTCATCTGAAGTCAACAAAGGAATATATGTTCATATGGGCATTTAGATATCTAACTTGTGAAACACTAGGAAGAATGTTTTCCTTCTCATTAATTATTTGATTTGTACTCGTAAGTTCCTGATTAATAGGCATCCCTGCAAGAACCTCATCAAACTAGTCCAAATATTCTAAAGCATCAAATTTGTTAAACACCTCATTAATCTGCTTATCCTTTAGAGTTCTCTTTTTCCCTCAACCCTTATTATGGGACCTGATTGGGATAAATCCCTCCTTATATTCCACCATAGAAGATTTTACTTTATCTTGTTTAGGTGGTGGATGAGAGGATCCATTACCCAAAGGCCTTGTAGGATTAGATTTAAAAAACATATGCTGTAAATGACTATATTCATGATAGGTCTAACAACAGAAAGGGAGGGAGATAAAAGAGCATCCAAGGGTTTAAGGCAATCCCGCATCTCCCAAAAATATTGTTATTTTTTATTATGGTTAGGTGGTTAAAAATAAATGCAAGCATATATAGGTCTCCATGTACCTAGGAAAGTACCCAAGGGGACCTAGGGGTGAAAATTATTTAATATTTGTGGCCTATGTTCAATAGAAATTGTAATTTTCAAGAAAGTAAATATTTTTCTATCATTTATAATGCTTAAAATATTTAAAACATCCTTCTTGACATGTGAACAAGGAAGGGGAAGAGTCATCCACTCATAATTATTTAATGGTTACATAAAAATGAGAAAAGACACCCTTTTTAGGTACCCAATTTGGAAAATTGAAAAGAAACCTCTTAGGAGCCCTTCTAAGGAAGTTGAAGAGTCATCTATTGGCTATGTGTTACATTTCTTGATTTCTATGTGTTGTTCATCAAAAGTAGGATTGAGATTTCGAAGAGGCACAAGGATGATATAAAAGGGAGGTTTGTGCTAGTTTTTTAATCATCCAAAGTTGAGTGGATCATCTAGAATTGAGTGGATCATCTAGAGTGGTGTGGATCATTCAAAGTGGAGTGATAATTTTAAGTTGAGAAGAATTCTCCTTCGTTTGAGAGTTGAGTTGTAGTTTTTCTTGTAGGATTGGTAAAGGTCATGAGGCCAAGCATTTTAATTTTTCAATATTGGTGTTTTGTTAAATTTAAGTAGTAGAAAACTAGTTATTTCCATTCTTGCAATTTATATGCAATTTTTTTGTTATGCTATGCATGAATCATGGATGGAGAAAACCTCATTTTTTCTATAAGAGCATATGTTTTGGGTGTGTTAGGGGAGTCCCCTACATCATGGTATTAGAGTGGGAGTTTTTGAGTTTGCAGATAGAGAACTGAATGTGAGGTAGTTTGCACCAGGACTTAAGGGTGGAGTGTGAGAGAGATTACTTGCAAATATATGTGTAAGTTACAAGAGGATCTATTTAGAGGCTTTGAGGAGCTAAGGTTCCTAGGATTGTGAACAACTCACTGAGTGTAAGGTAGTTTACAACAAAACTTAAGGGTTTTGGTAAGAATATTTGTGTTGAGTCTTCTTCATGCTCTAAAGATGGAAAAGCAAAAGAGGAAAATGAAAATTTTTCATTGGTTGGACTCTAAGGATTTCTATATATGAGAAAATCAGAGTGAGGCTTGAGGAAATTAGAGCAAGAAAAATAAGAGAGGAAATTAAAGTGATGCAACAATAGTTAGATGAAATGAGAGTAGAGTTGGAAAGGAGAAAAGTAGAGAAGAAAAGAGGAGATAGCGATGGCACTTTGATTACAGGAAGGAAGGAAGACGTAGGAGAGTGACTTATATGTGGCATTAAAGAAGAAGAAGAGGATGCAAGAGAGGACTTGGAAGGTCCAATATTTAATGAAGAAATTAACGAAGATGAAGAAGCTAATGAGTTTGTAGAAGAGACATGTTTGTTGAAAGGTATGGAGAACGAGATCGAGGAGGTTGCAATAGAGACAAAGATGATGGAATTTGAGGGCCCTTTGTTTTATGAGTAGATCAATGAAGATGAGGATGTCATCTTAAAAGAGATTCAAAGAATTAATAAATTCTTATAAGTTGAACTTGAGAAGGTGGAAGAGATTGTAGTAGAGGCAAGTCTTTTCAAAGACTTGAAAATATTGATAGCAAAAGAGGAAGGTGAAGAAAAGGTTGCAACAATGTATGATATTGTAGTAGGCAAGTTAGAAAGGGTCGCATCAATTGAAGACAAAAGATCATTTATTTGGAAAGGAATGAAAGAAGAAAAGAAAGAGGTTAAAAATATGTATGGTGTTGCAGCAAATGAAGATGTAATAGAAGTTGAGAAATGTTGTTTGGAGGGCGTGAGGATGATGGAGAGCATAGAGTAGATAATTAGAGAGAGGTTGGTTGTAAATAAATAGGATGCTATAGAGGTGTATGTTGAGGTTATGAGTGTAGAGGAGATTGCAGAATGTAGGTGGAGGTGGCCGAACTTGGGTGGGTTAAAACCCACAAAGAAGAGAGGATTAATGTTGAGTGATGAGATGATAAGGGATGCTAAGTGGAGCAACATTTGGAGGAGGTTGGATTATTATTAAATAAATTACTCATTGAGGGAGAGGGTTGCATACCATATATAGTGGAGAAGGTCAAGTTATGACAGAGCTAATTTCACAAGACAAGAGAGAAGCAGAGTTGTTAGAGATAGAGGGTTCTTATTATCACCATGTGTTGGAAGAGGAGAAACAAAAAGTATTTTCACTTGCCTATTATAGTGATAGATTTTAGTAAATATTGTTGGAAATATAAAAGGGTGGCTCTACCATCCAACTCCATTTTGTGAGACCAAGCTCACTGATGCAGGAGCATCTAGGAGTGAGGCAATCCTGCATCTCCTAAAAATATGTATTTTTTTTTAATTATGATTATTTGGTTAAAAATAAATGCAAGCATATATAGGTCTCCATGTACCTATGATAGTGCCCAAGGGGACATAGGGGGTGAAAAATATTTAATATTTGAGGCCTATGTACAATGAAACTATAGTTATCAAGAAAGGAGACATTTTTCTATCATTTATAATGCTAAAACCTTAAAAGCACCCTTATTGACATGGGAAAAAGGAAGGGGAAGAGTCATGAATTTATATTTATTGCATGGCTACATAAAAATGGGAAAAGACACTTTTTTAGGCACCCACTTTGGAAAATTGAAAAGACACCTCTTAGGAGCTCTCCTAGGGACGTTGAAGAGTCATCTATTTCTTGATTTCCATGTGTTGTTCATCAAGAGGGGGAGTGCGATTTACAAGAGTCACGTGGATTCTATAAAAGGGAGGCTTGGGGTAGTTGTCTAATCATCCAAAGTTGAGTGTATCATCTAGAGTTTAGTGGATCAGTGAGAGTTGATACAAGGTTGAGTGGATCATCTAGAGTGGTGCGAATAATTTAAAGTGGAGAGATAATTTTAAGTTGAGAATAATTCTCCTTTATTCGAGGGTTGAGTTGTAGTTTTTCTTGTAGGATTGCTAAAGCTCATGAAGCTAAGCATTTTAATTTTTTAATATTGGCATTTCATTATATTGAAGTAATAGAAAATTAGTTATTTCTATTCTTTCAATTTATATGAAAATTTATTTGTTATGCTATGCATGAATATTGGGTGGAGAAACCCTCATTTAGTATAAAAGAGCATGTATTATGGGTGTGACAAGGGATTCCTCTACATTAGAGAGCCTCATAGTCAATTTGTTGGATCCAAGTCATATTTTGATAAAATTTAGTAAAGGCTTGCTTAAATAAATTTTAATATAAACATGGGCATAACTGATTACCTTTTCGACCATAGTTTGCTATGATGGGTCCAATTATTTCCCAATCAACAACACAACTGAATGAAAAATGTTACATCTCCAAAATTTCAATAGGAACCATAGAAACCGCATCCAAATTGGAACCCTTGATGGAAGCTCCTTTGTAGGGTTGAAACCAACATGCCACATATTAATGAAAATCCCCAATTGATTATAAAAATAAGGCCCACCCTCAAAGGCCTTATTTCTATTTAAAATTCATGAGAAAAACACCAAGAAAATATCTGTTGGTAGCCAATATCACTTTCGTTTCACCCTCCAAGTTCCATGTGTGTCGATCCCATGATTCCAAAAAGGGTAAAGAGACCCAAATGCCCATAAAATTACATATAAAAGCATTATTAGAAATATAGTTGATATTTTACTTCACTGTATCAGGTTGAATCACAAGCATGAGCATGTGCTCACTCCTTGCGAGACAACCATTCACCTTTAGTGGCTGAAAACCTCTATCTTGAGAAGAAATCTCCTTAATACTAATAATTCATCATGGAGATTGAATTTTTATTCAAAATTGGTGATGAGATCCCTCCTATCACAACATCCTTGAAAGGAAGGGCTTGTTTTACCGAAGATCCTCCATGAAAGGCCATACAAGGCCCCTACGAGGAAAAGCACAAACTGAGACTACAACACCCAAAGCACAAATGGAGAAATCCCCAACAAACACAGAGAGAAAAAAATACCTACAACAGTAAGAAGAAATACCCAATAAGCCACTCACACCAAGCTTCGCACCAGCTCAAAACCCACCCTAAGGAACAAACCACTGTCTAGAAGATTCAACCTGCACTAAAAAAGCCCTGATCAAACCCCCAATTTCTCTAAACAAGACCAACTCCCCCTGCACAACACGATGAACCCATACCACACCACCTCTAAAGCCAAGACATCAAAATAAAATACAACAAATTAGAACCCCCACAACATGCCATCACCTATCCTCATAGTATACTCTATATATCCATTACCAAATAATATATAAATCTATAATTTATATCCTCTATGGATGTAATAGGAAAATGTGTAGATCTCTCGATTAATAAAAGGCAACTTTAGATACACTTGTGTAAGACCCAAAAGAAAAATGATTAGACCAAAAGCGTGCCAACTCACTAAAGAAGTGTCTTTTGTCTACTCCTAGCGACCATACTACAAGTTTATCTCCACTCTCAAGGCAAGCTTTGCTACTAAAATGTCTTCTTACCATGACACCGCAAAACCTTAACTCACCTTACTAAATCAACCAATCTGGGTGTATACCTTCATCAAATGTCAAAGTTTGATCTAATTTGAGTTAATCTTATTCATCTTATTCATTTTTTTTCTTACATTACTTTGCACAAACCCTAAAAGAATATCTATCTATTAATTTTTCTAGCCCTATAAAAAATGACATATTAAGGAGAAATTGGAGTGATAGTGAGTTTGGAGATCTGGGGCACACTCTTGAGAAAGAGGATCCTACCCCTCTCAACCCTACATTAAGGATGCTCTTCTCATAAGGGTGATATTGGCTTTCAAAACCCTATCCATCACATTTCACAACATGATACCTAAGAATAAACATAAAATGCAACATCTAAAACACAATAAATCACACAATGTTTAGTTTTAAGCACAACAAAAATAAAGGCCGGAAGGACCTACCTTCAAAGCCTTCAATAATGGAGGCATTGAGTTGAGGAAGAGTTCTCTATCCAATTCTCTCTCCAAGATCTCTCCTTCCTAAGTCAAGCAAGAGAATTCCAAAATTTCTAAAGTTAAAAAACTCCAAAAGGATGAAGAATACCTAGCCAAGAAACCCTTCCTCATTTTACAATGGGAGGGTAATAGAGATTCAAAGTTTGAATCTCTTGAATGAGGAAGTGACACATGCCACTCTCTCATTCAACCCTCAACACATCTACCCACAAGTGCTCACACATGTGTGATAATTTTGGGGAGATGGGGAGCACATTTGTACACTTATCTCCGGAAGCTTTCAAGGGTGGCTCCCACATGTGAGCCCCCTTTTTCTCTTTCTGATTTCATTAATGAACTTAGGGAAGTGGGGTTGGATAGTGACAATTAACTCTCCCAAGCCCCCAAAACTTTGATTTTTGTCACTTCCTAAAATGACTATTTTAGATGGGTCATATATTGACCAAAATCTAAAATAAGGCCTTAAAATGAACTTTAACCCCTTGGTGTATATTTTAGGGATCCAAAAAATCAAGAAAATACATAGAATAAAGCTTTTCTAACCCCTTAAAAATCTCCTAAAACCATCAATCCAAAAATTGCCACATAGGCTTCCAACACACAACCTAGTGGACACAAGACACAAGAAAATTTCCAACATAGATTCCCAATAACATTACAAATTCAAATAATTTTATGAATGAGACCTTAGTCTATCCATATGAACTTGTCTTGGTTTTTATAGTTGTACATAGGGTTTTTTGGGGAATATTTAGTCTCCATGGCCCATGGATATACAAACTTGCATACTTTAAATTACCTATCAACGTGCCTAAAATATCATAGTTGAAGAAACTAAATTACACAAACACACTCACACGATTAGTTAAATGCAATGTCACTGTTATGTAATCTATCTCTTTTTCAAACAACCTAATTAAAAGATTTATCATCATCTCCATAATTCAATTTTAATTAATTCATGCAAATTAGTTGTAAACAACATCACTTAATCCAATTAGACTATCAAACACTTTAGGTTATCATTCCACTATTTCAATTTTTTATTAAACAATGTCTCCAAGGTTCACATAACTTGAATCATGAATACTATATTCATAAAAAACTTAACATTTTATTTCACAATTTTCTTGAAATTCTTAATAAAATTACTTCCAAATTATATTTGACCATTATCATATTCCTAGTTAGGTAGCCACGATTTATTGACATGCTCGATATATAAATGTTTGGATCACAATTTGGTTTATACACCAAATTAAGGAACAAGGTTCTCCAATGCAGCTTACCTATAGGGTTCCTTTAGAACTAGCCTCAATATCCTCTATGCGAGAACATTCATAATTTTAGGGTTTAACAAATTATCCAAGGTCAAGGCTCTTAAAAATATTCTAGGAATTAGATGATGTAAATGGATATAAATCTTTTCAAACCCCCCTCAAGAAAACACTCTAAAAACACATACAAATTTGATATAGCACAACAAAATAGATTGAAATTAACAATAAATTGATGCAACAAAACTTTAGAATTTCTTATTGAAACTTCAAGTAATTTTGCATTACAATTAGGTGAGCCTATTGGATTCTTAATACATCATTCCAATCTGATTTGGGTTTGATCATAGAGATAAAAAAATAGTGTATTTTTAACAAAAAATGGCTTCTAGAAGCCTTCCTTCAACCTCTTTAATCTTCACCTTCAAAACCCCAAAAATCTTAGTTTGGAATGGAAAGATCAAAGTTGAAGTTGCTAAATTATTTACAACTAATTCCACTTGAGTCACCTTCCTTTGTGGTTTGGTAATTCTAAGATAAGGAATTTGTGGGAAACAAGAGGGAAGCTTTATTCCCCATTAAAAAATTTCATTAAATAAAAATTGGATGCATTTTCCACTCTACCTCCAAACTTGCTAATAATATCAGCCAACTAGGCCACCTGCTCCACTCAATAGGACCCAAAATTAGAAACTTTCCAATAGACCCTTCTTGACATCTATTATAAATAAATATAATTGAAGAGGAAAAATATGAGTGGTACCATGATGGCAATTCCCAAGACAACGTGCCCAAAAAAGGTATTTTCTAGGTTTGAACTAGAATAACCTAAATTCAAATTTGAACCACCTAGTCAAACTTGCCTCCAAAACCATGGCCACAAATATTTAATAAAATATTGGCCTTTTATTATACTTTTATTTCTCATATTACATTATTTATCAAAAACCTAAGAGAAATTAAACAAAACATATTTTTTGGCTGACGAGGATAGCCAATTCACCAAGGATGCTCTTGCGTCATTAAATGACATAATGGCTAATCACAGGCATTTTATTCCACCACTAGATAATGGGACTTAAACCACCATTATGTTTGTTGGGGGTCTCTTAATTAGTTTTATACTTGATTGATTGAGGGGTTTCATCATAATTTATCATGGGTTTTGGTTTTTTTTGCAACCTTCTCTTGTTAAAATACGTATTCATTAAACTAGTCAAGGATATAAATAAAGATTAGCCTCCTAGAGAATGTAGGTTTAAGATTTGTAGTTCGAAATATGATAGGAGAAAAAATTTAAAAGAAAAAGTTTACACCATAGAAAAACAAGTTGGTAAGGTATATGTAAAAAACATAAATAAAAATCTTAAAAACTAAGAAAGAATATCTTCACATTAAGCGTACCATAGAATATGATGAGTATATTCAAACAAAGGAAAACATATGGATTACAATTAAAGCTCAAACTATACCTACACAAAATGATATATATGACACTCGATAATATATGTCTATTAGATTAGTGATCCATAAGTATAGAAATGGATTAGTGATTCATAAGTATAGAATTTAGTAGTTAACACTTGGTGATAGTTGTGGATATATTATTATTTTCTTATAGCTTAATGCAAATCAATATTTATGCATTGTCCTGTGAGGATATAAGATTCCAGTGCACTATTTTTATAGGGTGTGATGAACTACCAAATAAGAACCTATTACAAGGGAATATTTTGACAATATTGTTAAATATGTAAATTGTACCACTTTAAATGATATTGCAAAAATCTCTTTTCTTAGAGATTGGAGACTAATTCTCTTGAGCTAAACTGCTTGAAGTCATGTTTGTTGTGTATAATTGATCAATTATCAACCATCTAATTTTTATAACAAGATAAAGACTTTGGACAATTAATTTTACAAAAAAAAAAAAGAATTCAATTGACAACATATAGAAAATTTATAAATAAATCTAAGCATACAGGTCATCAACTAATTTGCAATCAATAATGAGAAATTAAAATCATAAAGAGTCCCTTCTAATGTGGATTGATAACAAATATTTTAGGTAATATTGATTTAGAGAGAAATATTACAAGATTCAATATCAAAATATTTTAAACTTGTTGATCTATTTTGGATCGTGATATTGGGGTCAGTAGAGGATGAGGAAGTTTTTAGTGCATTAGGATTATTGAAATCAAATATTAAAATATATTTGAAAAGAAATTAAAATTGCTTGAGGGTGGTGTTGGTGTTTCCAACTGATTGTCCAAAATTTCCTATAAGATAGCCAATCTTAATCCATAAAATTCTGGGTCAGTGGCCAACGAATAGGATTTAACCCAAAGGTTGAAATCCTCTACACTTTAGGCTCTACAAGACCTAGGGGGTGACCTTTGTGATGCCCAAACTTTTGGGCAAAAACGCAACAACAATTTTTTTAAAATAAAACTAAATTACTTGATGTTCTAAGCTCAAATAGATGTGATAACTCAATTAGTTCCATTAGAAGATCTCCTAAGTGACAATATGAAAGGGTCTTTAAAGTGAGCGATAAATTATTTTGTTTAGCTAGAAGGCTTAGAGCTTTTCCCAAGCTCCTAAGCGATTTAATAATTAAATTAGATTTTATTTAAGTGTTGAAAGCCATCCAATAATCTTGGATATAACTCCTAACAAATTATATTTTAATTACTTAACATTTACAAAAATTACCATTAACTAAAGCTGATTAAATTAATTCTGTAAAGTCAACACAACCTTTATAATTAATTAATTCGCTCAATAAATACTCCAATTTTAATTATATTGAGTGTTAATATTTTTTCCTTATAATATTTAAGTAATCCCCAAAGTCCATTAAATCAACATTAATACAAATTCATTGTATTAATATTAATTAATTAGGTAATTAAAGGTGAGTTCCAAATGTCATTAAATTAATATTAATAAGTGGTCTAGAGAAATACATCTTCCATAAATAATAACTAAAACCCCCTTAAGAATAAACATTTATATTTAAATCATCATTTTATAAATAAAATTAATCATATACAGTTAAATTACCCCCTTAGGGGTTTAAATAATCATTTTCCAATAATACCCCCATTTAGTAATGTAAAGCACCCCTTAAAAATTAAATAAAATATCCAACTAAATATCACCATTAAAATTTCCTTCTTATATTAAAATAACTCTAATTAAGTTATTATAAAATCCCTCCATTAAAAGGTTATAACAATATACCTCTCTAAATTTAAAACATTGATATTAAAGTTTTATAATTTTCCCCTCATTTGAAATGGGATTTCCCCCTATAACTTTAATTCAAATTTTACAACCCCTTTATAATATTTTATTCTTTTGTACCCTATCTAGGGTTATGTTTTTTTTTTCTTTTCTTTTAATACATCAAACATAACTATTATTTTTATCCTTTACTCTTTTCTTATTTATCCTAACCGAAGTTAGGGTTAATATTTTATTTTCATTTTATAGGGCAAACTGATCATGGTGGTGGTGAGATCAAAGTCATAGGCAACAAAGGGTTTATGAAGAGGCGGAGAGAAGGAAGGCTGACAATGACGGTGGTGAGGGCGTCAGTGGGAGAAGGAAAGGGGAGGGCCGAGCCCCCACTGCGGGCTACTCATAGTGGTGGTCGAGCTGCCCACTACAGGCTACCCATAGTGGTGGCCGAGCCGCCCACTGTGGGCTACCCACATTGGTGGCCAAGCCGCCCATTGTGGTTTATCCACAGTGGCGGTTGAGTCCCCATTGCGAGCTACCCACAGTGGCGGCCAAGCCACCCCTCACATCGACGAAAGGGGGGTAGTGTGGAGCTCTCGGCTCCCCCATCCCCGAGCCCAAAGTTAATTTTTTTTTTTTTTCAAATTTATTTTTAACAATTCTTAATTTGGTCAAAAATACGATGTGATATATGTTTATAATAAAATACTCTTATACTCTTAGAAATACTTCCACTATAATACTCTTATGCATTTATATATATAAGCCAAAATATTTATACTCTTAGAAATACATCCACTATAATATTCTAGGACTAGTTTATTTACAACAAATAAATTAATAAACACAAGTTTAAAAATATGAAATATATTTTCTGTGATTTCTTTCTTTCTTTTAACTAGAAGGCAATAAGCTAAATAATAATGAATGTATTATAATAAACATATTTTCCCATTTTGTTTTTAAACTGAAACTAATTTCCATCATCATAATTATTTAACCTTTTACAATCTTTGAACAAAATAAACAACCATCAACTATATTACCCTTTTCAACAACAAATAGAAATGATATATAATGCTTCTTTTTCTCTTGCTAAAATAAATCCTTGAATAATTTATTTCTTTCCTTCATCATAGAATTACAAGTGAAAACAAATATACATGTTTTACTATCTTTACATGTTATAGAGTAAACTAACTAAGGGAAGAAATACACTTTTCTTTCTTTTCTTTGAACACAATGATACAAGGGAATACATGGATCTTTCTTTCTTTACATCTTTCTTGAAAATGACTAATTACAATAGGAAGATTTAAATATGCAAATAAACAAAGGAGTGCACTTTCAACACCCTTAAAACACCACTTTAGGAAAACTAGCTTTTCTCCATCCTTTAAACAAGTTGCAAACTTGCAAATAAAACTTTGGATGTGACCATGGAGGTTTACCTCCCAACCTAGGCCTACAAGAGGCCACCCTCGAGCTAGGAGAACCAAGGACCAAACAAGTTACTCACATTCTCAACACACTCATACAAATTACAGATTTTACAAGGAAATCATTTCAACGAGGAACTCCCAACCCAAGGGTTGCACATAGTCACCAAGTGACTCAAAACAATGGGGTGAAGGTGGACCAAAATCTAAGGGGAGAAACTGCATTTAAACCATTGATAACCAAATGCCTTCACAAGGCTAAAAACATATCCATCTACTTGGTCTCTCACATGACCAAAACAATCCTTATGACCCCCAAAAGCTTCAAGCCAAAACTCCCCTTATGACCCCAAAATTTTAAACAAAACAAATATAGCAGCAAGGATCCCAGATCCTTGTTTATCCCTCTCTTCCAAGAAGAGAGACTCTACACCCAAAGATTGTCCTAAAAACCCTTCACCCCAAGACTACTCTTCCCTCCCAAGGGTGAGTTTAGTCTTGACTCCCATGAACAAACAACCAGAATAAATTCCAAGAAAAACAACTAAAAACAAACCAAAACCCATAGTTCATAGATCTAGAAGCACATACAACACATGAACAAAATTCAGATTTACAAATGACATTATGAATGCATCTAAACTATAGTATGAAGAACACCAACCTTTACTCCTGCCAATGGTATGTGTGTTGTAGAAGAGCTAACCAATTCCCTTACAATCCTCTAAATTAGCCAAATTCTACATTAAAACTTCAAATTCAATACTCCAATTTTTTGTCTCCAAGATTGGAGAGTGGGTGATCAAAATCCCAAGTTTGATTCCCTTCCCTAAGTAGGCTCTCCTCACACTTTCCAACTTCCTTGGAAAGGATGTGAGATCCCATAGGTTCGTCTTCCCAACCTCTTACATGGTTTCTAAAAATGGAAACTAAAAAAGGTAAGAGAAAGTGGGGAAGAGCAACTATCACTGAAATGGAAGGTTGTCTACCAAAGAGTCAATCTTCAAAAAGTTCAAATTTCGTCCATCTTGGAAAACCCACTTTTGAAGTGACTCCACAATCACTTGTGAGTAGTCACATGTCTAAAAATGACCCTTACCCATAGGTATTTCATACGGGCCTTCAAAAGTGACCTAAACTCAACTCTAGGAGTTAGTTTGACCCCCCCAAAACCCACCTAAAGTTTGTCTACGGGTCAAACTTGATTTGACCAAACTAATGGCTCTCTAACCAAGTTATCTTTTGGGACCACAATATGATATTTGAAAAATGCATTGGGTTTAACAAATTCCCTCTAAAGGACACGTCATTGCCAACTCACACACATCACAAGTGTCGAGTGATACCATAAAATACACATCACTAAAAATACATTTGGCATGTCCTTTTTGGGAATAATACATTAATAATTACAAATATAAATTTACACTCAAACATCACTATTACGTAATTAAATACATCACATACAAGGTATTGTCTCTCCAAATAGACAAACCTTGGCTTCACTATTTCACATAGGTTTGGTCTTAGCTCTCCGTGTATTTCCATGGTCACATGGATTAAATTCCTGCACATCTCATTTCACAAATTAGTAATCCAAAACCACATGCATATGCAAGTACAATAAAGGAAAGACACATATAATATCAATTTCACAACATCTCATCAATTGATCCACGTCAAAGAGAAATAGAGATAATATCCAATTAACATTTTTCTTAGAAATTCCATATGAAATCAATTACTAAATTGCATGATCATATAAATCAATTTTCCATAAGGACATATATAAATGTATCATATCATCATCACAAATAGTACTGAAATCAATGAAAGATGGAATACATCATATCTCATGATATCAAATAACTTGTCAAATAGTATCTAAATCCATAATACATCTAGATAGTGTATCAAATAATAAGTCTAACATGAAAATCAGAGAAGTGCTATGATGACTTGGGGTAGGGCCTCACACCCTTTGCCTCTAGGCATGAACTTCCTCTTGGAGTTTATCAAAAATATGGGGGTACTGAGATCTCATCCGTGTTGCGTCCTCTGATGATGTTGTAACCTCATCATAACAATCCCACTGGACCCTAACCTGATCTAGCTCTTGGCCTTGAAGAGCTAGCATCCGGCAAGCCAAAATGCGAATGGGCTCCAAAGCCAACTATCTGTCCGACTCCACCTGCAAGGCATTCCAATCTAGAATGCGAGACTCATCATAAATATACTTCTTGAGTACACACACATGAAACATGTCGTGGATGTGTGATAGGCTAGGTGGCAAAGCTAGACGATATGCAACTGGTCCTATCCTCTCAAGGATCTAAAATGGTCCAACAAAGTGAGGTGCAAGCTTAGAACCCTTTCCATAACAGATTGGACTCTTATGCGGTTGTACTCTCAAAAATACTCTATCTCCAACCATGTAGCTATGATCTATATTCTTTGCATCCACATACTTCTTCTGTCTATCCTGTGCCTCTTTAAGGCACTGTCTAATCAAATCCACCTACTGCTCCATATCTTGAACTAACTCAGGACCAATGGCTACTCTATTCTCAATGCGGTCCCAACTCAAAGGTGTCCTACAAGGTGTGTTGTACAATGCCCAATAAGGTGGCATCCCCAAGGAAATGTGATGCCCATTATTATAGGCAAATTCTACCAAGTGAAGATACTCTTCCCATCTTGTCTGATGATCCATGACATGCATACAGAGGATATCTTCCAATACCTAGTTCACCCTCTCTATCTGTCCATCTATTTCTAGGTGATAGGCCGTGCTAAAGTTGAGTTTGATACTGAATGCTACCTGCAATGCCTTCCAAAAGGAAGAATAAAGAGGGAATCCCTGTCTGAAATGATCTTGCGTGGAATGCCACGAAGTCTGACAATATCTCACAAGAATACCTATGCCACTGCTGGTGCTGTAAAAGTAGTTCGGACTGGTGAGAAGTGAGCTACTTTGGTCAACTATCACCATAATGGCATTATGACAATGAGATGACATAGGAAGACCAATGATGAAGTCCATCAAAATTGTATCCTACTTCCGCTCTGGTATCGCATGAGACTGGAGCAACCCACCTGGATGGCGGTGCTCTGCCTTAACTCTCTGACACTAAAGGCATCAGGCTACTAATTGAGAAATGAGTTGCCACATACCTGACCAATGATACAACTGTCTCAAATCCACATGCATCTTCTTAACCCCACGATGTGCTGCATAGGGAGTTCTATGAGCCTCTATCACAATGAAATCAAGGTACAAAAATGCGCCCTCTATGGTGTAGTAGTCCATCAGACTCCAATGAGTAATCTGCATATCTCTCTTCTAGGGTCTTTTGAGATCACACTACTCGACACACCTCTAAATACCACTCATCCTCAAGCAAGTGTTGTGATATGAAATCTCTCAAATCTGTGTTTATAGACATGGAGTATATCTCATGATGTCTCCTACTCAAGGCATCTACAACTATGTTTTCTTTTCCCTTGATATAGTTAACATCAAAATCATACTCACACAAGAACTCCATCCACGTTCTCTAATGATCATTAAGGCTAGGTTAAGTAAATATGTACTACAAGCTCTGATGATAAGAATGAAGCTCAAAATCATGACCCAAAAGAAAGTGTCTCCACCTCAAAAGTACATGCACCATTGCTGCAAGCTCAAGGTCATGAGTAGGGTAGTTAAGCTCGCGAGTCTTAAGTTTCCTAGAATCATCTGCAATAGCTCGACCATCCTGCATAAGGACTTCTCCCAAACCATCCAAGGAAGAATCTGCACATACCATAAAGTCTGCGGAAGGATCCAACACAACAAGGAGAGGAGCGCTAGTAAGTACCTTTTTGAGTTCTTGAAAGGCCCTCTTGCACTTTTGTGTCCACTTAAATTTCTTTCCCTTTTGCTGAAGAGATGTGATAGGGTGTGCAACCCTAGAGAACCCCTCAACGAAGCATCTATAATAACCTGCTAAACCCATGAAACTCCTAACCTCTATCATAGTAGTTGGCGCTGGCCAATCCATAATAGCTCTGATCTTCGATGGGTCAACTGAGATCCCATCACCTGATATGACATGTCCTAGATATCAAACCTCTAATCTAAAGAATGCACACTTTGACAAACTGCCATATAACTAATTATCTCTCAAGAACTGCAATATGTGTCTCAAGTGCTCCTCGTGCTCCTTCTCATTTCGAGTATATATCAATATATCATCAAAGAACACAATCACAAACCGGTCAAGGAAAGTGCAAAATACCCCATCCATGAGACTCATGAATACAAATGGAGCATTCGTAAGACCAAATAGGACCACTGTGAACTCATAGAACGACGATATCTAGTACAAAAAGTGGTTTTGTGAATATCGCTCTCCACTATCCTCAACTGATGGTACCCTGACTTTATATCTATCTTAGAGAATACCTTGGCACCCTGAAGCTAGTCAAAAAAATCATCTATCCTGGGAAGTGGATACTGGTTCTTAATAGTAACTTTGTTTAATTGTCGCTAGTCCATACATAATCGTAGGGATCCGTCCTTCTTCTTTACAAAGATGACTGGCTCGCCCCAAGGGGAGACGCTAGGACGAATGCGCCCTTTCTCTAAAATTTCCTTAAGCTGCATCTTGAGCTCATTAAGCTCATTAGTGGACATCCTATATGGTTCTCTTGAAACTGGCTCAACTCTTGGTACAAGATCTATATGAAAATCAATCTCTCTACGAGGTGGCATACCAGGTAGGTTAGAAGGAAACACATCTGCAAATCGCTTCTTTCCAACAAAGTGGACTAATATTACTAAAATGTAGATTACTCTCAATGAGTTTCAACCAAATTTGCCTAAAGTTAACCTTGAATTGGCTAAATTCATGGTTATTTATCACTATTGGGCATAATTAAGAGTGAGTTATAATCTACACCTACTCCTACAAATAGAAAAAAAAAGAGATCAATAATATTAGAGATGGTGTCTGAAATTCACTTAATTCTCAAGGATCAGTGCCTAATTCAAGCAATAGAGTCATAGTTGTAAAAACATTGAATATCTCCATGAACCTTTAACTACTCAGCTACCAAGACCTCACACATTAATATTTGACACCGATGCAAGTTAGAAAATCACTCCAAATTCTTCTTATGGATCATTATTGCACCTCTTACTTTTCTGAAACACATCCACAACATTTAATCCCTTCCTTGAAGAGAACCTGTAAACATAATTCACATCCACAAGACAATGCAGAGACAAATGTTTGTATCCTTAACATAAACAATCCATACAAAATGAGAAGCCACAAATAGGAGACAATTTGAAGTAAATTTTATTCATTCATTCATTCAAAACATCTGATACATTCATGAAACATTCAGTTTATGAGACAAAATGACTTTTTATTGCTCAAAATCAAACTTGCTGCTCTACCTACCCAGTTACAAAATTTAGAATTTCAGAACCCCTTGCAATTGGCTTTGAATTCCCTTTTATAGAAAATAAGGGAGCAAAACCAACTTCAAGCCAATTGTTGACATGTCAAAATTTAATTTGTCTTTTACAAGAATATTCTAGGGTACCTTTACTATATCATGTAGAACAAAAATTATTTGCATTCTTGAGGTGGGAAAGTGCAAATATAACCATTTCTTTCAAAATTATCGCTTCTTTGGCTTGCTAGCATCAGGTGCTAATTGGTGATGCTTACTGGATGCTTTGCTGGGATAAAAGTTGTTGCTGCTGATGTGTTGAGCTTGTTAATTGCTTCATTGGAAACAAAAATGGTTGATGATGTGGTAGGTGCTGATGTGGAAAGAGTGTAAATTAAAGATGAAAGAAACAAAGAACAATTGGAAATAAGCCTTGTGAAGTAATAAAGGAACTAAAATTTGTTTGACCAAGAATCTATATTTGAGAAACAACCAATTGCTTCAAATCTTCATGGAGTACCCATGATCTACATGATCTGGCAAGGTATCCATATATATAGTTGAATTGTATAGATAAATTATAGTCTATCCCTCCTTGCATAGTGTTTCTCCTTTTATGCCTTGCATTTACAATATCGTTTGTGCCTCTCCATAACTATTAACTCACCAGGCCACTAGAATTCTTGGAGTCATTGTACTTTGGCAGGGATTTTCATGATTCTATCATCAAGAATGGCTCTCGTGTTATTGATAAATTTATTGTATCTTGTGTTCACCTCTATGATTTTATCCAGGGTTCCATTAAAGACACCCATATGTAGATTGTTTCCATCATCTACTAGGGAAATAATAAATGACACACATTTCAAACTCATTTTTCCAATCTTTGAGGTCCTTCAAATTTCCATCACAGTTGTGTATTTTTGGGATAGACCAGTGTGTCAAGGATCAAAAGAAATCCAATTTAATCTTTATCAATTGTTATTTTATTTTAATAAAATACATCTTCTCAACTAACATAGTGATCATCTTATCAATAGGTTGTATCTGAGGAGGAGCTACTGATGCACATTGTGTGGCTAGCACTAGGGTATTGAATATGTGGACCTTGGGCTGCCACCTTTGAAAAAGTAGTTTCAATACTGGTATCATCTTTGTACACTGCAATTTAGCTTGTAGAAGGGTATGATATCCTTTGTGCACTTCTTCAACCTTGCCTTGTATATTTTAGAACATATGATTCAAAGTGCTTATCATAACATCTGCAACCTTTTCCTTTGCAATTTTTCTAGCACGGTGCAATGCTTCATCTAGGGAATCTAATTTGCCTACATAGTGATTAAGCTTGTCCCTCAATATACTTACTTCATCTATAAAATATTCACCCCGATTCATTATTGGAGGGTGATAAATGGCTACAGTGGCTTCAGGAGCAGAAGGTTTCTCAATGATCCCCAAGTCTTTCTTCAATATAATGTTTTTGATATAAGCCTTATTGTATGCCTCATTCAAATTGACATGCCTCTTCACCAGATCATCCATTCTCTTTTGTTGATCCTCTACCGCAGCCTGAGAAAACATTGCAGCATGTAGTGAGACAGTGGAAACTTCTAATGCAGATGTATCTTTCAAGGTTCTTATTATTGTATTTGTCATCATTTCTTCATCACCATGAAGCAACTTCAACTTATTAGTCCTTGGTGCCTTTGTCCTCTATGCCAATGCTTCGAGTGTGGGGTTATATATAGTTCCCCTTACTCCTCTCACATTGTTAAATCTTCTAATAAACATGGGATCCTCTTGTTTCCCGATTCAATCTAATAAGAAAACCTCCTCAAGGTCCCAATTTGGAATTAAAAGCATTCCACTTTCCTTCACTATCTTCCTTGCTTCTTCAGGAGTCATGTCAATATCATCAAGATTGATGCGTGAATCTCCTCCTCTGAATATTCCTTCAATTTCATTTGTAGCCAAAATATTTTGAATGTAGGAGACTTAATAAACTTATCATCAATAATGAACTGCATTGCTGCAATCATCCTCTCATCTTCCACTTGCTCCATAGAAATATCATTTGGCAACGTTACCCTATCTTCTTCTTGTTCTCCTTGTTCCTCATTATCATCACTTTGGAAGGGGGGTAGTGGTGGATTAGATTCTTGTTCAAATCTGGTTCACAACACTATTTGTGTGGGATTAAAAACCATGGCCTCCACAAGTCTCACATGGATATCGAGAAATAAGAAGCTAAAGATGGAAGATCTTCTTGAGGAAGGAAATCAGTAGCTGCTGGTTGCAAATGAAACAAATCTATCTAAGAAGGCATGGGGAACCATTCACTTGTTCCTTACAAATTTTATCCTCTTGAATGTCTTTAAAGAAATCACTGCATACAAGCCATGAAATGAGATATGTGATATCTATGAAAATAAAAGTCTAACAAGTAAATTGTATCTCAAAATATACTTGTATTCTTTAAACATGAAATATGGCTGTGAAATGGAACCTTGTCACGTTTCATTAAATTTATATTCATGATATATCGAAAATATCTTAATCTTACATTTATTATAAATAGAAAAATCATATTTATGATATATGAAAAAGATATTGTGTAGTACCCCTCCTTGATCATACTCTTTTTGTATGTTTTTGATTGACTTCAGTGGAACATTATTGTATATTGATTCAGATATTATGCGATGTCATTTCATGTTTTATTTGGATTTGCGGTGTATGATTTTATGTTGTATCTCAGTGATTATGATTAATGTTATTTTATGGATCATTATCATGGACTGACACTCTTACCTTAGATGTGTGATGCGTTATTTATATATTGCATGTTTGCATATGTATGAGATGCGAGGGGATGATTTTCCTTCACTCACTTTGGTGAGACAGGGAATGCCACGACTCTCCTTCATCGATGTGCATGCCGTGTCTGTATATATATATATATATATATATATATATATATATATATATATATATATATATATATATATATATATATATATATATATATATATATATATGTTATTTTATGGATCATTATCATGGATTGACACTCTTACCTTATATGTGCGATGCATTATTTATATATTGCATGTTTGCATATGTATGGGATGCGAGGGGATGATTTTCCTTCACTCACTTTGGTGAGACGGGGAATGCCACGAATCTCCTTCATCGGTGTGCATGCCGTGTCTGTCTATATATATATATGCACGTGTGGTTCTTTAGTGCAGGACATTGCAGGTACAAGTACTAGGTAGGTACGAGGTATTGACTCCACCTGGTTTCACAGGTTTAAGCATGCCTTATATGTCTGATAGGAGTGGAGGAGATAGTTGTTGGACCCTAACTTGACCCACAGTTACACTCGTGTGAGTGTTGTCAGTCGGTTGTCTTTCCCGTCTGGCTGGTATGCGAGTCATAGTGCTTTGGTTTGGTCATTTGTGAGTCGTCATCTGATCATTCTTCATTTTGCCTATTTTTGTTCATCTGAGTGGTTACTTAATTGAATGGATGATGCTATCTTATGTTGGTGTAATTAGTTAATTATGAGATTATTGATTTAATTAAATTAATGATTTGCTAGATTAAATGGTTAAATGACTTATTTCATTGTGAAAAGTGCATTATATATATTGTGGAAGGAAATAAATAATTGCCTAGCCATTTAAATGATAAGTGCTTATGCTCAAAGAAAGTATTTTGGAAAATAGGAAATAAAATAAAAAGCTTTTCTTTTTACCTTTCCATTTAACTTTTTCATTTTAATTGTTGGAAAAGCATTGTTTTTGGATAAAAGGTAAATCTGATTGTTTTTACTTTAAAAATATTTTAATCTGATTGGATGGAAAAACTTTCAACCTAGAAAGTTTAGGTTAAAATATATTTTTCCATATATTCTTGAAATTCACGGGAATAGGAGGCAAGAATTTCTGGAAAGAAATTTGGTAAATCATTCTGGAAGAAGGAGATGGAATTCGATTTGGTTGCAAGGATTGGGATTCTTCCATCATTTTGCTTGCTAGTTTGCTTCAAGGTTGGATAATCTCTTCTTGTTTTAAATTTAAATTTGAATTTTTTAGTTTGCTTCCTATGTGTTGAAATTATGCAAATCTTCCTGTAGATTCTTGTGGAATGATTGGAATGGAAGAAAGAGTGTCTATTAGTGTTGGTTTTGTGAAATTTATATCATATGTTTGCATTTAGGAAAGAAATGGCTCATTTCTCTATTTGTTGTATGTTGTGTTCTTGAAAATCAACTTCTTAGATTTCTCTTCTATTTGGAATAGAATGAATTAGATTGGGTTTGTTGTGTGCATCCTAGTATCTATCTTGCCAAGAATTGGTTAGCTATTGCTTCCAGTGTGTTTTATTTCATCATTTACCTTGTTGGTAAATATCCATTTGAAATTTGGATTTGGCACTGTGTATGTGTGTGCCCTTGAAATGATCCGGAAATGTATCATGATCATGTTAAAATGGATTTTAATTCTTTGGAAGCATGTTTTTAAATGTTCTGTAGACCTTACCTTTCCCCATGGTGGGATAGTCCCACCACACGGGTCGGTAGTGTCTGCTGCCCGCAGGTTGCAGTACTACCGGTCGACAGTACTGCTATGCGGTAGCAATACTACCGGTCAGTAGGACTGTTACTGTTCGGTAGTAGTACTACCGGTCAGTAGGATTGCTACTGATTGGTAGCAGCACTACCGGTCGGTAGCAGCTGCTACCGACAGTAGCAGCACTACCGGTCGGTAGGACTGCTACCGGATGGTAGTGCCTGCTACCGGTCGGTAGGCTCGTTACTAGCGGTAGCGGTACTACCGACAGGTAGTGTCTGTTGCCTCGACAACAACACTACTGCGGGTTGGCCTTGGCTACCGCTTGACCTTGTACCCTTGCCGATACAAACCAGTTTATGCTATGAACTTAAATTTTATAAAATGAAATATATTTTAAAGTGGTTTTAGTGTTAAATGAAATGGTGATTTTTCATTTGATTTTTATTATGTAGTTTAATAAATTTATGAATGGAAATCAATGCAAATTGGCCAATTTGGATATATTCTAGAAATGAATTAAATGCCTGTTAGGAATTCATGTTTTTATTCGGTTGAGTATTTGACGTGAGTTTTATCCTTGATGGAATATTGATTTGGAAATTGAATAGATGTGAATGATAAAAGAGTGGTTTATTTAATTTTCAATCAATGTTGTGGCAAGTGCTTATGATTATGATTTTCTCAATGATTGTCTGAGTGCAGACTTAGTGAAATTAGTTTTCCCTGCAAGAGTTATATTGTGTTATGTTTGGTCTGTGGTTCAGTCGTCCTATGGTGGCATAATTGGTACCTTTGACCAAGTGATATATGTTGGCTTCATTGTCTTAACCATGTATTCTATTTGCCTTATGGTTAGCTGAGAGTCAGTATGTCCTTGTTTGACCACTTGTTTCTGAAAGTGGTGTTATGGCTATCTACTTCACCATAGGTTCCTTGGGGAGTGACCATGTTTGTTTAGTGTCCTTTGAGAGAGTGGATTTTGCTTGGGGGTTGTGCCCAAAGTGGTAGGCATTACAACCCAACGAAAATCAGATAATAAGTGATAATCTAATTAATTGGTTAGGTGGGTAGTTCTCAAAACTTAATAAAGATATTGTACCTCGTGCATAGGTGAGTGCTTGTATTGAGGCTCAAAATGTAGCGAGAAGGCCTGGAATGGCAAACCGACCACCTTGTCTTCATGAAAGGCTAGTAGGGTCCGCATGAGACTTAGTTGGAACCAGAGGTTCGGGAGAGTTACCAGGCCAGTGAGCCGGGACCTATGGAGGCTGTACCATGGTATCCATCTTAAGCTATGCAATGACACTCTCTCTTTAGGTTCACTTGTGTTTTGTGATGTCGAGTCACTTTTGTATTTGTGATGTTGAGTCACCTAGATTATTGTGGAGTCTCTTTGTGCTATCATGGAGTCGTATTGTTTTGTCGACCATGTCATGCTTTTGCTTGCTTGAGGGTCCTCAGCTATCTCCTAACACGGTGGGGTGATTCCATTTTCAGAATTACATGGTCGGGTGGTAGTGCCACTTCCTATCGGATGTTCTTGTTCATACCTTCATGCGAGGATTGGCTTCACAAGTGTTTTCTGTGGATCGTGGCTCATGCTTATCTCATGTTTGAAGATTATGGTTACTTGGAGACCTATGTGGTCATTGTATCATGATCTTTTGTAATCTTGTAATTGGTTAAGTTGTATCTTTATATGTATATTGAGAATCCATGTATTGGAAGAGAAATGTAATCCTAAGATTGGGATGTTATTTATCAGTTTCCTTTATGTAATGTGTACATGCTTATTGAATAGAAATTATATTTTATCCTTTTAAGCTTTAAATGGTGTAATTTGTTATTGCGTATGGCTTCTTGTGATCATTGAGTTAATGATGGATTATTGGATTAACCTTAATTATGGAATTTATCTTTTGGTTTTAATTCTTCGTTGGTAACCTTTAAGGAATTTCAGTGTAAGTCTTCCGCTTGTGTTATCGTGCATATTGTGTGTTATGCACTTATTATGTTTATACTTTTAATTTTTTTTTTTTTTCACCCTTGTTGTGGGTTTTCCTTCAGGGTTCCTGGTGGGCCATTACATATTGATCTTAAATTTCTTATATTTTTCTTAATAATCTTTAGTTAAATAGTCATAACTAATGGGAACTAGTAAGATGAGCTTACATTTGTTTCTCTACTCAATTTAAATTTCTTTAAGTGGTGTAATTTGTTATTGTGTATGGCTTCTTGTGATCATTGAGTTAATGATGGATTATTGGATTAACCTTAATTATGGAATTTATCTTTTGGTTTTAATTCTTCGTTGGTAACCTTTAAGGAATTTCGGTGTAAGTCTTCCGCTTGTGTTATCGTGCATATTGTGTGTTATGCACTTATTATGTTTATACTTTTAATTTTTTTTTTGTTTCACCCTTGTTGTGGGTTTTCCTTCAGGGTTCCTGGTGGGCCATTACATATTGATCTTAAATTTCTTATATTTTTCTTAATAATCTTTAGTGAAATAGTCATAACTAATGGGAACCAGTAAGATGAGCTTACATTTGTTTCTCTACTCAATTTAAATTTCTTTAAGTAAAAGATAAGAAATCTATTTAGTATTCACATATAAATACCTTTCATTTAGTTAATTTGTTATCTTTTGTCATCATTGAGAAAATATGTAAATTATGTGTAATTTATACATTTGAGTAAGTAGATGACGTTGAAACATGCTAGTAATTATACTCTATGGAATTGTCTGATAAATTTTAAACTTATTTATGATTATAAAATAATATATTTAGAAAACATTAATTTATGGAGTGGTATGGTAATTTTTAAAATTATTCATGATTTGACCATATTTTAAAAAACATAATTAATGGGATAAAACCATTGAACGAATATGATTTTTTAAAGTATTTCTATAATTCTTATATTTAAGATTTTATTTCATAGATATGTTGTTGAGAAAATTCATAGTTTTTTTTAAGCTTATGTGCATGTTTTAAATGTGTTTTGATCAAGAATTATTAAATAAATAATATTATAGGCTTATGTTGCCTCGAAAAAGTATGTTATAATTATAAACATGCAATCTGACATTTCCTTTTATTTTATCATGTGAGGTATGCATAGAAGTATATATTAGAAGCATCCTACCACTATCATTTCTTCATGAGTATAAGAGTCTTATTCATTTTTTTAACCATATAGCATATTCACTGCATAGTGATAAATTAGAAGTAGATAACATGAGTATAAGAGTCTTATTCATTTTTTAAAACTAGATAGCATATTCACTATAGAAGTAGATAACATGATTTTTTTAATTAAATTTGAGAGAGAGAGAGAGAGAGAGAGAGAGAGAGAGAGAGAGAGAGAGAGAGAGAGAGAGAGAGAGAGAGAGAGAGAGAGAGAGAGAGAGAGAGAGAGAGAGAGAGAGAGAGAGAGAGAGAGAGAGAGAGAGAGAGAGAGAGAGAGAGAGAGAGAGAGAGAGAGAGAGAGAGAGAGAGAGAGAGAGAGAGAGAGAGAGAGAGAGCCTATTTCATTCATTTATTCATTATAAAGTAGAGAAATATCAAGGAGATAGCTTGTGTCAATTCTTGTGCTAATTATTCATTTATAAGATTA
The DNA here is from genome assembly GCF_030272615.1 of Cryptomeria japonica. Taxonomy (NCBI): domain Eukaryota; kingdom Viridiplantae; phylum Streptophyta; class Pinopsida; order Cupressales; family Cupressaceae; genus Cryptomeria; species Cryptomeria japonica. Next base: position 173,669,351 of record NC_081412.1, read on the forward strand.
CATGCGTAATGAAAATAGTTATTACACATTTTCATTCTCTTGTGAAAAACTTAATAGAAACCATTTATAAGTCTTATGGTTTTTTGAGGAAATCTTATGTGGTTTTGTAGATATTAAATTATATGATTTATGTAGATATTAAATTATATGATTTATGTTTGACTTTATAATAGTTGGAATATTTGATTTTCTTCAGCTTAAAAAATATCAATTTCTATAAATTTTTGCAAGGGCTTCACCATCTTTGATTTTAATAGAGATCACCTCTTCAAAACAAACAAATACACCCTCACTTTCAACCACCTTATTCTCATGGTTGCCTAGGACAAATCACTTCTCATACTATGCAACAAGGCATACACACCATTTCTATATATTATTATTCATATTTTTATTATTTAATTGATCATTTGAATGCATAAATTCCTTTGTAGTTTCTAGTCTATACAAAATATGGAAAGGCTATCTTGGAGATAGATTGGATGGTCAAAATCACCTCTTCATTGTGATGAATCCTTTGATCTACCAATGAAATAGTATTTCTTTGGTTTTTTCTTTCTTTCTTTACTATCTTTGCAATTTTTTTCTCTAATAGTGAAAGGATTTTGTGTAGGTCAAATGCAAGTGTGGTGGCATGAGGATAATGTTTGGTAGATATATTTTTAGTGTTTGTATTAATCTCATCTTTGACTAGGATTTCATGATGGATTTGATTAATATCCTCATATTGATCTCCCTAGTGACACTACTTTTCTCATGTGAGAGAATCACACAAAGGACAAGATATCCACACAACCCTCCTTTGATGCCCAATGTTAAAATAATGAGGATATTTTCTTTAAACTTTTTGTATTTGTGCCTAACCTAAGAACTTCTTGGTTGTAGAAACATGTCAATAATTTGATTGATGCTATTTTAATTTCATTCTCAGCTTTAGAATTATTTGATCTTATTCAAATCTTATTCTCAACTTTAATAGTGTTTAAAAATATTTAATGCAATTATTTTAAATTTTGCTATCAATTTATGACCTCAAGATTAAAATATTTTTTTTTTGGAGATATTTCTTTTATTTAGCCATTTTAATGTTTCTATTTCAATCACAATATAACCACAATAGACTATATAAAGAGTTTTTGTGCACAAGGTGTTCCATCTCTCTACTTAGAGTCTTCAATGGCGAAATAGTCAATAGCAATTTTATACTTCTCCCATAAAAAAGAGGTAATTAATACTATATATTTTTTTCGTTAATATTCAATGAACTAGTGGTCACAAAAGGAACTCAAATTATTGAACAATGTAGATTCATTCACAAGAGCTTGGAGTTTATGTACATTATTAGACACAATATTTGTTTGACACAATTAAGGCATATTTTTTGATAGATTTTAATTTTAATGATCTTTTTGTTACTTTGTAATAAGAATTGTATTTGTTTATACAACTAATTACAAGTAAATTAATGATAATATCAAATAGCCTAACATTCAAATTTGAAACCCCACTCGTGACTAGTGAGATTTTACACCACTCAACCACTTGCCTTTTAATGATGGGAACTTTCAAATTCTACCAAGAAGTGCATTTCGATTGCAACATACACTCAAAAGTGTATCATGATGAGATCAACTATGATGCTAAATTCAATTTTTTTGACATAATATAATTTAATTCTAATAAATTTTAAATGAGATAGAATTTCAACTATGATACATGTTTTTTTAGTTCTAATTTTTTTTCTATTGCTTTACAGTTAAAGTTATTTCACTAATTTTTATCCTATAGAAATCATAGTTAATAAACTACATACATGTTTATATCATTTTCTACATAATTAAAGATTTGAGTATGAAAAAAAAGTGTTCTCTAACAAATTTTTTATTGGAGTTGAGGAAAAATCAACTCTACAGCTCCCAAAGATCACCTGCATGCAAACCTGTCATAGAAAGAGAGAAGCAAAAAAGCTATGGAGGCCAGAATTCAGAGATACAAAAAAGAGGAGTCATATTGATTGTGCAACAAGAATGCAATTCAATAATTACAGTTGTTATGAAAATACAAAGAGAGAATCCTTATAAGAGGATACTCGAAACCCTAAAGGAGAAAACCCTAAAGAATTATAAGATTCCTAAGTTTAGCTTAAGCATAGAGTATAATAGACTAATAATTAAATAAATAATTATTAGCTAATCAAAGATTACTCTAACACCCCCCTTTAAGATGAACTTAGGGAGTAGCTAAAAAACAACTAAGGACTAAAAAGGCATGTAAAAAATGCAGGAAAACAACAATGGGTCCCCACAACTAGGCCTGATGAGGCACCCAAGTACAATAAAATCTATGTAAAATGGAGAAAAAGGAGAAAATCTCGTGGGAACAAAACTCCTCTCCAATAAAAGATGAAAGCTCAAGTGAAGGACTAAGAAGCCTCCAAACAGTTTTCCTAGAAGATAGGAACAAAAAAAGAGCAAGAAGAACACCACTGAAGCATGAAATAGCTGCAAACATTGTCGAAGAGTAACTACTGAATTGAAGAATCTCCACTGAAATAGAACATGACCAGGTAGTGAAGACTGCAATCCGCATGAGTGCCCTCAAATGACACTACTCAAATCAGATGGCAAACAAAGGCAAACAATTGAACTCGAAGATACATATGGCATGAAACACCAAAGCCTGAAGAGCTGATCAATCGAACCAAGGAAGCATTAGAACCAACATGACAAACCTCCCCATAATGCTGAAAAGGGAGAGGGACAAGTACACTGAAAAGAATGACCAACAAGAACTGCATGACGAAGAACTAGGAACATCGAAGGTGCAGAGAAAGTACCGAGTGCTGTGGAAGGAACACTCACTTGACAAAGTTAGATGGCAAACAAAAGGCAAACATCAAGCCCCCCATGGCACTTTATATGTAGTGCATGTACAATAAGGCACAAGATGTGCAAGATCCCATTATCTCAGTGCGTTTGCATAAATAAAATGCTACAATGATCAAAAGAGACAAAAGACTAGAAATAGAAAGAACAACCAAAGACAAGACATCCTACTCAAAGAAAGATATCCTAGGACCTGAAACATCCAAGATATTCACTAGAGTGCTGAAAAGTAAAAATTGAATAAAATATACTTGGAGCAGAATCTGGAAAAAAAACTCATATGAATGGAAAGAACACAGAACAAGCTTTCCAATGATATAAAGTTTTCGAGAAACGGAGTTTGGATGTGCTCAAGTTATGTCTCTTGGAGTGCAAAAATGAACCTCTGGCTTTGACAGCAAAAAACACCATCAAAAAAGAAAAATAAAAAACTCAAACCTCCAGATCTGGATAGAGCTTGGAAATAGATTTCAGACGATATAAGGTTTTGGAAAAAATGACTCCTTTTGCCCAAGTTATGGCAAAAAAACCATTAGCCTGTAAAAAACCCTTCAAATAAAAACACACCCCCTGCTGGTGGCAAGGAGGTGGTGGCGACCGGGTGGAGTAGGCATAGGCAGTGGCGGTCGAGGAGAGCAGCGATGATCAGATTGGGCAGGAAGGGAGGAGCAGAGCAGGCAGCTCCCTATGGAATGACTGGTAGGGGCGGCGGTGATGACATGCAGGAGGCTCCCGGGGGCGATGGTGGCTGTGACAACCATGATAAATGGTGGGTGATAGGGACTGCCACGGGAGCCGCCGGTGTTAAGACCGCTGGCGGCTCCCAGAGTGCTAGTGGCTCCCGAACCACTGACAGCTCTCAGAAGGTTGGCCTTGACGGTTTGTTAACCACCAGTGGTGGGTGGTGGGCGGATCGGCCTAGGCAAGCCATAAAACTGCCTTAAAAAAATTTATTTTTTTGCCTCGATTTGTGTGCCTTAGGTCGTATGACCTGGGACCTAATTTTTTTTTGCCTTTAGAACACTTGACTCCAAAATAAGTTGAATTTTATATTAAAATTCATGGAAACGACCTCCTAAACCCAACCGTGAGGTCCTTTTGAACCAAAATGTACTAAAAATTCAGCTATCCCTAAAAATGGAAATAAGCAACTGTACAAACCCCCGAAAACACAGATCTGAAGAACAAGGCCCAAAATATCTCATGAAGAGAATAGGGGCATGCAGATCTGGAGCTTTGATACCATATTGGAGTTGAGGAAAAATCAACTCTACAACTCCCAAAGATCACCTGCATGCAAACCTATCACAAAAAGAGAGAAGCAAAAAAGCTATGGAGGCTAGAATTTAGAGATCCAAAAAAGAGGAGTCAAATTGATTGTGCAACAAGAATGCAATTCAATAATTACAGTTGTTATGAAAATACAAAGAAAGAATCTTTATAAGAGGATACTTGAAACCCTAAAGGAGGAAACCCTAAAGAATTATAAGATTCCTAATTTTAGCTTAAGCATAGAGTATAATAGTCTAATAATTAAATAAATAATTATTAGCTAATAAAAGATTACTCTAACAATTTTAATATAATAATTTGTTTTATAACCATGCTCATTGAACTTATTAATCTAATTTCTAGTATAATGCTTACAAAATCTTGTTCACTTCTCTTATATATTAACTCAAAACTCTCATATCCTTAAAAAAAAACCATAAAAATAAAAGCTAATAAAGAAAAAAAACCTCTTTAATACAATATATTTTGAATCAACAATTTTTTTTCATAATTTTCTAATTATGTGAACTCTCATCAACACAATCACAGACATCCTTGAGACCGACTAATTTTTTTTTTCTCTACCTAAATTACACAACATAACTATAGATGAGATTAAACTTTTATTTTAACTTGAACATTATCCAACAAAGTCATGAATTCTCCAAACAAAAAATAAATTTTATGGCTAATGTATCACCGATGGTTCACTCTCTCTCTATTAACCACTTGATTGTTATTGCTCACTAACACTCCTTATTGTAGGGTAATAGCGAGGGCCGATATTTCCCCATTAAAAAAAAAAACTACAAATTCATATGGAATTAAAAATTAAATAAAAGGCAAAGATGTTAATAGTTTAGTCAAGGATTCATTGTGTTATCTTAAATATAAATTGATAAATAGATAACACTTAAAAAGAGAAGTGAGAAATGAGAATATGTTTAATTTTCAAGAAAGGGATGGTGAAGATGGAATGAAACTACGCAACAAAATACACAACTTACAATAACATCCATATCATATAAGATGACACTAAATCATAAAATGTGCAACCTACAGTAACATCCACATCAAAGAAGATGACATTGCTTCATACAATGCACAACCTAAAGTAACATCTATATCAAATAAGATGACAACTTAAAAATAGACAACCTAAAGACCTTATTTGAAAAACTAGACTAAACAAAATAGTGCATGCATCATACATCATATTTGTTTGCGACAATTTAGGCATATTTTTAGGTGGATTTTAAGTTTAATGAATTTTTTGTTACGTTGTAATAAGTGTCATGGTACTTGTACCTGCAAACACAAAACACTCAATAGATCATTACAAGCACGGTTAATGAATTTAAATCAAAGAAAGATAAAACCTTCGCTAAGCGATCTATTGCCTTTTAGTAAATGCGAGTATGAATTTTGCTCTCAGATCTTGTTATGCAAATTCCAGTGACTTGACTACACTTAGATGGAGGATTTGAATGATGAAGATGCATGATCTAGCAATGATAACATGATTAAGCTAAATGATTTTATGATTATTCTAGAAAATAAGCTAGAATGAAGATGCAGTTAAGCTAAAATTGAACATGATAACAATCCTTGAAATGATAAACTAGAAGATAGATGCCTATAGTAACAATGCATAAGATGAAAATGAGATGGGGTCCTTTGTGCTCCAAAATGAGGTCTATTTATAGGATTTTCAAGGCTAGGGGTGAGGTGGCAGGAATCAACGGTCAAGATTGATTTGAAGATATCAATGGTTAAATTGGAGGAGGTTGGCAAAGGGGTTGGACTAAAGGGAACATCTGTCATCTATATGGTGACAAGTGTCAAGAGGCTTCTAGAAGAGGTTGGATGAAAGGGAACACTTAGTGACAAGTGTCACAAAGCTTCTAGAAGAGGTTGGATGAAAGGGAACATGTGGGTAGGTAGAATGGGTTAGGTTTAGGAATGGTTAGGTTAGGTGGTTAAAAGTTAGGAGAATTTGAATATAGAAATTCAATTAATAAGAGAAGGCTAATTAATTTCAACAACTCATAATTGATTTGTTTTAATTAATCAAAGATTAGAAGAAATGATTTTGATGGAGAATAATTAATTAATCAAAGAGGATTATTGAGATGAACCTATTAAATAAATCCTTAGATTTATTAATAAGTAGATGAAAATGTAGGATTTAATCAAATTGTTGATGAATTCAATTAAATTGGGGAGGAGGATTAATTAAATAATTATTTATTCAATTAATTATCTTCAGACCATTTTTAGGTGTATACATTTTGCCCCTCTTTGAAGTGAGGTGTGATGACGCATTGATTCAAAGAATAATCTCACTTTGATGCTGATATTGATTTGATAGGATGCCCTAGCTCTTGATTGCTAAATTCCAGTACGATGATGCCCCCTCGGGAGATCAATTGAGATAATTGATCTTTGGAGTTTTTGTGAAATTGATATCTCGATAGAAATGATTTGATTTCTGCAACTGTGGTTTGATGAAAATGCGAGTTCTTTTATTAGCTTGATTTCTTAGATTGATAAGATTGATTAGATTAATAAGATCAAAATTTATTCTGGTTTTAGGAAGGATACATCCTGTATAAGACAAAGATGATCAGAGCGTCTAGTTTCAGGAAGGATTTATCCTATATAAGACATGATCAGAACATCTGGTTTCAGGAAGGATACATCCTATATAAGACATGAATAAGAATCAGATCGTTTGGTTTCAGGAAGGATACATCCTGTATAAGACATGATATGATCGATTATGTTTGATTGATTGATTTGATTTGATAAGGTTGATTAGATAAAGAACTGACAATTTGTTGATATCAAGTTGTAGAAAGATTTGGACATGCTAATTGTTGATTCTGTTGAGAGAGATAACATAAGATTTTCGCTGGGTTGACAATATCTGAAGATATATGAGTCATTATTCTGATTGCGTATACACTTGTGATGATACTTTGATGATTCCTGCGATAGATTTAACCTTGGATAAAAGGAGCATGTGGGATCCCATACAAGAATCAAATGCAAGCTAAAATTCAAAGCTCCGACTGGACCAGTCACTGGATTATTTTGCATTTTTGTCATCATTGAGCTTTTGAAATATGGGAAGTGAGTGAAAAAATTGATGGTATAATTAAACCATGATGACCTGAGCACTATTTTCCTGGATTTTGATATAGCAAGTTAGCACAAGCATCGATGTATAATTGAACCGAGATGACCTGAGTGTTGCTTGTGTAAAACAGACAGTATTAATCATTTCAATATGCAAATTGGAAATGTCTTCAATGATACTCCGATGATCATGTCTCGAGACAAATTTGCACATATTAATGATGAATTTTCAAACAACAGACAAGAAAAATATCATGTTCCTTCCTTGTTCCTCTAGTCAATGACATCCTGGAGACACTCAGAAATCATGATAGCGAAAATCAATATAGAAAAGTTAAACAATCATGTTAAAGTCATTATCCAAAAGATATTATCCATTGAAAAGTGTGTGATGTGCTTAGATTGACTTTGTGATAGCTTGATAATTGATAGTTTGATCTCGTGTTCAACGTTGGATGTGTCTCAATTTTTGCTTGATAAGAATTGTCTAACTGTTGTTCTCTCTGTTTGATTAAGCTCAGAATGATCAAGAGTTTGCCCCCAGCTAGGTGTATACATTTTGTCCCAAGCCTAGAAACAGAGTTGTTATGATATATCCAATGATCCAAACCATGGCAAGAAGCCACCTGGGATGTCTACGTGTGTACACAGGCTTGTTTATGATTAGTGCTGATGGAGAATGAATGAATGCAAGCAGAAAAATGCATGAACTAATAGATGGAAGAACTAGCGGACAGATAGCGCTTGTTTGCCAGGTTTTCACCGTCTGTTTTTATTGCACTTTTTCTCATATTTGATTTTTTTTTTCACTGTTTTTTGATTTTTTTGATTTTTCACTGTTTTTGATTTTTTTGATTTTTCAGACATAAAACTTTTTCAAATGCATGCTATTGATAGGTTATTCAAGCTAATCTCCATCCTGTGTTGATAATAGATATGCTCCTGACCCAAATATTGTTGTGACCACAAATGAACCTAGCCAATTTGGTTCAAACTTTCCTTTCTTTTCTCGATCTGCCTGGTTGCATGGATTTTCCTTTAACACTAGTTCCCCAACTTGAAAGACTCATGGTTTAACCTTATGATTATAGCTCCGACACATTATTTTCTGATATACCTTTAGATGATTAAAGGCATTTTGTCTTCATTCATGGAACAGTTCTAACTCTTGCAGTCTAGATACTCGTTGTTCTTCATCTAGGATAAGTCCTTTTAGTGATACACGTAGAGAGGCTATCTCTACTTCGATTGACAATATGGCTTTTGATCCATATACAAGAGAGAAAGGTGTGGCACCTATTGGTGTGTGGATACTGGTGCAGTAGGCCCAGAGAGCAGGGTTCAGTTGAATATGCCAATCTTTTCCAGGATCGTTCACTGTCTTTTTGAGGATTTTCAGAATAGTTTGTTATATGCTTCTGCCTGCCCATATCCTTGTGGATAATATGGTATGGAGAATCTATGTTGGATTTTGAACTTCTCACATAACTCTTGTACATCTTAATTCTTGAATGGTCACCCATTATAAGTGATAATGGTCATTGGTATTCCATAGCGACATATGATGTAATTCAAGATAAATGCAACAACTTGTTTTCCCGTGATATTGATGAGAGGTACTGCCTCAATCCATTTTGTAAAATATTCAGTAGCTACAAGGATGAATTTGTGACCATTTGATGAGGAAGGATTTATCTTTCCTGCTAGATTAGGACCCCATTGACAAAAAGGCCAAGATGTTGCTAAAGCATGAAGTTCTTGTGCTGGTGTATGAATCAAATTCCCATGGATTTGACATTGTTTGTATGTTCTAGCTATCTGAAAAGAATCTCGTTCCATAGTCGGCCAATAATAGCCCAAGCATATGAGTTTTTTCGAAAGAGTAAGACCACTTGAATGAGTGCCACAAATGCCATTATGGACTTCATGTAAGGCCTTCTTAGATTCTTCTTGTTTGAGACATCTTAAAAGAGTACCGTCTAGACCTCGTTTAAATAGGGTATCCACGACGAGAGTAAAATGGGAGGATTGGCGAATAAAGTTTCTCTTTTGGTTTTTCGATAAGTCAGGAGGTAGGGTGTTGTCTTTTAGGTATGTGTAAGTTTGGCTATAGCAGGATGAATCATGCCCAGCAATGTGACAGATAGTTTGGTAATCAGGACAATTATGAGTAGGGTAAAACAATTCTTCCACCAGGAATTCATAATGTTGTTGATTTTCTTGTGTTTGAACGAGAGAAGCAAGTGTAACCATGGCATCTGCTGCTTTGTTGTTGTTTCTATTGAAATGTGGTGACTGATCAACAAAGTACTGTACACTCAGTACGTATCCTCGCCGGGGTTCGAGGCCGGGCCCCGGGTAGGGGTTCAGGGGCGGGAGCCCTCGAGAAAATTTTTTTTGCCGTTTTTCGTTGATGAAAACCGACATTGTAATAAAACCCTAAAAATGCATGTTATAAGCGGCTGGGATGCTTAAAGGCAGTGTAAGGTTGATGTACTATTTTTGCTGGATAATAAGAAAGATTGGACGACTGTGTATGGTGGACGTAACCCATTATGGGTGAACCACTTTAAATCTCTATGTTATCTGTGTCCTATTTTATTTCTTTATCTTTTGTATTTAAATTTGCATATAATTGTTAGTTCATATTTGCTTCAGATTTGCTTGAAACCCTAACAATTGGTATCAGAGCAAGGTTTTCTGTAAATTGGCAGGACTCTCAGATTTGAGTGGGATCAATGGAGGATTCCAAATTCAAGGTCGAAAAGTTTAACGACCAGAACTGTCAATTATGGAAAATGCAGATGGAGGATTATCTATATCAAAAGGATTTGTGGTGGCCATTGCAAGGAAAGGCAAAGAAAGCGACCACAATGTAAGATGAAGAGTGAGACATTTTAGATAGAAAGACATTGGGATCCATTCGATTGTGCCTTGCACCGTCTGTAGCATTCAATATAACAGAAGCAAAAATGACTGTAGATTTGATGGTGACATTGGCTAAGTTATATGAGAAGCCCTCGGCTTCGAATAAGGTATTTCTTATGAAGCGTCGGTTTAATTTGAAAATGAGTGAGGGAGGATCTGTAGCGGAGCACTTAAATGAATTTAATACAATTACCAATCAATTGTCTTCGGTAAAAATTATTATTGCAGAAGAGGTTAGGGCTCTCTTGATTTTATGTTCTTTGCCAGAAAGCTGGAATAGCTTGGTTATGGCTGTAAGTAACTCTGTCTCTGGTAAAAATACTTTGGTATTTGATGATATTGTTGGTGTTATCCTAAGCGAGGAAATGTGAAGGAAAAACACAGGTGAGACTCCAACATCATCGGGTAGTGTTTTGAATGTGGAGAACAGAGGAAGATCAAAGGAAAGAGGAAAAGGCCCTGGGAATGAGAAGTCACGAGGGAAGTCAAAGAAATGACGCTCTCAATCTAGAGGAAAGAAAGATTGCTGGTACTACGAAAAGCTTGGTCATCTAAAGAAAGACTGTTGGTCTTGAAAAAACAAAGAAGGAGACAAAAATGAAAATGACAGCAAGGAAGCTAATATTGCAAGTAATACTTTACAAGATGCTTTAATCTTATGTTTGGATAATGTTAATGATTCCTGGGTAATAGATTCTGGGGCTTCATTTCATGCTACACCCCATAGAAAATATTTTTTAGATTATGTTCAAGGTGATTTTGGACAGGTATATTTGGGTGATGATGAGCCCTGTCAAATTGTTGGAAAAGGAAAGATAAAGATCAAGTTGCAGAATGGAAATGACTGGTTTCTGCAGGAGGTAAGACATGTTCCTAATTTAAGAAGAAATTTAATTTCTGCAAGGCAACTAGGTAGTGCAGGTTGCATAGTTACCCTCTCAGACAGTATGTGGAAGGTTGCTAAAGGATCATTAGTAATAGCTGAAGGTGCAAAGGTAGGCACATTATATCTGTGTACAGGTAACACTTACTCTACCCTAGCTGCTACAGATAAAGTTACTGTAGGGACAACAACAATAAATGTTGCAAGAACAAATTCGATAATGTGGCACCATAGGCTTGGGCACATGAGTGAGAAAGGGATGAAAACCTTTCACTCCAAAAATCTATTGCCAGGACTAAAGAAGATTGATTTAGAGTTATGTGAAAACTGTGTTTATGGTAAACATAAAAGAGTCAGATTTCTCAAGGTTGGGAAAGAGAAGAAGAGCGAGAAGTTAGAGCTTGTACATTTAGATGTATGGGGACCGGCTCAGGTATCATCTCCTGGTGGCTCTTGTTATTATGTTATTTTTATTAATGACTCAACCAGAAAAACATGGGTATATTTCCTAAAACAAAAATTAGATGTTTTGAAACTTTTAAGAAATGGAAAGCTTTGGTTGAGAATGAGACAGGAAAAAAGTTGAAGTGTCTCAGATCGGATAATGGAGGTGAGTATTGCAGCAAAGCATTTGAAGGTTACTGCTCCTTAAATGGGATTTGAAAGCAGAAGATAGTTCCAGGAACTCCACAGGAAAATGGTGTGTTAGAGAGAATGAATAGGACTATCATGAAACGCGCGAGGAGCATGAGATTGCATGCTGGATTGCCCTTACATTTTTGGGCAGATGCTGTACATACTGCTGTCTATTTGATAAATAGAGGACCTTCAACCCCTTTGGATGGTGGTATTCCAAAGGAGGCATGGACTCGTAAAAGGTAAATTATTCTTTTCTAAAAACTTTTGGTTGTGAAGTTTTTGTCCATGTTGATAAAGAAAACAGAACCAAGCTTGATGCCAAATCTCAGAAATGTACCTTCATTGGATATGGGATAGATGAATATGGCTATCGGTTATGGGATTTTGAAAATAAAAAAATAATTAGAAGTAGAGATGTTATATTCAATGAGAAGGTTATGTATAAAGAACAGATGTAGGAAAAGAAGCATGAACATGACAAACAAGAATATGTGGTGTTGGATGGGATTCCTGAAAATGAAATGCCATAGGTACCTGATGCTCAGCAACAACAAATTGTCCCACAAACTCCTGCAAGTGTTAGACGTTCTACGAGGACAAGTAGACCCCCTGAAATATTTTCTCCTTCTTTGTATTCTATTTTATTAATAGATTCTGGTGAACCAGAAGAATATGAAGAAGCAATGCAGGTAGATGCCAAACAACAATGGGAGCTAGGCATGAAAGAGGAGATGGACTCCTTGATGAAAAATAAGACTTGGGACTTAGTCCCTTTACTTGCACAAAAAAGAGCCTTGCCTAACAAATGGGTTTATCAGCTGAAGGAGGAGGAAGGAGGTCAGAAAAGATATAAGACCAGACTTGTGGTAAAAGGTTTTGCACAGAAAAAGGGTATAGATTATGATGAAATATTTTCTTCAGTTGTAAAAATGACTTCTATTAGAACTGTACTTAGTCTTGTGGCTGCAGATGATTTACATCTTGAACAATTAGATGTCAAAACAACTTTTCTCCATGGAGAATTGGAGGAGGAAATTTACATGTTGCAACCACAGGGATATGAGGTCAAAGGTAAGGAGAACTTGGTGTGCAGGTTGAAGAAAAGTCTGTATGGCCTAAAGCAAGCACCCCGATAATGGTATTTAAAATTTGATAGTTTCATGGCTGAACACGATTATCATAGATGTCATTCTGATCATTGTGTATATTTTAAGAGATTTGATAATGGTAGTTATATTATCCTATTACTTTATGTTGATGACATGCTTGTTGCTGGGTCTAACATGCAACATATACATGATCTTAAACAGAAATTAGCCAGGTCATTTGCTATGAAGGATTTGGGTGCAGCTAAGAAAATTCTCGGTATGAGGATTACACAGGACAGGAAAAATAGAACCTTGAATTTGTCCCAAAGTGAGTATATAAAGAAGGTGTTGAAAAGATTTAACATGCAGGATGCAAAAGCAGTTAGTACACCTTTGGCTAGTCATTTCAAATTGACTAAGGAAATGTACCCAAAGACACGAGAAGAGGTTAATAAAATGTCTAACATCCCGTATTCATCAGCTGTTGGCAGTCTGATGTATGCAATGGTATGCACAAGGCTAGATATTGCACATGCAGTGGGAGTTGTGAGCAAGTTTATGAGTAATCCGGGTATGGAACATTGGAATGCTGTGAAATGGATTCTTCGGTATTTGAAAGGAACTACTCCGAAGGCATTATTTTTCAAAGGATCTAATGCTGCTCAGAGTGGATTTGTTTACTCTGATCTAGTGGGTGATATTGATTCATGGAGGAGTACTACAGGGTATGTTTTTACTATAGGGGGAATTGTAGTCAGTTGGATTTCTAGGTTGCAAAAGGTTGTTGCACTTTCAACCACTGAAGCTGAGTATGTTGCTGCTACATAAGCCAACAAGGAGATGATTTGGTTGCAATGTTTTCTGGAGGAATTGGGTCAGACACAAGAGGATAGCCCATTGTATATTGATAGCTAGAGTGCCATTCATCTTGTGAAGAACTCTGCTTTTCATTCAAGGACAAAGCACATTCAGCTCAGGTACCACTTCATCCAGACTATTTTGGAGGAGGGTCAGTTACGGCTTGAGAAGATTCACACAAGTGAGAATCCTGGCGATATGTTCATGAAGACAGTTCCACAAGAGAAGCTGATTTCTTCATCAGTTTCTGTTGGTCTTCTTGATTGATAATTGTGGAATTTATACCAGTCGAGTCCTAGTGTTTTATCCAGCGGATGCTGCATGTATAGTGGTGTCGTGTAGTATCAGTCTCCAAGTGGGAGATTGTTCAGTGTGGAGCCTGATTAGTCTCCAAGTGGGAGATTATTGAAATGTGGTGATTGATCAACAAAGTACTATACACTCAGCACATATCCTCGTCGGGGTCTGGGGGCAGCAACCCCCGAGAAAAGCCGGGGTTAGGGGGTGGGATCCCTTGAGAAATTTTTTTTTGCCATTTTTCGTTGATGAAAACCGACATTGTAATAAAACCCTAAAAAGGCCGACTTTGTTTGTTGCCCTAAAAACGCATGTTATAAGCGACTGGGATGCTTAAGGCATTGTAAGGTTGATGTACTGTTTTTGCTGGATAATAAGAAAGATTGGACGACTGTGTATGGTGGACGTAACCCATTCTGGGTGAACCACGTTAAATCTCTATGTTATCTGTGTCCTGTTTTATTTCTTTATCTTTTGTATTTAAATCTGCATATAATTGTTATTTCATATTTGCTTTGGATCTGCTTGAAACCCTAACAGTTTCTTGGAATCTGCTGGAAAGTTATTTCTACAAAGTATTTCTTGATATCATCCACCATCTTTTTGTAAGGCATCAACTTTTTGTCCTTTGTTTGATAGTCATCATTGATTTGATTGATGACGAGCTGAGAGTCTCCAAAGACTTGTAGTTGCATAATGTTCCATTCTATAGCCATTTTGATACCTGTAACCAAAGCTTCATATTCTGCTATATTATTGGTGCATGGAAAGCTTAATTTGTATGCTTTTGGGATTGTATGACCTTGTGGTGTGATGAATAGAATACCTACTCCTGATCTGTGCTGTGTATATGAACCATCAAAGTATAATTCCCATGTTTTTGTGGTGACTGTTAGGATATCAACATCGAGAAACTCAATCTGTAAAGGATGATCATCTTGAAGTGGTGTCTCTGCTAGTTGGTCTGCAATGACTTGTCCTTTGATATCTTTTCTATCAACATATTCGATATCAAACTCGTTTAGAATCATGATCCATTTTGCTAGTCATCTTGTCAATGTGGCTTTGCTGAGAAAATACTTCAGAGGATTGATTTTAGCTATTAACTTGATGGAATCAGATAGTAGATAGTGTCATAATTTTTGAGAAGCAAAAATACTGCCAAGCATGCTTTTTCTGCTGGTGAATAGTTGATCTCGCATCCTGCTAGTGTTATGCTAATGTAGTAGATGGCTCGTTCTTTTCCTTCATTGTCTTCTTGTGTGAGCAAAACTCCTAATGATGCTTCGGTAGTTGATACATAGAGTAACAATGGTTTTCCTGGAATTGGTGACATTATAATAGGTGGTTGCATGAGATATGCCTTGATCTTGTTGAATGCTTCTTCATATTGATGGTCCCATTTGAAATTAACATGTTTGTGCAATAGATGAGTAAATGGTTGACATTTATCTGCTAATTGAGCCATAAATCTTCTGATTGATTGGAGTCTTCCTTGTAGTGATCTTAGTTGACTTATATTCTTGGGAGATGCCATTTCCATGATCGCTTTAACCTTAGCTGGATCTACTTCAATTCCTCTTGCTGAAACAATGTATCCCAATAGCTTTCCTAAAGTTATACCAAAAGCACATTTCTTAGGGTTTAGCCGTAGCTTGTATTGTTCTAACCTGTGAAAGATCTTTTCCAGTATTGCTATATGTTCTTCTTTGTTGTATGATTTAGCTAATATGTCATCCACATAGTCTTCCATGAATGTATGCATCATGTCATGAAATATAGTTGTCATAGCTCTTTGATATGTAGCAGCGACGTTCTTTAGTCCAAAAGGCATGACATTCCAACAGAAAGTACCCCATGGACATGTGAAAGTTGTCTTTTCTTGATCTTCGGGTGATATTTTGATCTGGTTGTATCCGAAGAAACCATCCATTAGAGAAAACATGGAGTGTCCAACAGTTAAATCTACAATGATGTCAATGTTAGGCAAAGGAAAGTCATCCTTTGGACATGCGTTATTAAGATCTCTGAATTCTGTGCATATTTTGATGCTTTTATTTGGTTTTGAAATAGGAACGATGTTGGATACCCATTGAGGATAAGCTATTGGTCTGATGAATCCAACATCTAGTAATTTCTTTAGTTCTGCTTTGACTAGAAGAGTGATATGGGGATGCATTTTTCTTAACTTCTGTTTGACTGGTTTGGCTCTTCGATTGACATTCAAGTGATGCATAATAAGCTCTGGATCTAACCCTGATGTCTGCATATGACCAGGGGAAGTTGATTTTTCACCGCTTGAAGAATTCTATGTATTGTTACATTTCTAGCTCTAATAAAGATGTTGTTGGATGAAGAATCTTTGGTTGTTCTGTTGTGCCAATGTTAACTGCCTTTGTCGGTCCAATAAAAATAGATGCCCTTTCTTGATAGTGCTCAGGTAAGGTGTCAAATCTCCCATCTTCCGGTGCCTCAAGGAGGTTTTCACCATTAGATGCATCCTTTGTTTTTACTTTTTCTTGGTCTAATGTTGCTAAGAAATGGTTTTCAACATTAGACCTGATATTGTTTTCTTTATTTTCACTTTTGCGACTAGGAGATTTGGCACCCACTTGACTGGAAGATGCGTTGCTGAAATTCCTGGTGGAAGTTGTTATAGGTTCAATTGCATTCAGATATACAGATATGTCATGGTCATTTGGAAAGCTATCAATGGCAGTATGTCGTTCATTTTCCCAATCAATAAGCTCAGGGTGTATTAGAGGTAAGGGATCTTCAGGTTGGGATGTTTCAAGGATATCAAGGGTCATGATGGATGTATTAAAGTTTTCAGTATGTATGTCGATGTCTAGTATGATACTCTCATTAGAATGACTTTGCATAAGAAGTTCCTGATCATCCTCAGTTAAGTCCATGTTAGCCGAATGTGATTCTAATTCAAGTGAACTAGCTCCTGACGTTTGTCATGCATATGTGTGAACTATATCGACTCCTACATCTTCTTCAAAGCAATTTTCTTCAACTGATTCTTTAGAGTGATATGAATCCCATTCCTATTCATTAGAATCTGTATCACTTGCAGCTTGTAATCTATAGATTTGGTCATATAGCATTTCTTCTGCTTTTCTGGCTATACTTTTCGTTCTTTCATATTCAACTTCTTCAGGACTGAGATTGAGTTCTGTCAATCTTGCTATGAGATCTCCTTGATTAATACTAGGTTCATGTTTTTTTTGATTGAGATTTAATGCTTCTTGAGAGATATTATTGGTTTGTTTCTCTTGTTGATTTGGATATTGCTTCTTTTCCCATTTCGTGTTTGTTTGTGCTTGTTGCTTAACAGATTTTTCTTCACTTTCAATTGCCAATTGTGCTTTTCTGTTTTCATATTCCTCTTGTTCTTGACTAGGAGATGTATTTTCTGGTAGAGTGACTTGTCCATATCCTAAACTTGTTTTGTCAGTAGTCTATTGAGTATGAGGCTGAATAGGTTCTGAGATACCTTCTTTTCTTTTTCCTATAGGACCTATTCCAGTGTATCCCATCCTTTGGAGAATGTTGAATCCTTTTCCATATTTTTCTGTAGGTATTTTGACATTGTTGACCTTTTGTTGAACTTCTTCATGTTTGTATAGCCACTGTAGCACATCTATGTCTTCTGTCTCCTTTGATAAGGTCCCAACACTAATGAATGCTCCATCAAATATCAAAAGATGTTTCACAATTGGTTGTTGTTTAGAGTTTGATGGTTTTCCAAAGGATTTAGGAGAGTGGTAATTGTGATATTGAGTATTCTCCATTCTCTCGGTCTCTTAGCTGCATTTGTTTTTCCATGCTTGATAAAATAGATGCAAATGATTGTTACTTGGATTGTGTGTTTGATGTTGTTGCCTCCCTATTATGTGGAACAATTACTTCTTGAGCCATTTTTAGATTGCTGCAATATTGGAATGGATTTGCATTTGCAGAGATTGTGATTTCTTGCCCCTCATAGGGAAATTTGACGCATTGATGATATGTTGATGGTACAGCTTGTAAGTCATTTATCCATGGTCTCCCCAAGAGTACATTATATGATAAGTCCAAGTCTAGAACTTAGAATGCTGTGTCTTTTTGTAAAGGTCCCACTCTGATGGGTAGTATCACAATTCCCTTGGAGGAATGTTCTTCTTCATCATAGGCTTTTATGGTGATCTTTTTTCGGACATCAACTGCATCTTCTGAATATCCTAAGGCATAGACAAGACTCAATGAGCAAATATTTAGGCCAACTCCACCATCTATTAGAACACGCTTAACTAATGTTTTGTGAATGAGAACTTCAATATGCAAAGGAGCGTTGTGAGGGTGTTGCAAGGACATGTCATCTTCTTCCGTGAATGATAAGCAATGAGGGGTTGTGAGGTGTCCCATGATGGTTTGGAATTGATCGATATCAAGATCTTTGGATACTATGGTATCTACTAATGCTCATTCAAGAATTTCTTAATGTGCGGGTGAAAGCTTTAAAAGTTCTAAGATTGATATTTGTGTGGGTGTTTTCTGCAACTGTTCCACTAGATTGTATTGTTTTGTTGTGGCCGATGATGCGTTTGTTGTAGGACCCGGTAAAACAACTTTGGCTTTGCTTCTTGTTATAGCATGAGCATGTTCTTGATTTTGTTTTTCCTTAACTACAATCACATTCACCACATTGTCATATGTATGAGCGTAGTTTACCTTTGCTTTACCCTTACCATTGTTTGTTGTTGATGATTCACCTTTCTCATAGTTTGGAAGTAGAGTCTTAAAAGCGGTATGAGATTCATTTGTTGTATGTCCATCCACATTTATTACTCCATTATCAATCAAATCTTGTATGACATGTTTCAACTTCTGACAATTATCTATGAGATGTCCCTTGTTTCAATGGAAATCGCAATATTGATTATCATTCCACCAGGGTGGTTTTATTTGAGGTTTGTAGTTCCTTTCTTTTGGAAAAGAAATCAATTTGTTTGCGATAAGCATTTTTAATGCTGACCCCAGGGGTTCACCAATGTCTGTAAATTGTCTTTGAAAGAAAGTTTTAATAGTTTCTCTTTGGTGATTGTTATTTTGTTGTGTCGCTGCTGAGTGAGTAGATAAATAAAAAAACTGGTTGTTTTGGTTTTACATTGTTGTTATATACAATTCCATCATTAACTACATTTCGATTTCTATTCCAAAACTTTGGCTTGTCATTGTGATTGTTGTTATTGTTGTTGTTAGGAGGATAGACTCCTTCTTTGTATATTTTCAATTCACCTTTCTCTATGATGGCTTCTTCCATTCTGATTCCATTATCAACCATTTTTATGAAACTTTGATTTCCTTGCATTTTTAAGTAATAACTCATTTGATAGTTTAAGTTGTCGATGAATATGTCCATTTTTTTGTACTCTGGCATGATACGAGGAGTCCGCGAAGCTAGCCATCTCCATCATTGTAAAAATGTCATGAAAGGTTCTCCACTCTTTTGTTTGATGTTACATAGGTCTAGCATTGTTACTTCATGTTGTATGTTGTAAGAGTATTGTGAAACAAACTTATCCACCAACTCTGAAAATGATCTGATTCCAGGTGAGAGTTTGGAGAACCATTCCATAGCTAGTCCAGTTAAACTTTTTGGAAATAGTCTCATTAAGTAGGTACCCTCATGTGAAAACTCCATACTCATTGTGCAAAATTATAGTATATGATCTTAAGGGCTAGTGCTTCCATCACATTTCTCATATCTAGGAGTTTAAAAACCTATAGGAAATGCTATCATGTTTAGATTTCTGTCGAATGGATAAGGACAAATTTCTTGAAGTGAGTATCGTCCAACATTTCCTCTTTGCATTTCTTGAATTTGTGTTTGCATTGTTTGTAGTTGTTGTGTGAGAGTCATGATAGGATTATCAACATGATTTGTTCTTGCATAACCCTAATTTTGTATTCTAGGAGGATCTCGATCTCTTCTTGGTTCATCCCTAGTTCTTCTTGTATCTTCATTGGGTTTAATGTTATTCAAAATTTCTACTTCATCTCTTTTGGGAATGTAAGTCTCTTCATTGGTTCTGGTGTTAAAAGGAATTGACGTGTCATTCATTTTGAGACCAAAGATGTCCTCATATTGTTCGTTATTAGGAGGATCACTTTTCTTTTGTGTCAATTTGTTTACATCAAAGTCTTGAGGGAGTGTAGCACCAGATTTGGCTAACATTAGAAAATATTTTTCTTTTTCTTCCTCCAACAATTTTTGCATAAATTTATCGAATTGCGGATCTTTTTTGATGTCTATGATGTTTTGTTCTATTATTTCTCCTTCAACTTGTATTTCATCTTCATGTTCCATGATTATAGTTGTTTCTAATGTTTCGATTTTAGTGTCTGCGATTTTTTGTCTCTAAGCTCTAGTTAGAATGGGCATACACGTGTGTTAGATATTGTGCTATAATTTGATTGCCCAAAAGTTGTTTTGGGTAAGTGATCAATTGTCAATGTAGATACACTAGAACGATAGGATACGAAAAGATGATTCAAGTGTTTAAAGGTTTGTAAGTTTTTCGATCTTCGGTTTAGGAGTGCAATGATGGTGATTTGATAAGAACCAAGTCCAGTAGGAATGATATATCCTACGATGTGGGACGCGATCATCCTGACCAAACATTTCAGTTTCATGATAAAGGATGATTGATCCTGATGAGAAACTATGTTTGAGTGATCAGTTTATCAAAGAGGGTGATAATGCACTTTGAGATGTTCTAGATCTTGAACTTGTTGAGGGTGAGCACTTGAAACTCTAAAGGCATTTATCTTCTAGAGTTTGATTTTGATGGATGATAACTTGACCAAGTAAACCAAGAAGACAATTTAAGCCCAGAACAACAGATAACAGATGTTTATGAATACTACAAATTAATCAATCAGAATGAAAGACTTGAAAAAGTCATGCAAAGTGGCAGCTCTGTACTGATAAAAAATAGTGACTCGTACGATAATACTTCAAGAGCCATACGACAAAAGATAAAAGACCAAACGACAAACCAAAAAATTCCCTTGAAAAAGCAAAATCTTGTACGACAAAACTTTATGAACCATACGATAAAACAATTTCCTCGTACGACAGAGAACCTGACTCGTATGACATAGAATAGGACAATTAAAAATGTGTTTGTTTTGCCAAATTTGGATTAGTGAATTTTGATGTTTTGCTTATGTTTTCCAGTTTTTAGATGTCTGATTTTTCAATTTGGGGATGAATACACAACAAACACATAATATTATAAGTGACTCCAAGCACACTATACCCTAAGGAAGTTGGTTGAGAATGAAAACCTTTGCTTGCTGACTTAGGTACACACCTAATAGCTAATCAAAATACGACCGTTGAGTCTCACGCAATGGATTCTCAACGCCGTATTATCCGAATCCAAATGCTAATGGGGGCACGATATGGCAAGTGTCTTGGGAGAGTTACTATCTCTCTTGCACAAAGATTATCACCCTTTCAGAGGTGAATCGGGTAGCTTCTAATTTAACCAGAACTAGTAAGGGATCCGTTTAGCACGTCGGGGTATAATACTCAATTAAGAGGTCTCCTAGCCTTGAAAACCAAGGTTTGATATACCTGAAGGTATGAAGGAGAGTTATTCCCGAGCACTATCGTTGACTTGATTTTCATCAAATCATGTTTATTTTATAGTGGGTTGGATTACTTGGCGTTAGCCGTTCCCACTTAGGTCGTTCCCCTCTCATCGACCTTAATGGCTAAGAGTTATTACTCCTCGGTAGGGTAGGCCTGCTAAAGAAATGCACTAATGAAAGCAAAAGATGAGTCTAGCTTTCTGATCACCTAAGAAAGGTGAGAGCATACTCACCTATCATCAAAGACACGAAATACATGATGGTTCATTTCCCTTAGCAAAATTGAAGTGTGCCTAGAAAACTTAAATGAATACACCAAGTTTAGTCAAATTCATAGGCAACCTGCAAAATAAATTCATTAGTAGTCTTGATTGTGTTTTTGAAATTGGTCTTTGACAACATCCTGCAAAACTTGTTAGACTGCCAAAAATCTCATAAATAGGTTAGGATCAGCGTTAATAAATGATCAAATTCAACATGAAAATCCTAAAAATCACAGTCTGTTTGAAGTCATAGATGCAGAGATTCGTACGACATTATTTATGAGCTCAAACGACATAGCTTTAAACTTTAGACAGAAACCAAAATAGACTCGTACGACATAGAATTTAGCAACCAAAAATTCGTATGACAATGAAAATGAGTTCGTACGACATAGGATTTACTAGCCAGAAATTTGTATGACATGCATTTATATTTCATACGACAGGGCAAATGAGCTTGTACGACATAGGATTAGGCTTCGCCCTAGACTAAAAGGTAGTTGGTCTTGGATGTTTGTGATTGTGTTGATGAAGTTTTGTTGAAGCTTGAGAGGCCAAAAAGGATGATTCCAGCCCCACAGTGGGTGCCAAAATGTCGTGGTCTGTGAAGTGTACCTGTACGTGCAAACACAAAACACTCAATAGATCATTACAAGCATGGTTAATGAATTTAAATCAAAGAAAGGTAAAACCATCGCTAAGCGATCTATCGCCTCCTAGTAAATGCGAGTATGAATTTTGCTCTCAGATCTTATGCAAATTCCAGTGACGAGACTACACTTAGATGGAGGATTTGAATGATGAAGATGCATGATCTATCAATGATAGCATGATTAAGCTAAATGATTTTATGATTATTCTAGAAAATAAGCTAGAATGAAGATGCAATTAAGCTAAAATTGAACATGATAACAATGCTTGAAATGATAAACTAGAAGCTAGATGCCTATAGTAACAATGCATAAGATGAAAATGAGATGGGGTCCTTTGTGCTCCAAAATGAGGTCTATTTATAGGATTTTCAAGGCTAGGGGTGAAGTGGCAGGAATCAACGGTCAAGATTTATTTGAAGATATCAATGGTTAAATTGGAGGAGGTTGGCAAAGGGGTTGGACTAAAGGGAACATCTGTCATCTCTATGGTCACAAGTGTTAAGAGGCTTCTAGAAGAGGTTGGATGAAAGGAAACACTTAGTGACAAGTGTCACAAAGCTTCTAGAAGAGGTTGGATGAAAGAGAACATGTGGGTAGGTAGAATGGGTTAGGTTTAGGAATGGTTAGGTCAGGTGGTTAAAAGTTAGGAGAATTTGAATTTAGAAATTCAATTAATAAGAAAAGACTAATTAATTTCAACAAATCATAATCGATTTGTTTTCATTAATCAAAGATTAGAAGAAACAATTTTGATGGGGAAGAATTAATTAATCAAAGAGGATTATTGAGATGAACCTATTAAATAAATCCTTAGATTTATTAATAAGTAGATGAAAATATAGGATTTAATCAAATTGTTGATGAATCAAATTAAATTGGGGAGGAGGATTAATTAAATAATTGCTTATTCAATTAATTATCTTCAAACCATTTTTAGGTGTATACAATAAGGATGTATTTGTTTCTACAAGGAATTATATGCATATTAATGTTTATATCAAATAGCCTTTCTTAATGGAAACTTTCAAATTATACCAAGAAGTGTATTTCAATTGCAACATACACTCAAAGGTGTATCATGATGAGATCAACTATGATACTAAAGTCAAAATTTCAAACATAATATAATTTAGTTCTAATTATTTTCCTACTACTTTACAGTTGAAGTTATTTCACCAATTTTTATCCTATAAATAACAAATGTAATAAACCACATACATGTTATATCATTTTCTGTGTAATTAATGATTCAATTATGAAAAAATAGTTATATCTAACAAAATTTTAATACAATTTTTTTTATAAGCGTGCTCATTGAACTTATTTAATTTCTATTATAAGACTTACAAAATCTTATTCACTTCTTTATATTAACTCAAAACTCTCATATCCTTTAAAAAACAAATTAAAAAACCATAAAATTAGAAGCTAATAAATGAAAAAAAACTCCTTAATACAATATAATTCAAATCAACATTTTGTTTTAATAAACTTCTAATTATGTGAACTCACATCAACACAATCACAAACATCCAAGACCAACCAAAAAAACTTTTCTCTACCTAATTTACACAACATAACTATAGATGACATTAAACTTTTATTTTAACTTGAACATTATCCAACAAAGTCATGAATTCTCCAAATGGAAGATAAATTTTATGGCTAATGTATCACTGATGGTCCACACTCTCTCTATCAACCGCTTGGGCATTATTGTTCACTAACACTCCTTATTGTACGACAATAGTGAGGGCCAACACTTTCCCCATGGAACATGAAATCATGTGGAATTAAAATTAAATAGAAGACGAAGATGTTTATGGTTTAGTCAAAGATTCGATTGTGTGATCTTAAATATGGATTGATAAATAGATAACACTTAAAGAAAAGGGAGAAAAGAAAACATGCTTATTTTTCAAAAAAGAGATGGTGAAGATAGAATGAAACTACATAACAAAATGCGCCACTTATAATAACATCCATTTAATATATAAGATGACAATAAATCATAGAATGTGCAATCTACAGTAAAGAAGACGACACTGCTTCATATAATACACAACCCAAAATAACATCTATATCAAATAAAATGACAACTTAAAAAAAAAGACAACGCAAAGACCTTATTTGAAATATAAGACTAAACAAAATGGTAAAACTTTTTAATATAAAATCTAATATCAACTTGTTTGTGAAAATTTCATAAAACTTTTAAACGTCATTAAAATTGTCTCTTTCTTTAATTTAAATGTAGCTAATTAGAAAAGACAATCGTGGGACGTGAAAAGCATGCAAAAAATGGTCGACAAAGCATGCAAGAATAAGATCAGATTCTCTGTACGTACACATTGGCTTGGTCCACGAATTTGGCCTTGTTCTACTAAATAATTAATGTGCGAGTATGACTTTATTTCAAATTCATTTTCCTATCTAACCATGTTCTATGATGGGTATAACTGTTTTCTTTTCAATGCACACCCATAACCCATAACTAAATTGTTTAGGTTTATAATAGAGAAATTGTTGTCATTATATATTACTTTTTTCATATATTAAAATGGAAATAATATGCTATTTATAAAAAATGTGAGTGTTAGAAGGTATATCAAAGTGGTCGTGATTATTAAAATGTGTGGTCATGTTTATCTAGAATGGATTTATTTTGGGAGGTTTTGTTTGGCAAGTGTTATAATTGGTATTGAATAAGTTTCTTTGAGTTGATTGGTTGCAATTGGCGAGGTCACATAAATTTCATCTTTGTTGTTGAAAAGATTTTAGTATAATATTATAATTATTCAAATTGTTGGACCTTATTGTTTTTGATAATAAAGCAGCCAAAACTAGGGGGCTAACCCGAAATACACAACAAGCCTCAGAGAGAGTATAACCAACACACACACAGCAACCAAACGACAGGCATCCAATCCATGTCTTAATCATCAAAAACATAAACCACCTGCAGCTATAAAAATAACCCAAGATAGATGACAATCCCGTCCATATAGCGTTTGAAACTTATTGTTACATCATGTAAAATGTACGTTTTGTTTGATGGATATCATGCATTAGAAAGAGTTGATATAAGTTGACTATATAACCACAGTTTATTTCTATAACCATTACCTTATTTCTTTCCTATATACACATTTTACATGCTCTATTAGAACACATGAGATTAAATAAGATAAAATGATCAACAAAAGTACACATATTTGATTTTTTTGGTATGTATGTAGTGTTTAAATTCATGATTAAATATTTGAATATATATGCAATAAAAACTAAATTTAAATAAAAGTGAAATCACTATTATTATTTTTAACATAAATATCAATCATCATGAAGATGGTTACAACCTAATCAGTAATATAGAATATCAAGTCTTAGATCTTCATGAGTTTCAAACAAATATGGCCGATAGTGATTTCATTAGCAAGTGAAAAATATGATACTATCATGATTGTATGAACTCTAATTTGATTGATCATCTAATATACAATATTTAAAAACCAAATATTGCTAGATTTAGGATTGATGGTTACAACCTCCATGATGAAACCTATCATTGGACTAGCCAATTAATATCTTAGAATATGTGTATTTGTCAAAAATGTAATGATAGTAAAAATTAAAAAATGAATGTCATTTCCTTTTTAACTCATCCTTCTCTCAATACTTCTACCAAGCGACTTCATTGAACTTTCCTTAATGAAACCTTAATTCGAAGAACCAAAATGTTTTAGAAAGCTTCATTTCCACTATGTTAAAAAAATAAATGATACTATAAAATATAGTTAAACACACATTTGTGTGTGGCTACGATCTTATTTTACTTTTTACGTTATTTATTTCAAGATATTTCATATACTAGAAATTATTCATATTGATTAATGAAGAGTGAGAACAATTGCTATATCGATGGTAACTTGAAGGGTGACATTTCATAATAAAAATCAGTCATATTGAATCAAAGAAAATACAAAATAATATACAGTAATTTAACATAAAAACTTGCAACTTCAATTGAGTTAAATAAATAGTTTAAAATGTAAGGGGGTGTTAAATTTTTAGGAGCATGTTTATAGTATTTATCTAAGGCTTAACTAGGGTTAGTTACTAATAGTTTCAATATAAGACTAGAAGTATAAGCCATATGGTAATTAGTGATGAGTGGTAAGGGATTTAAATACTAGCATGAAAGAAACCAAATCGAAAGGAGAAAGGACTTCAAGATATATTGTGACATATTTGAGTTATTATGATTTGTTAGGTAAAGGATGTGGAGGAATACAAAAAAAAAAAGCAATCATTAATTTCCATGGGTTAGAATATATGAAGACTCTACCATTAAATATAGGGAATTATTGATGAGGCTAGAATACAAGGATTATAGACACTTAGCTTTAAGGAAGGTTACAATAGTGATCTATTAGAGACTAGATCAATAGGTTGCATTAGTGTAGTAGCACCTGACTTGAGTTGCAAATAGAAGGGGAGTATGTTTAAGATGGAAGCTAACATACTGAAGCAAGAGTAAGAAATGGTTGCAATCACCTTGGGTCTTGAAAGAAACTAATGAGTCATCCAAGTTTGTAGAATACATTACTTTAGAAATTTAAAACCTTTGCATGTGAACTTGGATGCTTCATATGTGAACCAAGAGGGACTCACTTAGTGAACCTGGGTTATATATCATGTGCGTTAATGGCATACTAAAGAATCATCCTAATTTAAAAAAACATTTCCCTAAACACCTTTTTTGTCACACCCTCCCAATACACAACCCTTATTTAAGCCCCCCTTATTTTCACCGGATCTTGTATTTTTCATAGCCCGAATTAAAAACCCCCCTATTTTTACTAGATAAATAATATATCATTTTCGATTTTCAAGATATTAAACACCCCAATATGAACGAATGTGATATAATATTGGCTAGCCAGTGAAGCCCCCGTGATGTGAACATTAGTCAAGGAAATGCATAAAAATTGATGATGAATATAAAGGAGGAAAATAAGCTAATTTACTGTATGTTCTAGGGTAGTCTATTGGTCATATAAATTTCTTCAATGTGGTGCATAAATTATCATTTATTCTAACATGCTTTCCCTAGTGGCTAGTTCATACTTGTTAAATAAGGATATCAATATGGTTGGTGGAAAGAAGGGAGATAATGTAATTAAAACTATGAACCTCCCACATCCACTCTTAGAGAGTTTGGTTAAAATATCAATGAGGAAGTAAGAGATTGAAGCATACCAATATTTTAGGCTCTCACTACAAATAGTGATGGATGAATTTACAAGTTATATTAGTAGAGGGGCTTGAGGATTCAATATGGATGATAGTTGTAGACAACTAAAATTGTCCTTACTAATTATTCTTCTAAACTAATTAAATAATTTTATTATTTAGTTAAGATAACTTTGTTCTTCTAAAATCAAGTTTAAAATTTCCCTCCTTTGCATATATAATTAAATACTTTTAATTATTTAATTATCCAAATTTCTTCTAAAATTAATTAATTAATTAAATAATTTTATGTAATTAATTCATTCTTGCACAATATTTTTTGATTAAGTGCCAAATAGGTATTGAGGGGACCCAAAACCCCTTACAAAAAGTTTTGAAGGGACCTAGAAAACCCTACTACAGGAATCCAAAACCTAAACATAGAGCACTGCTAAAAGATACACCAAAGACTACTACCAACCAACTAATAGACAAACATCAACAACTAGGCATCAAAGAACTGGCTGAGACACCCACAAGGCCTAAGACATCACACAAGAGATTAACAAAGGGTTTTGTAAGGCTCCCATAACCTGAAACATGGGTTTTGGTAAGACTCTCATAACCTTCATCTCTATTAGCAAGAGGCTATTACATTGAAAATACACTAGAATAGTGGGTTTTGATAAAGCTCCCATAACCTTTAGCAGGTTTTGAGGGGACCTGAAACATAGTTTATAGGGTTTTGATAGGAACCCCAAACCAACAACGTCCCCCTTGCAGTAGAAGTAAACCTATCCCACACACAAAAGTCCACCTCAATAGGATAGGTAGGAAAGGACACCAACTGAAGAAGAACCAAACCCTCGATCCAACCCATAAAAAAGGTATCCACCTCCATAGAAGACCACTTCACCTCAATAGGAAACTGATGAGGAAAAGCTAGGGAAATCACAGAGACAACCCTCATTAGAAAATCCATAAAGCCTAAACAAAGGGCACTCTTATCATTAGCATAATCAAACTTGTCTTCCACAACCATAGAAGAGACCTTGAACCAAAAATACCAAAAAGCCAAAGAAGCTACCCCTAAATGCTTAAGGGCAACATGAAAAGGCTTGAAACATAGCCCAAAATCTTTCCAAACAACACATTTTCAACATTTGTCCATGAAAATGGGAGAGAAGAACCCAAGTTTGCAGCTCCAAAGGCAACAAAAGTAGGAAACAAAGATCTTACCTATTAGTTAACATATTTGTCTCCCAAAATTAACATGAAATGACTCGTGAATGCCCAAAACAAGAGAGACAAAGGAAACTAACAGATGGAGAAATTGCTTATTGAATTATCAATTTTCCTCTTAATTTTAGAGGTAAAACTTCCTCTTATAGTGTAAATGGATTCTTTTTCAGATATGTTTTTTATTGGAAAGCAGAAAATGTAGAACTTTTAACCAGAAAGTTCTAAGGATGGAAAATAAGATTTAATAGAAACAAAATTGGATAAAATACAAAGCTTTTATCCTAGTATATGAATATTTGTAAAGATAAGACACCACTTTTTCATTTATTCAAAGCTAAATTTCATAGTAATGATAATATGCAGAAGTTATAGTTTCCATCAAAGTAGAAAGATAATCCAAATGCATAGTATTTCAACATAAGAAGAACAATACAATTCATCAACTGTAACTCAAATTTCAAAGTTCAGAAAGGTGAATCTAGGTTTTTCATTCAAAATGTCTTTTCAAAAATTGTTAAGAAGTTTCATCAAAACAGGCGAAAAAAGTCCTCTTCTTTTTTTTTTGCATGTCATCTGACATAAATAAACCACAATTCATATCCATCTTTATTTAAAATAAAAGTATTTGAAAATGATTGTTCCAAGAAGAGAACTAAACAATTATCCAAAATAAAACAAAAATGGCTTATATGAGCTTGACTTTTATCGACTTAAACTAACCATAGATTTAAACAACAAGACTTATCAATTAGTGGGAGGCATAGGGTTCATTCCAACTAGGATTGCTAGCTAGAGCTAGGCATCATGCATTTTGGAATTTTCTTCTTCTTCCTCCAACACAAAGATATTCCTTAGGTACTTTGCATAATTCCTCTTACATTTCTAGGCCAATGTAGTCAATCCAGAAAGGATATCCTCTTGTGGGTCTTCAACCTTGATATCGAGTCGGGCTGGTGTGTGAGAGTGATGTAATGCCCTGCCAAGAAACCCTAGAGGACCTAAGTAAACAAGTACAATTAAGAGCAATTTTTTTAAAAAAACATTAAGTAAGCATTCTACAACAGTAAAAGGACAAGATTAAACTAAATTGCACAAGCAAAAGAAGCCCTATAAACCATCCCATAAGGTTACTCAATGGTGTCACTTTACTATCCATACAACATTAAAGAAATTAAATTTATCCTACCAACATTCGATACCCATCTGACCATAACCAAGATAAATTTTAAAATAATCCAACCACACATAAAACTGAATCATGATAATTTACATTACAACCAATTAAATTCTAAAGCTAAGATTCATTGAATAACTAGTATCCATAGTTCCCACAACAAATAAAATGACGAACAAATAACTTGAATGCATTTAATTACATAAGATCATCATTCGATTTGCTAATATAGAACTCATCACCTAATCCTTATTACACTAACATCAAATTTACATCATAGTACAACATAGCTCATCATGGATACATCATAGTTACATCACTGGCCTCAAGCGCATATGCATATTACAATTACATCTGATAAACACATATGCACAATAAGATAGAAACTTATGATATCTACATCCAATCCACTGAGATGACCATGTTAAAGTGAAGCAACTCGAAGATGCACGAAGCCAAACCACACAGAAAAAAAAGACCAAAAACCTCAATAAAAGAAGGCAATTACCACCTAACTATGTGGAACCCAAAGGACCATCCCCCGTGTTGGGAGATAGACATAAGGACCTCAAGCACATGAACCAAGGATAAACAAAACATGGTCTAAACAAACTTCCACCAACTAAGTCACAATCTAGAAACACAAAGATAAAACTCAAAACAAAAATACTCCAAATGAGGATACTCCAGAGGTTTTAAACATAGAGGCAAGACACTAGTGCTCACAAGGGGAGAGTGTCATCACATAGCTTGATATGGGTTATCCTGGTAGGTCTCCATAAACCCCAACCCCCATCCTGGGTTATCTTGGTAGCCTCTCTTGACCCCAACCCCCATACAAGTCTCATGCAGAACCAACATACCTTTCATGAGGAAAAGGTAGTCAATCTGCTATTCCAGGCCTTCCACATCTCATCCTAAGCCTAAACGAGAACTCACGCCATGAGCGGGGCATCTATTATCATAAAATAATCTCATGAGTCTCATAAAAACATTAGAAGCGCCATAGACCAAATAATGAGATCCAACCAAATCTGGAATTACACTGCATCTCAACCACATTAGCATCATATACAAAAGCTTCCATCAAAGATCTCAACATAGCTCAATCCCAAAATGAGAGTAATGTATAAGTGCCAAGAGACTGATACGTCACCATAGCCAATCATAAGAAAAGCCCACACAAAAAAGATCATAGAATTACTGACAAAAGACACTAAGCTCAAAGACCAACCTCTAGAGCCCTCAAAAGACATTCAGGTCAAAACACATAAAAAGGCACATGATCCTAACAACCTGTTGGTTTAGGTAGCTATAACAGTAAAGGTCAAGATTGATATAATCAAACATAAAAACAACTCCAAAGTCAATAACATTAACATCACAAGCATAAGGTTCACATTTAGATAACAACCATGAGAAAAACAATTTTAAGTATTAAAAATAATTATTATCAAACTATATATGACGTTTTCGTTTAAGAGAACATAAATATATGACAAAACAACAAAAAAAATTTAAAGTCCATTTCATAAATATTTATTCCAAACAATTAAAATAATAATAATAATATTTAAAAAAAACCATGAACTAAATTTAATCTTATTCCATGAAAATACACTTAAAATAAAAAACAGTCAACTAAATCTAAAAATACTTTCACAATTATTACTAAAATCACATTAAAAAATAATATACATTTTTACTTCTAAAACTTAAACATAGTAATAATACAATAATACCATATCTAAAGTAGTATTTCTAATTTTAAGTATACTTTACCTTACTATTTTATTAAAAAAACAAAACATAAAATAGAAAGGTCATGAGAGAGGAGAAGTTTTATTTTAAAAAACACACATTAAATGCATGCAATAATATCATACTCAGCATAACTGAGAATTAAACCAATTAAATAATTATCAAAACAAAACCTTCAAAATTACATGGTGCCTTTAAAAAAAAAAACTAATAAAATATTTAATAAATATGATTTGCAAACAACAAAAATTAATGAATTATATTTTAATTGCAGAGATATATAAATATAAAAAAGAAATTTATTAATTATAATTGCATATGCAAATAAATAATCATGGGAGCATAAAATATGTTTTTACTTTGAGATTATTGAATGTATATTATTTTTAATTTTAGAAATTTAAATCCACCTGAACCCTCATACACAGGGAAGTTATATAATAAAATATAAAGGATCAAGAAATATGTATATAATTAAAATTTACTGAGTACCAATCTATTAAACAAAATTTATAATTTATAAAATACAAATTCAATTTCAACAAAACTCTCAAGACAACAAATTCTAATTATTAATTAAAAATTTATGATAAAACTCCAGAAAACAGATTGGGATAAAAGTAAATTTGTAATTTTGAATTGTCTATAAATCAATTTAGGCACATAAACAAAATTCCCAAATGAAATCTCAAAAATAATAATAGATGACACATTCTAGAAGATATTAACAAACACATTCAACCAATTTTTCATAAAAAGAAAATCTATTTTTCTTTACAAAACCCCCAAACGAGAATTCACAGACAAAATGGGATTTGATCCCTACCTCTGTTTGCAATCCTAGAAGAACAAGTGCAGAGGCAAAACTTTGAATCTTGAAATTCAGAATCCAATATGTGGCAATTCCAGGCAATCGAAAAAAAAAATTCAAAACCCCAAAACTCCCCGGAAACCCCAAAAGAACATGAAAAAATAAAATGTTTTTTTTTTCTCTCCAAATTTTCCAGACTGATGAAAGTTTCTTCCAAATTGCATTGTCGACAAAAGGAAACTTGCTTTTCCTATTATTACTTCAATTTAATAATTTTCTATTATTAATTTCTATTTTATTTAATTATTAACTTTTCAATATAATATTAATTATTTATTAATTTCCATCATGATATTTATTTGATAACTTAATCTTTTATCTTTTAAATAATATCTTTTTTTTTTCTAGGCAAAGGTGGCAAGCCGCTATATATTAATATTAGTATTAATTTAAGATATTACAAAAGCCGGTTCAGAGAGCATACAGACAAGAAAGAGCCAACAAGAAAACCTTCAGTTATAGCTCGATTACATCAAGTACATGAACAGTATGTCGAACAAGACCAAAGTTGACATATATGACTAACCTAATATTAAACCTAACCTATTTACCTTAGTGAAATTTACATGTCATATGACCAATTAAAGACAATTTTGGTCAACCCAAGACAATTGCATACACAGTTGCATACATAGAGAGATAAAATGTATGTAAGATATATCAACTAGCCAATACAAAATAATTCTAGCTAATCTAAGAGACAATTGCATAAAAACTGCATACATAAAGAGACAAAATATATGCGAGATCCAGACGCATGATTGGAAATTTAGCACATGACAAAATTTGAAAGTTGAATGCAATAGATTACTCCTCCATGTCTTGGATGCCCACTTCATTTTCATCTTGATGCTCTTGCAGGACGACATTAGCATCCACGGGTTGAGCAGGGGTGGTACTTGCATTACAATTTGGTTATGGATTAACTGTTGGAGACTGAGAAGCCTGACCATTGTGATGAACTTGTCCTTGTGCTAAGGGAATGCAAATGTCAACCGGGAGGATATGCTCACGACCCAAAATCACCAACAATGCATGCACTCTTTTTTGTATCCTTTCTCTCAAGTCCTTCCCTTAAATTCGTCCTTGTCTCCCCAACGCATGTTGCATATACCTGCAATTCTACATTTCAAGTGTATGTTTTATACTATCATAAACAAAAACAAAAGCATGCCCATTTAGCAGGAAATGTCGGGGAAAAAGATCCCCAATATGAGCATGCCCCTTCCACAAATAATACTTTTGAACAACCAGTCTCAATTTGTTTCTTGGAATAAATTCTTGTCTAATAACCCTATTTGCAACAATGTCCAATTGAGAAGGGGACTGCATAAGATCCAAGGCATTAGAAAGGAGAATGGAAATTAGTTGGGAAGGATAAAAAATTCTCCTTTCCTGTAGGAAGAGTATTTCTTCCCCAATAATTCATTTGACGCTCCTCTTGAACTGCAGGCAATGAATATTGAAGACTTGCCATATCCGATCATCAGTGATGTGATCCTCGAATGGTTTCTCCCACTCTTCCATTGCAACACAAACCCTGTAATTTCTGGACAAGTACTCAATCGTTATACAAGAATTGGCAGTTTGGAGTTCCCCTATTTTAGAAGATGATGAGGCATTTTGCATGATGGTCACTGTATCTTGTTGTGGAAGCTTACAAACCCTTTAAAGTCTTAGAAACTATAAAGCCTGAGCAATAATAATAGTCACTCATGTTACCTCCTTAATTTCTTGATATGTGAATAGCTTGAAAAAAATTTCACATAGTGAGGAGTCTGTTCGTATGTAATATGCATAATGAAAGTCGTTGCATAAAGCCAATTGAAACTTCACACATGCAATTGTAGGATTACAAAGATGATTCACATAAGATCCCTGACAATTAGAAATAAATCCACACTCAAATTAATGATAAGATTAAATCCCATTAAATCATGTGTTGTCCTTGCCTTAATCCATTAAGTTGTACCCCTTGGTGAATGTGAGATCATATCGTCCTTTACCAAAGACGCTAAATTTGACAAGTCTACTAGGTTAGGGTCAGATATTAGTGAATCCACTTCAAATTTATCACATCCCATATTAGCTAAGCAGTCTGCTAATTTATTACCTTCCCTGTAAGTATGTGAAATTTGGTAGTTTTCAAAAGAATCAAGGAGAGTCCATATTTGAATTAATATGTAGTTAATCTTCTAGTTGAAAGATTGCCTATTTCTGCAAGCATTTATTATTAAAGTTGGATCTCCCTCAACATGAATATTTGAGAAACCCAATATTAATTATAGACGCTTTATTTTAATTTAATTATTTTATAACATTAATATTAATTTATTAATTAACTAACAAGACATTATTATGCAAACATATATATTTATAAAACACACAAACATAAGTATCAAAATTGAATTATCATAAATTAAATTAAACCTTATAATAAAAACTTATAATTGATATCTACCAAAACGCTACAACAAATTAAACCCAAAAGAAACACAAATACATACACACACACACGATATACCAAGGTTATCGGACTTGCCTAAGTGGCATTCTGATTAGGTAGACACAAGGCATGATGTATTTCTCTGGTGTCGAGCAAAGGCTGGGGATTGAGAACGAGCCTCATGCTATCTCCCACAATTTCCATTGAGTTTATGTAGGCACGTTCAGACCTATGAACCAGGCGGAGTCGATGTGTTGTACCCACAAACTTGCATCATTGAGAAAACATACATACATATATTCAACATTTATAGGCACACTAGTGGAGGAGAGTCGTGACATTCTGTGTCACTCTGAAGTGAGTGACAGAAGATCATCCCCTCACACCCCATACAAACTCATACTCATACATGAAAACAAACACATGATATATCTCATACATAAAGTAAATATGTTAGTCCATGGTCAGTACATAAGCATAAAATCTAACATCTAAACATCCATAAAGATAGAATGCATACCCAACATTTATTAAATCCAAAACATCAAAGCATAGTATCATGATAAAAGTCATCACAACATAGAGTATCATCCAACCATATAACCACAAAAAAGTCAACAAAAGTCAAACCATGTTAAATAGAGTCTGATCAAGGGAGGGGCATTACAAGTGACACCTTCTCTTAGGAGAACCATTCTATACCGTGTTGATTTAGATAAGAGTTGGCTTAATTCACTTCAGGTACTGGGTTTCTAAACACAACAATCCCTCTACAAAGGCTGATTATGGGTGTCAACTCATCTTTCCTCTTACTCCAAAAAGGAAGTTATTCTTCCATACTCAATGTAATTGGATTTCTCTCTCCACACAACTCTGTTCAATTGAGAAACAATATCTTCCTATTCCCTTTGAATCTAGTTCAAATCAGATTGGACTATGGGAAGTTTATCTTCATGGGAAGTACCATATTAATTTTGAGGTAGGGGAATAATACATGTCAAATGTTGGTTTGAAAGGTTTTAAAAACATAAATGATTGAGATTCTAGAATTCCTTCTTTCCTAATAAATGTGTCGGCCTACAAATTACTATTTTTTTGGTTAATCCCTAAAGAAATAAAGAAGTTGGAAATTTTCCACCTTTCACTTATGTACAAGGCCATCAACTCATTAAATTTTGGTTGTGAAAAATAATATCACCCTCATTAAAAAATCAAGTCAGTAGCTTTGCATGCTTTAGCTACCTAATCTATCATTAAGGAGATGTACTTCCCATATCTTTGAGTAGATTTCATTTGAGAAAACAAAAACTTTCATGTAGTCAGGTGGCTACAAAAGCTCTTGAACCTCCAAATAAGAACCAACGAATTTACCAAGCTAGACAATGTCAACTTGAGTGGCGAGATACATTTAATGTGGCTGGGTGACGGGAAAATTTGGAAACATTTCAAGATAATCAACATAAATAGGTGAGCAACCAAGGATGGTCTACCAATAAGAGATCTTTAAAACTTTAAGAACTAGTGCCATGGTTCAAAAATTATCTAACCGTTTGAATTTGTTGATATTGACACTATTTATGATCGACGACGCACTCTCAACTTTAAAGGATAATTGAGAAATCGACGATTATCAACATTTTAGGACCATTATGGATAGAATCAAAAAGAAAAAGAAAAGTGCGACTTAGCCAACAGACCATGAGAATAGGTAAAAGGAATAAGATGAGAGTCAGTGTTTGATAAGGATGAAGGACAGTTTAAATTTAGGGGTAATGATAGGCTCTTAGGGGGGACAAGGACTGGAAAATGATGTAGATAATCTAGGATCTTTGTCTAGAGGCCTTATTCCAAAAAAAGAAACAAAGTCACACCCAAAAACCTATAAACTACAGGGACACAAAAGCAAGGATTGACTAGGAAAAAAAAACACAAACCAAAGGAATAGACACAATGAAAATCGGGTATGGGTGGTAGGAGACTCCTACCTTAGAACAAGCACTAGATGGGTCCATTGATCGACTCAGAAAAGTAAATTCCATGATGAAGTAATAGGCGGCGACGACGGGGTACCTATGAGCTCAGTTGTAAAATTGTTCTTGTCATTTTAGTCTTGAAATCTCAAACATTTGTAGCTTCACAAATTGATCCAATATATCCAAACAACCATTTCTCATAAAAAGTATCTAAATCTAAAATCAACTCAATATATTTTTTCATGTCACTAATTACTTCTTCTTGAATGATTTGGAGTATCAAAACTTCTAACCTCTAAATGCATCTTTGATGTTTGGACCCTCCAACAAAATTATTAGAGTAAGAAGAGTTTTCTTTTAACATTTCATACATATCATCAAGATTATGAAGTGATTCCCCTCCTTGAATTTTTCTCTGTTGTCCAATATCAATTCCTTAATTTTGTTTGGGTAGCAGACAATTTTCTGCTACTTTTCTATGTTGATCATGGATATGACCATAGGCTTTAGTCACAATTTGGTCACTTCCATAAGAGTAAGTGATTGGAAAGGTATCCATACCCATGAATATGTCCCCAAAATTTAAAAAACTACACTCTAAAAGCATAGGGTTGAATTTCGCCTCAATAATTTCTTCTTTTATACCAAGAAAACTATCAAGAGAGATATGAGTGAATGGGGAATGTAATTCATTGATAGTTTAATGGGGCTTAATCACTGAATTATCAAGCTTTTCAACTTTATTTGTTTCACCTACTAGACCAAAATTACTAGTGATAGGGGATTCACATGAAGCCATTTGAAATTGTGTACTACCTTCTTTATAAAGGTAATTCTCAAAAGAAGGACATATTACCTTTCATGGTGGTTCCTTTTCTTCATCACCTGGGCCTCATCCAAGGCTTGGTGTAAAATTTTGTTTGTTCAATTTTGTTTACCCCCATTATGTCCCTGGTTTCAGTTTCATCAAATATTGAATAAATATTATCAAAGATGAAAATTTCCATGTTGAGGAAATGGTCTAAAAAATCTCTCGACATTTCTAGGGATGTCCTCCATCCTTTGGTTCTCTAAACATTTTTCATCAATATCAAAATAAAAAGACTCAAACTCAGAGGAGGATAAGGTTGCAGATGCTATACCTTTTGTACTTTCCTTTGTGTTAAGAAGTTTCCCCAAAATAGGCAAAAACAAAGTCCTCTCCTTTTTTTTATGCATGTCATTTGACATAAATAGACCAAAATTCATAATCATGTTTCTTTAAAATAACAGTGTTTGAAAACAACTGTTCCAAGAAGGGAACCAAACAGTTATAAAAAATAAAACAAAAATGACCTATATGAACTTGGCTTTTACTGCCTTAAACTAACCATAGTTTTAAATGAAAAGACTTATCAATTAGGTGGAGACACATGGTTCCTTCCAGCTAGGATTGCTAGCTAGAGTAGGGCACCATGCATTTCAGCCCTTTTTTCTTTTTCCTCCAACACAAAAATAATCCTTAGGTACTCTATATAATTCCTCTTATATTTCTATGCCAATGCAGTCAATCCAGAAAGGATATACTCTTGTGGGTCTTCAACCAATATTGTGTTGGGCTGGAGTATAGTAGTGAATCCTTCTCCTAGGAGAACTATTCTATACCACATTGATTTCGATAAGCGCTGGGTCAATTTTCCTTAGGTGATGGGTTTCTAAACATAACAATCTCCATCTGCAAAGGCTGATTACTGGCTATGATTTGTCTTTCCCGTTTCTCCAAAAAGGAAGATATCATTCCATACTCAATGTAATTGGATTTCTCTCTCCACGCAACTTTGTTTAATTGAGAAATGATGTCCTCAAGTTCTCTTTGAATCCATTTCAAATCAGGTTGGACTATGGGAAGTTGATCTCCATGGGTAAGCACCATACTAATTTTGAGGTAGGGGAATAATACATGTCGAATGTTGGTTTGAAGGGTTTTAAAAATGGAAATGATTGAGATTCTATAATTCCTTCTTTCCCAATAAACATGCTAGCTTGCCAACTTACCATTTTTCTAGTTGATTCCTATAGAAAGAAAGAATTTGGAAATTTGCCAACTTTCACTTATGTACTGGGCCATGAAGTCATTAAATTTCAATTGCGAAAAATAAAGTCACTCTCCTTCAAAAATCGTGGTGGCATCTTTGCATGCTTTAGCCACCTAATCTATCATTAAGGAGATGTACTTCCCATATCTTCAAGCATATTTCATCTTGAAAAATGGAAATTTTCATGTAGTCAGGTGACTAGAAAAGATCTTGAACCTCCACATGAGAATCAAAGAATTACAAAGCTTGACGATGTCAACTTGGGTAGTGAGATACATTTAATTTAGTTGGGTGATGGGCAGACTTGGAAACATCTCAAGATAACCGACATAAATAGGCAAGCATCCAAGGATAGTCAATAGAATGAAGATATTTAAAACTTTAAGAGCTAGTGTCATGGTTAGGAAATGATCCAACCATCTGACTTTGCGGATATTGATGCTATTTATGACTAACGATGCCCTCTCAAGTTAAAGGATAATTTAGAAATCAATGATTCTCAACATTTTAGGACCATGATGACAAGACTCAAAAATAAAATGAAAACTATGACTTCTATGAGAATAGGTAAAAGGGCCAAGTCGAGAGTCGTTGTTTGATAAGGATGAAAGAAATTAATTTAGGGGTAACACTACCAAAAACATAACTAGGTCTTTGAAAATAAACATTACTAGCATGAAGACCCACTGAAAAAAGCTCACCAATACTGATAGTTTTGGAAAACCAACTGCCCCAAACAGAATAGAGGAGCCACACATAGAATGGGCTAAACCACTAGATGTAGTCACCTTGACAAAAGAACCACCAACCAAAAAACTAGACGAAAACAAGACATCAACCTATTCCAATACACTACCTTCCTCCACATTGGCAAAGAGAAAAACCAAACCAATGGAAAGTTCACAATGCCACACGAAGAAAAGCCCTTAATGCCAAAAAGAAAAAGATAAGCCCACTCTACAAACAAGCTCGACACACCCTCTTGCGCTCCTTCGACTCCTGCTCACATTTTCAGAAAATATGGAGATAAAGATAACAAGAACAGGGCCACCAAGGGTAGAATGCCCCTCTCAATATAGGGCCAACGAGGCCAAAACATAAAATCCAACAAAAACCACCTCCAAATTGAGAAGCCGCTCACCACACCTACTATCATTAATGTTCAACAACACTAGGACAAAAACAACAATGAAGCCCTAATAAGCAGGGAGATCCAAAACAACCAGACTATTGATCGACCATAGAAAGAGCATCGACCAGACAACAACAACACACAACTCTTCACAAGGGCATGAGAGTCGCTCCCCACCATCATCCGAATCTGTCTCAGACTCCCCATCCCCTTCTACAATACCATCACCTCCTCCTAAAACCCTAACGCCTCTCATTCCACCACTTCCACACTCCATATTGGTTGTGATATGTGATAGTTAAATGATCTTTCTTTTTTAATTAAATAATATTGCACAATAGTTAAATAATATTTATAATTTAATTATTTTTCTTCTTTTCTTATTAATTAAATGATTTTAATTTTTTAATTAATTTATTTCTCCTTGTCTCCTATAATTAAATAATTATTTTAATTAGTTAACTAAGTCTTCTACAATTAAATGAATTCTTTAATCTGTTTAATTGTTCACTTTTCAAAAATCAAATTCTTCTACAATAAATATAATATTTATTTTATGTATTAATCTCTCATGCCCAATCGAATTATTTTTTAATTATTTAATTCTATTTAAAGTCTACATCTGTTATGTCAAAATTGTTCTGGCTTTCATTATCATTGCATCATAGCCTCATCATTAATCAAGAAATGTTTTGTTTCTTTATCACCATCTTGTGCTAGTGCTAATACTAAGAGAACATATATCAGATTTGTAAGATTGTGAAGTATAGGAGAAAAATGGAGTCAAGTTTATCAATTGTATGAGGTATAATTGTTGTTCATTTTGTTTGCATGCAGTTGATTTAGATCTCCATTGCCATTGTTTAATGATTTCATAGATCCTAGGCTTATGGTTGGGTTAATTAGTGTTTACAATTAGGTTCAAGAAATTTGTTGCCTCCAATATTATCACACTTATTGAGCTAGACCTTCTGAACCAAAAGTTAAACTAGCATGGTAGAATGCCATAATTTTGTGAATACCATTGAAACAAAGGACATAAGACTAATGATTCCCATAGATTGAAGAACGTTATCCAATACCTTATGATCAAGAAGAAATTATTATAGAAGGTCATTCATCCAATGACAAACATGTGGTATTTAGGGATCCTTTATCAAATTATGAGAAAGGAAAAGCCTCCAGTTCAAGAAAAACTAATGAAAATAACAAAAACTATGCCAGTGTCTCCTATGAATATGTACCATCAACCATATTTTTGAAGTCAATAATCAGGTCTCAACCATAGTTATGAAAAACCAAAATCCTAAATGCAACATAACAATTAGTCGAGGAAGGGTATCACTCCAAGGTACCTCACCTAAGACCCCTTCCCCATCAAACCAATATAATCTTATTGAGTAGCTTATAAAAACACCAACACATATATCCATACTCGAGCTCTTACGTAGATCACCTACTCATAAGGATATTCTTGATAAATCTTTATAGGAAACTTTTGTCCCTATAGACCTAAATGTGGGCCAATTCTAAGCCATGGTGGGTCACCTAACATCCCCTCGTCGCCTCACATTTATCTAGCATGATGATACCTCTGCCTAACAACCTCATAATGTTCCTACATACATAAGAATCACATCAAATGAGTCTTGATAGATGATGGGGTGGGACTTAATATTTGCACGTTTAAATTGGTCATAACACTTGGGTTCTCTAAAGAAACTATGGATTCCAAGAAGAAATTAACTATAAAGGTCTATAACGATGAGGAACATTCCTCTAAAGGATTTGTCACATTGCTAATCAAAGTGGGATTAGTAGTGAAAGATGTGGTTTGCCAAGTTTTGTTTTTGACCTCATATATAATCTCCTCTTGATGGCAACAACCTCACACATCTACATATATATATCATGTGATGGCTCACACCCACACACATATGCTCTACTTGAAACCAAAACTGACAGCACAAACACTCTCACATAGACTTATTGTTCAATAGAGACAATAACTTAACAACAAATAAATATTTTTGTAACAACATATTTTAGGCAAAAAGAACTTCAAGTAAACCAGTAAATAAACAAAGAAACAAAAAGTTAATTTTATTACTGATTTTTAGACAAACAACACAATGAATACTTTTTATGCAACATGTAAATATGATTACAATCAAAATGGTATAACAATTATTCTTCACCTTGCAAGCCTTGAACTTGTTTAACCATTCTACTACCTATCACTTCTGTCTACTCTCAATCTCTCCCTTTTTAGACTTCATCTTCTTAACTCTCTTTCCTTACTCATGGTTCTTCATCCTTCATTGCATGACCTTTGTTCCGTTCACCCTCTTCCCCTACGTCATTCCCTTGTTTCTTTTCTCACTTCTCTACTCAATCTTTCTTCTTACATTATTTTGTGGCCTAGACTTGGTTGCCTTCTTTCTTTCATTCTGCCACCTACTTCCACAGTACAACCCCTAACTTTGACAACATCAACCACTACCATTCCTGGGACAACACCTGTGTCTGCCCCAACTCATACTTTTGCTATGACATCAACAACATTGCTTCCCTTAATGCAAACATTTATTCCTACTACCGAAAATGTCAGCATTTATAACATTGAGTCAAACTTTGATGAGGAGGATGAGCAACTTGTGGTACAGTTGGTACAAAGAAGGACTGAAAAGGAGAAAGAATAGAAGTTTACTAGGCTCAAGAAATAGGCAGTGGTTGACCCCATGGACATTGATAAACAAGGTTTACTAGCTCAACAACCACTTGGGGGAGAAAAGGAACAAAACGACCATGAGGATTCACAAGATGGGAGATTGGTCTTAACTTCGAAGGACCAAGAGGATTTGTTGAAAGAGAGAGCTGCCAGAGGAGAAATAAAAGGAACAGACATAGGGGATAAAGAGTTTGAGGAAGAGATAAGTGATAGGTTAGGGGAGATGCATAATCAACAACAGTTAAATATTGATATCTCTCTCCAAACCAACCAAGCTCAGCCAGGTACTTCAACCCAAAATGTTCAGATCCTTGAACATGAAAAAGAGCAGAAAGATGAAGCAAAAGAGAAGTCAAAGGTACAATTGGTGATTATGGAAATCATACCACATGAAGGTGAGAAGGATGATGACATGTCATAGTGGTTAAGCTTCACCTTTGAGAAGAAAAAGAAAGTGGTAATGCCTAAGGTGACACTACAACAAGCAATCACTGAAGAATCAAGGAAAACGAAGAAAGCTAAGACCATACATAATTTATCAAGAATTGTTTCTGGTGAGGTGGTTGTTGATGTTGCAGTTTCGACACAAGATGAAGGCCAGAGCTCCCCCAAACACC
This sequence comes from Cryptomeria japonica, assembly GCF_030272615.1. NCBI lineage: Eukaryota > Viridiplantae > Streptophyta > Pinopsida > Cupressales > Cupressaceae > Cryptomeria > Cryptomeria japonica. Next base: position 173,713,165 of record NC_081412.1, read on the forward strand.
AAGTTTCATAGGTAAAATTGGGTAAATAGACGAAATGGGGTGAATTGGCTACATTGGAGCTTGCAACTAGTGTAGTGAGAAGTAGGATAGAAAAGGAACACACTTCTCACTTCGAGTTGAAGGCACAATTGGAGCTGTACAAGAAGTTGCCGGTAGAGATGAGCAATCTCCTAGATGTATAAATGGACGATAGCCTACCTTCAACCTCATCACTTTTAGAAGCAGATGTGAAAGCACTTATGGAGGTAAGGAAGGTGGCAGCCACTACGAAAGCAAGGGTGCAGACAAATACCTCCAAAATTAGATTTTTTTATTTTTTTATATTAAAATAGTTCAAAACATATACATCATATCCATTCTGAGGATGTCATCAGACTGGTGTCCTACATTTTACATGTATTTTACTATCTAAAATATCATATTTACATGTATATCAAAAAAGGCCATAGCCCTATGTTAGATCACTTGGTTTTACATCATGAACAAAATATAAGAGGATTTGTACATCAAAATTGCCTCATGTGTCAGTATACATATATCAAAAAGAACCACACTATTTAATGAGCTCCTAAAAAATTCTCCCCCATCCTAGGAGAAGGATCATCTAATCTTGAGTCTCTACATATACTATGCCAAAGCTTCAATCTCCTTTGGGTGTAGCATATCCATGTGTTTCTTGAAGTATTGAGCAAACTGGATATCTTCCTTGCAAATCTAAAAAACAACCTCCCAAACCAGAATCATAAACCTGTCTTTAGAGATCTCCAAAATAGCAGAAACCTGAGACATAATGTAAAAGTGTGTGAGTTTACTATTAAACCCAATAAGCCTCCTCCTCTTGTTTTGAAATACCTCTCCATTTATTTCTTTTCAGATAAACCACAGGACTTCACAAGACAAAACATACTAGAGCCAGTTCAACCTAAGATCAAAAGATTCCACAAACCCAACAAGGATTTCACTCCAAGAAGGACCAGACTGATGGTTCTAGACAATAGGAGATCCAAGGAAAATGGACCACACACCACAGGAAAAATCACATTCAAAGAACAAATGCTCAAAAGACTCCTGGACATTACACACTCCACACCTAATAGGCTTAGGACCATCAAAAGATAAAAAGGAACCAACAACTAACTTTTTCAAAAGAAGAAGCCATCTAAAACAAGATTTCTTAGGATCAATGGGGGAATGCCAAAAAAAACAAAAAAACAAATTGCCACCTAGACTTAGGCTAGTCAAGACCCCAACATTGATTAAATTGAGTGAAGATTGAGTAATCATTTTTCAACATCATGTAAATATTCTTAGTAGAAATGTCCAAAAAAGAAGAGCCATCCAACCATTTTAGTTGTTTCAAAAAAAAGTCAGTATCCAAAATATTGCGAGGGAAGAAACAACCAATACCTTTACCAATAAGAGAGCATGTTTTCTTTTGTGAGGGAGGAATCCCATATTTAGAGCTGATCTCAGTCCAAGACCCAAGTCATTTGTCAAACAGTACATTGCTAATTAGAGAAATACCTTTTTCATTCCAAATCTTAGTAGAGAAACTTTGAGTCAGAGCAAGAGGTTTGTTATTTAAGTTCACCCCCCACCAAATAGATCTGTCCACAACAACATATGAAGGAGAATTGTTTGTAGCATCCTTAGAAGGGAATAAATTCCTTAGCTACGACCATGCCTTCCATAATGAAACAAATACATTATAACCAAACACCTTCATGTTATATTCCCCCAATACAATATCACATAATAGGATATTCTTCCACTTTTTGCCTTTTTATTATAACCGACCTTTCAATATTATTTTCGATCAACACCTTCCATGGTTCATTATCATACAGAGCTTTGACAATCCATTTGGAGGCTAAGGAAATTCCATGGGCCCTCATATCTTTGATACCCAATCCACCCATAATCCTTGGTCTACAACACCAATTCGAATTAACACAATGTCTCTTATTATGACCCATCCCATCAGACCATAGAAAGTCACTCATGATCTTCTCAATCTTGTTGGTTAGATAGTTAGAAAACACCCATGCAGAGGCACAATAAATATGATGAGAGGAAAGAACCTTTTGCACACTTTGCACTCTTCTAGCCAAGGAGAGAAGGTGGGTCTGCCATTTTAAATGCTTCCTCTCAATTTTAGAATATAACCAATGCCACATATCTTGAGTAGAAGGGTTAATAGCAAAGGGAATACCAAGATACCTTACAATAGAATTCAGACCAACCCACTACCGCCCTTTGCAAGAGACCCAACTTGGAGGAGCATCAAACCAACCAAGAACTGTAGATTTGTGAGGGGATACCTTTGCTCCAGAGACCAAGTAGAAAAACTGTAATCTATTCATAGCATTGTCAAATTTTTCCTTATTCAAGATAAAAAATAAAGCAGTATCATCAACAAATTGGGCATTGATCAGATCATCAACATTAGGTAAAGTAAGCCCTCTGATAGAGGGACCAAGTGTAGAAGCCCTCAGAATGTATAAAAGAGCATCAATAGCAATGACAAACAAGGTTAGGGAAATGGGGCAACCTTGCTTGATAGACCTCCTTATGGGGATAGGTTCAAAGAATTCACCATTAATGTCAACAACAGTGGAGGAGTCCTTAAAAAGAATATCAATCCATCTACAAAAATATGAAGGAAACCCAAAAGCTTGCAACATTCCTCTAATGAAGGGCCACTCAATTCTATCATATGCTTTCTCAAAGTCCAAAAGAATCATTGCAACATTCTGGTTATCAACTTTAGCCCTATGCATTGCCTCCCAACTAGTAACCAAGTTTTACAGGATATATCTACCTTTAATGAATCTAGTCTGAGTGGCAGCGATGAAGTTGTTCAATAACCCAAAAATCCTCCTTGCTAATACTTTTACAACAATTTTGTAGGAGATATTTAGTAGGGTAATAGGTCTCCAATTTTTAGCCAAAGTCTTATCCCCACCTTTAGGTAGAAATTTTATGACACCTCTGTTGATGTTTTCTCCAAGAGATCCCTACTTAAAAACATCTTCATACATGGCAAGTAGTTCCAAGCTTATCCATTATGAATGCATCTTATAGAATTTAGTAGGTAACCCATCTAACCTTGGGGACTTACCATTGGCCAATGAACTGATAGCACCCTTAATTTCCTTAAGTGAGATCTTATGGCCTAGAGCCTTAGCCTCCTCACAGGAAATTTTCTTAGGGATTAACAACAAGCATTTCTCAAGAGCCTCTTGATTCATAACACCATGTTCAGAAGAAAAGAGGCCACTGTAGAAACTAAACAAATTCTCCTTAATGGGCACCAGATCATTGGTGAGAGAGTTGTTGACTTGAATATCTTCAATAAGTTCTCTTCTATTCTTGGCTCTAATAAGATTGAAGAAGTAGTTGGTTCTCTTGTCACCACCTTTAAGCCAGTTCATTTTAGCTCTTACCTTCAGCCCTTGGATCTTTAAGTGTTGTAGTTTCCTTAGGAGATTTTTGACCAAAGATAACTCTCCCTCTAGGGTCAGGTCATGCCCTTTAATCTGAAGCTCCTTCTCAATACCATTGAGCCTACTCTGAAGATAAGATCCCTCCCTAGACCTGTCCATATCATATTTCTTACCAATAATCTCGAACATTTTCCTCCAAGAAACAGTGAGAGCCTCCCATTGCTCCCTAGATATGAGATCAGGAATACAAAACTTGGTCAATTGGGAGACCATCTTAATAGCATCACCAATATCCTCATATTTAAGAAAAGAGACATTAAGTTTAAATCCATTCTCCCATTTAGGTTGGATTACAAAGGAGGGATCAAGGTCTAGATTAACAATGGCAGAGATAGGAGAATGATCCGAGATACTAGCAGGAGAAACACAAATAGGGGCTTGCCCCCCCTATGAGGAGAAAGAAAGAAGGGAAGCATCTACATATAATCTATCCAATGTACAATAAATTATCTACTTACCACTTTGATTATTACACCATGTGAACCAAATACCAGAAAAGGAGCCCTTTTTCTTCTCCAGAGTATCTACTAGATTAAATCTCCTCTTGAACTTGGCCGAGAAGAAATGTTCATTACCCTTCCAACAATGTTGGTTGCCACCACTTTTTTCCTCCTCATGTTCTATCATGTTAAAATCACCCACAAAACTCCAATGGGAATTCGAGAGACCGATTGTCAACCAATCCCAAAAACTGGCTCTATCTCTTTAAAAGTGACCCACAGAGCCCTTTGGCAAGGGAAGACACCATTAGCAATGATCGTATCTGCCTACTTAGGACCAACCAAAATGGCAGTACTACATTTACCCCTTTCATGATTGGAGTGGAACCCTATGGCCTGAGCCCACAAAAATTTCAACATAGTATAGGCATGAAACCCTACTACTTTAATTTCTTGGAGGCAAATAATGTCTTTTTGCTTGATACTATTACACCATTTCCTAACCACATATTTTCTATCAGACATCTCCAAGCCCCTAACATTCCAACTATGCATGTGCACCATCATAAATTTACTTGGTGGAGGGTTTTTGATTCTTGTACAACCTATTAAAACATTCTGGCACTTCATTGCCTTTTTTACTATTATCACTAGAAAGAGATTGTCTATCAGATGTTTTCCTTTTCTTTCTATCCTTTTTACTAACAACCTCTATAAACTACTCAGAATTACTGATAGCCATACCATCAACACCAAATGGCACAATCAGTTTATTAGAAGATACATCCACCATGGAGTTCATGATACCAGGTAAGGAGTTACTCATATTCAATTCAGAGGGGACTTGGAAGGCATTCCTTATTAAACCAACTTTCTCCTTAATACTTGCAAGGGCAAGCTGTTGAGCATTCAGTTTGGGGTGGGGGGAGAGATTATCAACCTTCACTTGATCACAATTAGGAAGATTATCTTGTACTGACTGACACTTGACAAGGATGTTAGAGGGAGCATCCATGACAAAGGCTTGGAGAACCTCATACTCATCCTCAAACAAAGTATTGGAGAGAATAACAAATTTGTTGCCATTACTATCATTAGTTGGGTAATCAAGGCCCAAATTGACCTTCTCAATAGCATGTTAGATGGGATATCCATTGGTAAGCTATTACCTTCTTTAGTTTTATTAACAGAGTTATGCATTTTACTAGTATCACTTTTCAAAATTCCCTTAAAAGCAATGTTGAAATTAGCACTGTGAGAATTTTTCAGAGAAGGGCAATCTTTTCTCATATGGCCATTAATTTTACAGAAGAAATAGGCCCCCAAATTTCCCAACATGGACAATTCCCAAGAAAAGCTCTCATCTTCAAAATCAAGAGAGATAATATCGGGAAAGAAAACCTCAGGATCAAGCGCTACAAGAGTCCTAACATTTAGGTGAGGGAGAGTGGTTCTCAATTCCTCAACTTGTAGAACCGAACCCAACGGTTTCAGAATCTAAGGAATGAATGGCCAAAATTCAGGCTGAAGGTTCTTAATTTCAACCCAATTAGGGGAGGAACAGGCAATAACCTGCTCGACATTCCCTTTAGGGGACCAAGGAGATGCCCTAAACAAAGAGTGCCCAACATTCCAAAAATTTTTCTTCAAAACCCTATCTTGCATATTATGAGATTTAAAAAAAATCACAAATAAACCCTTCTGAATCATTCTGCACAAAATAACATGTATACCTAACTTCTTGACCCAGACATTTGCAATCCAATCATCAAAAAATTTCAGCGAAGGCAAAGACTCTCTATCCATGCATACAAAAAAAAATTCAATATTTCTTAAGCACGACTGCTCAGATATAATGAATTTAATCATATCTTCATTTGGTGACAAGGAAAGAGTCTTCAACCTGAGAGGATGAGACTTACCATTTGTATATGGTGAAAATGGATAGCAATAAACAACAATATTGAAAGACTAAAATGGATTCAACCACCAAACCCTAGCCTAACAATGAACAAAGATCCACCATAACATATGAAGATAACCTAAGACAATGCAAATAACTCAAAATCACAAAGATTATACCATCACATGTCCACTAGGGTTTTGATCTCCATTCTTCCTATCTCCATTGATCTTGTTTGATATGCTTGCTCTCAGATTTTTGTATGCACAAGAGCTCAATAAAGAACGGAATGTGGTTGCAAGTAGAATTGTAGTGTAGCCAAGTCCTCCAAAATCAGTCATTAGTCATTAGGGTTTGACAATGAAGAAAGCATCTCCTTAAATAGAAGACACAATAAGAAATGGAGGGTTAAGATTGAGAGGTGTAAAAAGAGAGGTCGGCTAGGATTAGAGGGTAGGTAGAGGAAATAATAAAATAATGAAAGAGGTAGGTAGTGTAGGAATTAAGAGATGAATGACATGTGTCATGTGTAGAAAAGGATAATGAATTAATTAAATAAATAAAGATTTATTTAATTAATAGAAGAAGTAGGACAATTAAATAAATAAAATATTTATTTAATTTAGGAAAGGGATAATTTAAATAAATAAATGTATTTATTTAAATGAGAAATAAGGCTAGAAGAGGATAAATGAATTAATTAAATAAATAAAAATTTATTTAATTAATAGAAGAATTAGGCTTAGATAATTAAATAAATAAAATATTTATTTAATTAGACATGACAATTTTGAGTGTCTACATTTTGCCCCTCTTTGAGACAATGCGACTTGTCGCGTTGTTTCAAAGAAGATAAGATGAACTGATACAGAGTTGCCCCAAGATGGGAATTATATGCCCCCTCGAGAGATTGGATGAAAATGTCTGAAAAGATTGCAGACAATCTCTCGATAAGAAAGATGGGAGAGAATGGGTGAGCGAATAGAGTGACAGAGTCACGGGATGAAGAATACTGACTCGGGAAAATGCAGGCGAGGGCTAGGGTAGGCTATAAGATAGGCCACGGGCAAAAGACATCCTCATTGTCATCCACACCCTTAGAAGATCATAGTGCAGAGCGAAAAAAGAGCAGCAGCAGTCAGCAGGAATGGCATTCATTCATAGATTCAACCGTGTCCGCCGATTCCAGCGACCAGCCGATGCAGGAGAGCCGGTAAGTACCCGAAAACCTCCTCGTACTTTCACGCATTTCGAGTTTTGTCATAAATGCATGTTTAGGAGCAATAAATGCGCTAGGAATAGGATAGTTTAAAAGTGCAAAAACGCGCAACCGCGTCTGTGTCAGCGCCAGGTGCGTCTGTGTCCAACAGGCGCGTCTGTGTCGGATCCAGGCGCGTCTGTGCCTGGAACCGCGTTTGTGTTGAATGCGGACGCGTTTGGGAAATGGAGCAGCGTCTGTGATTTTTAGTAGCGTTTATGTCATGTAGGGACGTCTGTGTTCCCTGGTCCCGTTTGTGTCTGGCATAGGCATGTTTGTGTTCAGAAAGCGCGTCTGTGTTGCAGAGGCGCGTGTATGCAGTCTATAAGTGCGTTTATGAGTTAAAAGCGCGTGTGTGTTGAAAAAGTGCGTTTGTGTGTTTAAATGCATGGTTTTAGTCCTTTAGGTCAAATCGGCAGTTCTGTGATGAACATACGCTGTCGATTGGATAAGCTGCTGAGAGGATACACTCAAGCAGGTCCTCTAGGAAGATTAGGATAGATCAAGGCACTTTGTGATGAACAGGGAGCACCAGGCTAGACAGCACTTTGTGATGAACAGGGAGTGCGAATGTGAGTGACACTTTGTGATGAACAGGGAATGTCACACACGTAGTACTTTGTGATGAACAGGGAGCACTACTAGGATAGATAGCAACACTTTGTGATGAACAGTGAGTGTCACTAGGGTAGATAACCATATGCATTTAGGTAGCAAGTAGCATTTTGTGATAAAAAGTGAATGCCACGATAACTGACAAGATTGATTTGCTTGACTGCAGGAGTATTTGCTGATGTTGGAGTCACGGGAGAGATTCCCATCGACTCAGAGACTGCGACCCGAGTTGTCGATTCAGGACATGATTTCCATTGAGGAGATGGGTCTCACACATATGCTCTATGTGCCCGAGTTTCGGGCAAACATGGGGTTGCTGACTGCGTTGGCCGAGAGATGGCACTCAGAGACATGCACGTTTCACCTGCCGATGGGTGAGATGACAGTGACATTAGAGGATGTATATAGGATTCTACATGTTCCTATTGATGGAGAGTTGATCCCCTACGACCGTGACGGTGACAGGGAGGCCTTGAGACGGGTTTTTCAGGATCCTGAGTTGGAGATGCGAGCAGGTCATGTAGCCTGGGACACCATGACTGCCATAGGATTAGCATTGCCGGCAGTTGTTGGGGGAGTCATCAGTGGATATTTGTGTCCAGATAGGGCCACACGAGGATTGGCAATGGGCTAGGGAGGGGCCTTGGAGACGCTGATGGCAGAGCACACTAGATATGCATGGGGGCCATGTGTCCTAGCACATTTGTATTATGAGCTGCATCAGTTTGTGTACCATGGATCAGTGGGTTTGGGCTGCGGTGTGACTCTCTTGCAGGTGTGGGCCTATGAGCACCTTCCCATCACCCGACCGATTCACTTCAGAGGCAGAGGACAGGGACAGAGTTTTGTGCACCTATATGCCATGATTACATCCCAGCCTCGGATTGGGAGATTGGAGCACTGGAGGAGAGTCATTGATGACATTGACATGGTGATCTGGAGGCCGTACCTGGGGTGCAAGGAGTGGGAGGACGACGCATTGGAGCTGCCCTACACCTTCCGGAGCAGGTACCTGATTGGGCGGACGCCCTATATATTAGAGAGACAGCTGGTGGACAGGGTATGCAGGCAGTATGGCAGGATTCAGAGGATGCCCCGAGGCTCGGGCATGTATGCCCGTACGGTCAGAGATCAGGTGCAGTTTGGCCCACTGCTATCATATGATCAGGCAGTTATGCAGCTAGCGGAGATGATGCCGATGCCATGGGACATGTGGCCAGAGGTAGATGATGCAGGGATGGACGCAGAGTACTCTGCATACTGGGCAGAGCATCCATTTCCTAGATTGATAGATCCAGCAGAGCCAGTGGATGGAGAGGGTGGAGGAGAGGATGATGATGGAGGAGGGGATGGAGGTAGGGGCCGGCGGAGGCGGAGGGGAGTGGTGGGAGAGAGACGGGTAGCACCTCGGAGGGAGGGAGGACAGGAGAGAGCAGCTCCAGTGGTGAGAGGACGGGGTGGACTACCCCTACAGGTGCCAGCAGCACAGGGTCCCAGAGAGGGACAGAGACAGGTGCAGCCAGAGGGACAGAGACAGGTACAGCCACAGGTACCTATACAGGCACAGGGACAGGTGCAGGCAGAGGCACAGGGACAGGCACCTGTAGAGGAGGAGCCACAGGCAGGGACGGAGAGCGGAGACTTTGAGGAGGATGAGGTGCTTAGGCTGCGGGAGATCTGCCAGAGCCAGGAAGATGAGATTGAGGATTTGGTTCGAGAGAGGAACCACCTCAAGATCAGGGTCCGAGATACAGAGCGGGAGAGGGATCAGGCCATCCAGAGATATACAGAGGCCGAGACATCTCTGAGGGCAGGGAGGCGGGCAACAGAGGATGCAGGGGCAGGCTACGCATATGTTTTGCGAGCCGGAGAGGAGATCGCCTACTGGAGGGATCTATACTATGCAGCCGTGCCAGCAGATCAGCGGGCTAGGAGCTTCCACAGATCGTCGCGCACAGCGACGGCTACGGGAGGGAGCCGCAGGAGACAGGCATCCAGCGGTGGGGTTATGGGGCCTCCACCACCACCAGAGAGATAGGGGGATCCTGGGGCGGGTCCATCTACAGCTCAGACTCCGTCGAGACGAGGCGGCTCCGAGGGAGGGAGTTCCTCATAGCTATAGTGGGCTCCCATTGTATCAGTATATGTACCATTATTGTATTGTAGACACCTGCGGGTGATTCTTTTGTAGCCATATGATTCTTTTGACATCATTGTATTATGACACATTTGATTATATATGAGATGAGTCACCATTTTTGCGGCAGCTATATGCATGTGTACCTTATGTGATGAGATGTTCTTATGTGATACATGTTTTATGATATAGATGTTTATATGATGCAATGCAATACATCTTTGTTCTTTTATGTTGTATATGTGATTGCATGATGCAAATGTAAATGTATGTAATGCAAATGAATATGATAATGCAAATGTAAATTGTGCTAACAGGTGTTGTGTGCAGGATGTGATGCAATTGTGATATCTATATGTATGTATGAAATGCTTATATGTGGTGATGTAGGTGTAACTATATGAAATGCAAATGTTTTTGGTGTGTCATTATACTCAGTCATGTGATAGCAGGCTATGTGGACTCGAGAAGGACAATGGAAGTCAATCAAGAAAGGGGGATGGAAGACAGAAGATATGAACATGAAAGAGCTTCTTGTGCGTTATCATCATTGAGCTTTATTATGGCAGAATAGGTTATGACAATCGAGGCATTTGTTCGGCCCAGAAAGTCATTGTACCTGTTTGCATGGAGATAAGACAGTCACAAACAAGGAATGCCCCAGTTCATACTAGACTCACAGTGTCCTCATATCCTTGGACAAGTCATAGCATTACTAAAAGACAATCCACAGACAGCAAATGCAAATAGGTGACGATACCCCATCCTCGCCTTTCTAGTCAAAGACATCCTGGAGATAGAATCTCTAGTCAAAGACATCCTGGAAAAGCTAAAAGACATGTCACCAAAAAGATAAAATCAAAAGAAAACCAAGACTCGACACCAACATCCACTGTAGTCCTCCAGTTTAGTGTCTCTTGTCACTTGTTTAAGTCTTATTTGATTATGGTCACAATGTTCACTTTCACAAAAAGGAGAGATAGCACTGAACCATATGTTGTCTGAGTCTGTTAAAAGATTTGATTTTGTTGAAGCTCATTGTTGCTGCTGTGTCTCCTTTGAAACTGACTGAATCCATGAAACTGATACTTTATTGTGGAGAAGACGAAACTTTATTGCGGATTTGCGATGCAAATGTTGCTTTATTGCGGATTGTGCGCGGATAGATTGAAGAAAGCTGAAAGAAACTGTACTCCTCGAAACATGTGATGTTCTCAGTTCCACACCCATTACTAGACGTAGGAATTGGCCGTAGTCACAGATAGGATCTGATTTATTATGGATGGAAAATGGAGTGAAAAGGGAGGGTTATGGATGGCTAACCAATCTTAGGTAGATCAATAACAAGCCATGATGGGAATGGGTAAGTTTATTGTGAGCGAATAAGTTGTGAGTGTGTGCAAAGTGAAAGGATGAAAGTGAATCCTGAAGGAGGGAGGAGCAAAGTCCCTACGCATGGCGCTAGTGACCCAGTTTTCACCATGGTACTTGCCCAGGGCGCCACCGAAGTGGTTTTCACCGTTGGACGAAATTATTTCTCTTTACTTTTTTGGATTTTTCAATTTTTTTGTTGTCACAAGGCGCCTGTTTGCCAGGTTTTCACCAAGTAACGATTTTTTTGTTTTTTATAATTTTTTTGTATTTTTGAATTTTTTTGATTTTTTTTGTATTTTTGCATTAGGATACTCAAAAAGAGCTTATGTGTAGAACCTGCGAAGGTGCATGCTGTTGATAGGATCCTCTAAGGGTTCACCTTCTGTAGTTGAGAGCTGATATGCCCCAGATCCATATACTGCTGTGATGATGTAAGGACCCAGCCAGTTGGGTTCAAATTTGCCCTTCTTTTCTCTATCTTGCTGATTCTTGGGGTTCTCTCTGAGGACTAAGTCACCTACCTCAAATGTGCGAGGCTTGACCTTGTGATTGTAACTGCGACTCATTCGTTGTTGGTAAGCCTTGAGATGATTAAAAGCAGTGTGTCGTCGTTCCTCCAGCAGTTCTAGTTCTTGTAAGCGAGAGACCCTGTAGTCTTCATCGTTGATTATGTTTCTCAAGGAGACCCGTAAAGAAGGTAACTCGACCTCAATAGGCAAGATGGCTTCAGCACCGTAGACAAGTGAGTAGGGTGTAGCTCCTGTAGGTGTGCGGACACTAGTACGATAGGCCCAAAGTGCGGGATTGAGTTGGACATGCCAGTTACGGCCAGCGTCGTCGACTGTCTTTTTAAGTATTTTGAGAATTGTTTTGTTAGACGCCTCAGCTTGGCCATTACCTTGAGGGTAATATGGTGTGGAGAAACGATGAGAGATATGGAAGCGCTCACAGAGTTCACGAACATCCTGGTTCTTGAAAGGACGCCCGTTATCGGTAATAATGGAAGTAGGGATCCCGTATCGGCAAATGATGTAGTTCAGGATGAAAGTAGCGATTTGTTTCCCAGTCACTTGTGTGAGAGGCACGGCTTCAATCCACTTTGTGAAATACTCTGTGGCTGTGATAATGAATTTATGTCCATTGTTAGAAGGAGGGTGAATCTTGCCTATGAGATCGAGTCCCCACTGACAAAAGGGCCAAGGAGATGCAAGTGGCTGTAGTTCCTGCGCTGGTGCATGTATGAGGTCTCCATGAATTTGACACTGCTTACACTTCTTGACAAACTGATATGCATCTTTTTCCATAGTAGGCCAGTAATATCCAGTCCTGATAAGTTTCTTGGCCAAGGTAGGACCACTAGTATGCGGACCACATATCCCTTCGTGCACTTCTCGTAACGCAATCTGAGCTTCGTCACTCTCTAAACATCTAAGGAGGGTGCCATCTAGACCTCGTCGGTATAGGATATCAGCTAGGATAACGTATCGGGAGGATTGGCGGATGAAAGTGCGGCGTTGGTTGTTCGATAAATCGGGAGGTAAGATGTTGTCGCGAAGGTATGTGAATATGGAACCATATAACTGGGATTCAAGACCAACAACACATATCATTTCCGTAGGAGTGATCTCATATGATGGAATCAGCAGGTTGTCCACCAGGAACTCATAGCAGGTCTCATTTTGCGGTAGGTCAATGAGCGAAGCAATTGTAGCCATGGCATCAGCAGCACGATTCTGTTCTCTTGGTATCTGCTCAAACTCTATCTTTGCAAAGTGCTGTTTCAGATTATCTACCAGTTGTTTGTAAGGCATTAGCTTTTCATCTTTTGTTTGATAATCATCAGTTGCTTGACGGATGACAAGTTGAGAATCCCCAAAAACACGAAGTTCTTGGATCTTCCACTGAACTGCAATTCTTAATCCAGTTGTTAATGCCTCGTATTCCGCTATATTGTTGGTACAAGGAAATGATAAGCGGTATGAATTTGGTATAGAATCACCTTGGGGAGTTATAAAGAGTACACCCGCTCCTGCCCCATGCTGTGTGTATGAGCCATCAAAGTATAGTTGCCATGGCTTTGCAGGTGATATTGTTAGAATGGACTCATCTGGAAATTCTGACTATAGAGGAACATCATCTATCATGGGAGCATCTGCCAATTGATCTGCGATGGCTTGTCCTTTTATGGCTTTTCTGTCCACGTATTCAATGTCGAATTCACTCAAAATCATTACCCACTTAGCCAGTCGCCTAGTAAGTGTAGCTTTGTTGAGCAGATATTTTAGTGGATCAATTCTGGCAATCAACTTGGTCTTGTGAGTAAGCATGTAATGTCGTAATTTTTGTGAAGCGAAGACCACAACAAGACATGCACGCTCAATTGGTGTGTAGTTCAGCTCATATCCCACCAATGTGCGACTGATATAGTAGACTGCTTTTTCCTTGCCGTCAGGTATTTGCTGTGCTAGTAGTGCCCCCAATGCTGTTGGAGTATCTGATATGTAAAGTAGCAATGGTTGATCTTGAATTGGTGGCATCAAAACTGGCGGGTTCAAAAGATAGTCTTTAAGTGCCTGAAACGCCTGTTGACAGTTCTCATCCCATTTGAACTTAATGTTTTTGTGTAGCAGGTGCTGGAAAGGATTGCACTTATCTGCAAGTTGTGCTATGAATCTTCATATAGACTGGAGTCTCCCTTGTAAAGACCGAAGTTGACTGATATTCTTGGGTGGCGGCATGTCCAAGATAGCCTTGACTTTTGCTGGATCCACTTCTATTCCTCTTTTAGACACAATGAATCCTAGGAGCTTCTCGGAGGTTACTCCAAAGACACATTTCTTTGGATTTAATCTTACCTTGTATTTTTCCAGCCTATCAAAAGTAACTGAAAGTATATCCAAGTGTGTATTTCTGTCTATTGATTTAACCAAAGGGTCGTCGACATAATCTTCCACCTTTACATGCATGAGATCATGGAAGATAGTAGTCATGGCTCGTTGATACGTGGCACCTGCATTTTTCAGCCCAAAGGGCATGACATTCCAGCAGAATGTTCCCCATGGACAAGTGAATGATGTTTTATGTTGATCTTCAGGTGCAATCTTGATCTGATTATATCCAGAAAATCCGTCCATTAAAGATAACATCTCATGGCCTGCTGTGAGATCAACAATTAAATCAATATTTGGTAATGGGAAATCGTCTTTCGGACAAGCCTTGTTGATATCCCTGAAGTCTGTACATATTTGGATGCTGCGATCTGGTTTGCTAACAGGTACTAAGTTGGAAATCCATTCAGGATAATCAATTGGGCGTATGAATCCGACATCTAGTAATTTCTCCAGCTCTGCCTTGACTAATAATGCCACTTGTGGATGCATTTTCCTCAATTTCTGCTTTACTGGTTTTGCCCCCGGTTTGACTGTTAAATGATGCATTACTAAGTCGGGGTCTAGTCCAGGCATATCAGCATAAGACCATGCGAAGTTGACTTGTCGTTCCTTAAAGAAGCTTATGAACCTTGCTTTCTCGGCCTCTGTCAATGATTGAGCCAAAAATATGTTGTGTGGAACCTCTGCTGTACCAATGTTTGTCTTTATAGTCTCCTCTACCAACATGGATGATTTTTCCTCGTATGATGCTGGGAGAATGTCAAGCCTTCCATCTTCGGGTGCCTCAGAGAGGTTTTCACCCTCAGATACGTCCTTTCTTTTTACTTTTTTAGAGTCAGAGAGCGCCACAGTGTGGTTTTCGCCATAAGACCCTTGTTTTGTCTTTATTTTCACATTTTTGCGACTAGAAGGCCCGACACCCTCACCAAAGTATGCCATGTTATTTAGCTCTATGGCGTATCCTGCTTTATGATCTCCAAGAGGAAGATCATCACGAATGCCCAGATAATCAACAATAGCTTCATCATTTTGAAATGTATCACACTGTGGTGGTCCATCCTGATCCCAGTCAATGAGTTGGGGGTGAACGAGGGGAAGGTCTTTAGTGTTTTTAGAGTCGGCAAGGCTAATAGTGAAGATGTGGTTATATTCAGGTATGTCAAGGTAGTCATCGAGGTCGTCAATGGCACTCTCCTCATCAGTGTCGATCGTGAGTGAGTCCAAATTATCATCACTAGTCGCACCCTCAGGGACAGGTGTCCTCATCCTATGTGATCCTGACCTAGGGCCTTGAAACGAAGCTTGTGCGGGATCCTTATGGGTCGGTTCTTGACCAACTCTGAATTTCTTGTAAAACTCCTCCTTCTCTGTAGGTTCATCTAGCTCTCTAAATGTCTCATTGAGTTCATAGTCACTGGAGGATTTGTCTGAACCCCATTCCCACTCATTGGAGTCTGTGGAATAATTATCCTCTTGTTGAACTTCAGCCACTTTGACTTGCCATATCTGTTTTGTTCTCTTGTTTTGAATCTTGGGATTTAGAAAACCAAGCCCCTTAGAGCGTTCCCTTCTTGTAGTTAGCTCAGGTTGTAGAGGCTCCATGACACCTTCTTTGCGTAGTCCGAGAGGGCTTTTTCCATCATACCCGAATCTCTGCAGAATTTTGAAACCTTTACCATAGTTTTCACAGGGTATTATAATTTGATCATGTGTATCATCTTCAGCGTCCTTATATAGCATTTTATATAAATTTTCTTCCTCTAGTTCGCCCCATTTTTGAAAGACGGTAGGATCCCATTTGAGTAGCATGATGGAGATTTGCTTATTAGGATGTGGCCTCCCATATTCCTTGGGGGAGTTCATGACTTGTCGTAAGAACATTGTTTGATTCAGAGTGTATTCTCCCATGCCTTTGTCTTGAAACTTGGCTCTAAGTTCACCTTGTTTGGATGTCGAGGGCTTTAATGACTCAGGATCAATATATGCTGAAGAAGGAGTAGCCTCACGATTGCTAGGAATGATAGTCTCAGTATGTGATCTCAAGTTATTGCAATATATGAATGGATTTGGATCACCATTGACCGTTACCTCGACTCCATTATGAGGAAACTTTATGCACTGATGGTACGTTGATGGGACTGCCCTCATTTCATGAATCCATGGACGTCCTAGCAATATGTTATACGTGAGGTCTAGATCCAGGACTTGAAAAATCACGTCCTTTGTGACTGGCCCTATTCTTAGTGGTAAGATGACTGTGCCCTTGGACGAACGCTCTTCATCATCATAAGCCTTAATGGTGATTTGGTTCATAGAATTCACAGCTTTGTCAGAATATCCCAATTGTCTGATGGTGCTCAATGTACAAATATTAAGACCTGCTCCTCCATCTATCAGGACTCATTTTATTCGGTGTTTATGTATGAAGGCTTCAATATGTAGAGGTGCATTATGAGGCTGACTTATGGAGGCGTCATCGGCTTCTGTGAATGTGAGGGAGTGTGGAACAGATAGGTATCCCACCATGGCTTGAAACTGGTCCACGTTCAGATCAGTAGGGACAGCAGTATCTCTCAAGGTTTTGTCAAGGACAGCTTTATGTGCAGGAGATATACGTAAGAGCTCAAGAATAGAGATGAGTGCGGGTGTTTTCCCTAATTTCTCTACAAGATCGTACTCAGGCTTAGTTGACGGAAGATTGGTATTCTTAGTAGAGGTACCTGGCAATGTGATCTTACCTCGACGGGTTGTAACATGACATTCGGAGGTAGATGTGGACGAAGATCCCACACCTTTTAGGACAATTTTAGGTCGCTGAGGAGGATTCTCAGGATTTTTATTTTTGATAGTAATGGTAGAAATATGATTGTCCATTGAGATGTGATTAATAGTGGAATCATAATTGTAAGATGTTCTGGTGTAATTGGCTTGATCATCTGTGACTTTACCTTTTCCCTTGTCATGTTTTGGGAATGGTTCCTTAAACACCTCATGCTCTTGGTTAGATGAATGTCCCTCAATCTCAATATCTCCTCTATCAATGAGATCTTGTACAATGTTTTTCAATCGATGGCAATTACTTGTCTTGTGACCCTTGCTCTTATGAAACTCGCAATATTCATCATCATTCCACCAATTCGGTTTTACCTTTGGTTCATATGGAGGAAAATCTGGGACCGTGATCACCTTATTTGCTACAAGCTTTTTGAATACTGATTCAAGTGGTTCTCCCAATGGAGTGTACTTCCTTCGTGGTTTAGCAGCCGTTTGATTGTTCACTTGATTGTTGGTAGAACTTGATCCAGAAAAGATGAACTTTGGTCTCACTGTGTTGGCATCAACAACACCATCATTAACTGTGTTCTTGTTCTTGTTCCAAAATTTTGGTTTGTCCTTTCCTTTGAAGTCCTCTTTGTTTTCTTTGAATAGTTTGATAACTCCTTGTTCAATCAAGACCTTTTCTGTTGCTAGGCCCTTTTCAATGACATCCTTAAATGTAGACAAACAAGCTTTTCTGAGATCATAGCCAATAGCCTTGTTAACATTTTGTGTGAACATCTCCACCATTTGTTTCTGCGGGATTTCACAAGAGCATCTGCTAGCTAAGTTTCTCCATCTTTGTAAAAATGACGCAAAAGATTCTCCTTCTTTTTGTTTCGTATTGCACAAGGTAGTAACTGAGACATCTGTTTCAATGTTGTAAGAGAAATGTTGGATGAATGCCTCTGCCAAGTCGCCCCATGACTTAATACCAGGAGGTAATTGAGAAAACCATTCCATCGCTTGATCTCCTAAGCTCTGTGGGAACAACCTCATTAAGTATGTTTCTTCTGCCGCTACCTCAATGCAAGCTGTGAAGAATTGTCTTATGTGTGCCTTGGGGTCTCCTCTCCCTCTATATTTGTCGAATTTTGGTGTTACAAAGTGCGGAGGAAACGGAGGCATTGGAATGCTCTTATCAAATGGATAAGGGCATATATCTCTCATAGTATATGTGGGTTTTGATGTGCCCATGTCTTCCACTTTCTTTTGTAGATCTCTAATTTGTTGCTCCAAATTATTTTTGGGAGGAGATGGATTTCTTGTAGCATATCCCATGTTTGAAACACCCATTTGAGGAGGAGCTTGTTGCATGTATGGATGATACTGATCGTAGACATGTCCATATGGAGGTCTATATTGTTGCGACATGTATGGAGCACTTGGCATAATTTCTTGTTGAGGGACCCCATATCTATTTTGTGTATATAAACCATATTCAATAGGCCTTTCATTTTCCATTGTATTGCCCCCAATTTTGGCATGAGGTCTCCTTGTGTCAAAATTTTGAGGGAGTCCTTGAGTATCCATTTGTCTTGGTTGACCCATATCTTGAGCATGTGTTTGAATATAAGGCCTCCATGATGGTCTTTGAGTGTAAGTATCATGCATTTGAGCTTGTGTATGTGGGATTGCTGGTTTCTGAAGCAAAACTGATGGTGACTCCGGCATCATATTATTTGGTCCTCCACTATTATGTTGAGTTTGTTGTGAAGGTCTACTTTCCATAAGTTGAGATAAGTCAAAATCATGTGGTATTTTAGCTCCACTTTGTGCCATCATGTTTAAGAAATATTGACGATCTCTCCTCATTATCTCTTCAACCAATCTATTGAATTGAGGATCCATTATAGATTCTTGTATGTCTGCTGATAGTATTGAAGAATTGTCCACATTATCATTGTGTGTAGCGTTTGCGCTTTCCATATTTGGATTGTGTCTATAAACATTCATGTCTGGTAATGTAGTGTGCTCAGGATTGTAGAAGACATCATTGTCATACTCATAAGAACTCATGTTTACGGACCCTTGAGCTTCTTTAGCTTTTCTCCTAGATTTTTGAAGACGGGTTTCAACCATGAACTAGGTGTTTAGCAATATGTGAGAGACTTAGACGAAAATGACAAGAGTATGTAAGACTAAGAGTTGTATGGAATGTAAATGAATCTGAAGGTGTACTTGCAATGTCCAAAGTGTAAGACCAAGTATGTAAGTAGTAGAGTAGGTGTGACTTCCAAAGAGACGATCGTTTCTCTTGATGAGGTAAGCTGACCTTGACTCTAAGTAAGACCAAATGAGACCCAAAGGTAAGAAACCTTGATGAGGGACCACTTAGCAAAGTGTAGTTGTATGTAGTGTGTTGACAAAGTATAGTGAGGACAAGCAAGTGACCTTTTGACTCAAGTTTAGACAAGTATGAATGTAAAATGAGGTATGAAGCAATGATGGACTGTGTAAGACCTTAGAACAGGCTGAATGCTAGATGAAATCTGAAGAGACAACCTAGGAAGCTCAAGTATGCCGAAACTGATTTCTTTGTTTGTTTGACTGTTAAAATTTTCAAATCCTGACACAGATGCCTCTGTATACTTCACAGACGCGGTTTTAAGACACAGACGCTACTCTGTTTGATGCAGACGTGATTCTGAGATTTTCCTATTGATGTTTGCTGGGACTGTAACAGTTTTTTTCCAATTTGTGGACACAGACGCGCCTGTATACTTCACAGACGCGATTTCCAGACACAGACGTGTCTCTGTTCGACACAGACGCTGATAAAAACACAGACGCTATTCTGTACTTCACAGACGCGTTTATCAGACACAGACGCGATTTTAACCGACACAGACGCGTTTCTGCAACCTTAGTGCAATCTTTCCTATCTGTGAATTTGTTTTGCTGTGACCAAATCTGATTTTTCGACTGTTTTTCGTGACAAGAGGACACAGTGTTGATGACCCAATGTTTGCAGACTGTTTAGACTCCAAAAAGTGTGTTGTTTGATGTAAAAAGTTTTTTGCATACACTTGAAGACACAAAAGACACAATGTTTTGCTGTTTTGTCTTGATTGTTTGAATGTTTATCATAAGTCAAGCACAATTCTTATGGCTGGCCAGGACAATAATTGTTGATCCCACATGGGGTTTTACCCCCGAGGCTACGCTATTCAGAGCGGATACTTAGATGCTTGACCTCACTGGCTCCACCCTCGGCACTCACTTCTCGGGTCAGCCAAGCATCAGTCCCCATGAAAACTCCCCATGGCGAACTTTGTATCTCTACTAAGAACCGTATGTGTGTGGGCCGCTACCAGAGGTCCGACCTCCTGCCTCAACAACTAGAAGGATTTGGGCATCTAAAACAATGAGGTGCTAGTAAGGGCATCCGCTCGTGTGGCCATACATGCGGCACTTTCAGCTCTGTAAATACAGAAGGCTCCCAGCCGGTAGGGGTTACGCCCTACAAATGATCAAATAAATTTGATCAAACGGGTTTATGGGGAGACATAGTGTCGGTATGAACTAATCAGCACACGTTATTCATAGTTTTCACCATGAATACATTTGATTATAGTGGCTTGGAAGAAGATGGCTTTTCTTTTGCTACCACTTGGGTCGTTCTCTTCTCACTAGTAGTCCTAATGACCACACGGGAAGACAGGCCCTCTAAAGAGTAAACAAAAAGAGCCTATTGCTCAAGACACAAAAGACAATGATTCAATTTTAGTGCACCAATTGAAGTGTTTGCTAAGCTATGAAGACAAGGCACACAATAAAATTACAAAACCCTAGCTAAGGCCCTGCAACAAAATTGTTAGTAGTTTGGGTTGTTTCAAATGATAACCCCTTCCTGCAAGCACACAAGTTAGGTAAATTTTAGAAAACCCAAAAAGACTTTGTGAAAAGGGGCCTTCAACAAAAACGTATTTGCCTCCAAAGCAAGCTGCACAAATCAGGTTAGCTAGATCTGCAAAGGTTAGCCGAAAATAAACCAGATCTGAAACCCTAAGTACAAAAATCCGAAAACCCTAATCGAAAAACTTGAAAAATTTGCAAAACAGAATGCACAGACGCTGTTATACCAGACACAGACGCGTCTGTTCGACACAGACGCGGTTCTGTGATTCGCAGACGCGATCTAAGAACACAGACGCCTCTTTCTTCTACAGACGCGATCAGATGGTGCACAGACGCGATTCGGGATCACAGACACGACTTTCGAAAACCTGCAAAAATAGAAAATGACAGAAACACAGACGCGATCCAAGATATCACAGACGCCTCTGAAATACAAAAACGCGATCCGAACACTCGCAGACGCGGAAAAAACCTAAAATGTCGTCGAAATCGTCCGATCTGCAACTTCAAAAATGCAAAATCTGCAACAAAATGTTAAATGCAAAGGGACAAGAGTCCCACCGGGCGTGCCAAAATGTATATGGTGAAAATGGATAGCAATAAACAACAATATTGAAAGACTAAAATGGATTCAACCACCAAACCCTAGCCTAACAATGAACAAAGATCCACCATAACATATGAAGATAACCTAAGACAATGCAAATAACTCAAAATCACAAAGATTATACCATCACATGTCCACTAGGGTTTTGATCTCCATTCTTCCTATCTCCATTGATCTTGTTTGATATGCTTGCTCTCAGATTTTTGTATGCACAAGAGCTCAATAAAGAACGGAATGTGGTTGCAAGTAGAATTGTAGTGTAGCCAAGTCCTCCAAAATCAGTCATTAGTCATTAGGGTTTGACAATGAAGAAAGCATCTCCTTAAATAGAAGACACAATAAGAAATGGAGGGTTAAGATTGAGAGGTGTAAAAAGAGAGGTCGGCTAGGATTAGAGGGTAGGTAGAGGAAATAATAAAATAATGAAAGAGGTAGGTAGTGTAGGAATTAAGAGATGAATGACATGTGTCATGTGTAGAAAAGGATAATGAATTAATTAAATAAATAAAGATTTATTTAATTAATAGAAGAAGTAGGACAATTAAATAAATAAAATATTTATTTAATTTAGGAAAGGGATAATTTAAATAAATAAATGTATTTATTTAAATGAGAAATAAGGCTAGAAGAGGATAAATGAATTAATTAAATAAATAAAAATTTATTTAATTAATAGAAGAATTAGGCTTAGATAATTAAATAAATAAAATATTTATTTAATTAGACATGACAATTTTGAGTGTCTACACCATTTTCTCAATGTCAACAAGCTGAAAAAATAATAGGAAAATTAGAAGATAGGAGTAAGAATGCAGAGGAGATTTTGAAGAAGTACAAGTTCAGAATCAAGCATGTTGCAGATCCTCCTGCAGAAGTGGGTGCATGCATCATTAGCAATTATAAGAGCTATAAAAAGAAGTAAAGAATACAAAGGAACTTGCTAATGATAGCATCATATTTTTTGGAATTTAGCATGGCTCTAGAGCTAGGACTTCAACTATTGCTTCAACATATACATGGATTATGGAACGAGTTTTGCATGGTTACGAAATGTTGGCTCATTCAGCTCTGTTTTCGTAATGATCCTCTAGTCCTAGTTTCGTAATAGTTAACTGGAGTTCAAGGCAGAGACTTGCATGTCAACTAAGACTCCTTTCTTTTTTAGGGCTTAATTTAGATAGGGATATTTCCTATAAAGTAGGACATGAAACTATAAATTGGAGTTTTCAATTCATTTGTAAGGGTTTACAAATTGACGATTTGAGGCCCACTTAGAGATTTTAGATTATTTTATGCAGATTGTTATGAATTAGAATTTTTTTGTGATACATTCTTTGAAATTAATACAAGAAGTAGCTTATAGATTGCCTGATCTATGCGTATGTGTTATTAATTTGTTCTTTGTAATCTAGTAACGTCCATTGTTTGAAATCAACAACTTGTTTTGGTCTTATGTTTATTGCTTTATGAATCATATTGCGCATGTAAGTGGTGTATGTGAATTACTGAGATAGATGATATTGTGGTGATATTCTTGCCATGAGTTTGTGAGGTTGTTGACTTTGCAGGTTTATTGGAGGTTCGTTATTGAATGTTGGTTTGAATAATATTGATGATTTTTGGATTGCAGGGTACTAATTGAGTAGTTCATTAAGTTCTGATTGCATTAGTTTCATTGTTATTTTCTTGTTTCCTTGATATATCTATTTGCAGTTTATTTCAAAAGAGTTTTAAATCATAAAATACAAAAAAAATAAAGTTATTGGAAGTTATTGGGATTTTTTTAATTAGTAGGCCCCTTAACAGGTACAACCACATCAACCAATAAGTTACCCATCAGTGTCGAGAACTGACTATAGAGACCCTGGAGTAATTAATTTCTCAAAACTTAATGCTTTTTAGGAGAGGTGTTGAGTGGTCACATAAACTACTTGACTATTGGTGAGTGTGTCAAAACACCTGTCAACATAAACTGGCACTAGAAGGAGGGCAAAGATACTAATCCCCTTAATTTTCAATCCCACACTCGCACTATGAATTGATATGGTACTCCCAAGAGACAAAATTTTACCATTCACACAACCACCTCCTCCACAACCAAGAAATTGAAGTACTAAGCTGGATCTATATCATCTTTTTCTCTGGAGAGGTTCTACAGGGTTCTTAGGAGTAACTCTTCTCCTTTAGACTTAGCAGAGTTAGTACCTGTGACTAGGAAGAAAAGTAATAAAGGTAAAGGAAAACCTTCAACATCTTCACCAACGCAGTCATCCAAACCCAACATAGAGGACCAATTAATCCCTAGCCCTCAACCCATCTCTGCACCTTTCGTAGCTCAATGTCCACCATCACCACTTGCAATGGCCTACTTCAACCAAAATCACATGCCATTGGGAAACATACCTGGAGGAATCCACGACTTGCCTAGGAAACCAGATAAGTTTTGTAGTAAGTTCTACTTTACGGGACCTAGGACTGCAGACGAGCACATTGGAGAATTCAAGGATGTAGTAGTTCACAATAACATAGAACATCAAGATGTGGTGTGTAGACTCTTCCCATATTCACTTGGGGAAAATGAATATAACTGGTATTTAACCTTGCCTGTAAATTCTATTAATGACTGGGATGTTTTGGAAAAGGCTTTTATTGATCAGTTTCGAGTATATGCTGATCTCGGAACATTGTACCATCAGTTTGCCTCTCTTAAAAAGTTACCGAATGAGCCTTTGAAAACTTTTAATACCAACTTTCAAAGAGCATATAAGAGGTTACATGATCCTTATCAAGTGGAAATGAATGTAGTAATTGACTCATATTTGACAGCCATCGACCCATGGAGTGCTATGTTTATCAAAAAGAGTGTGCTTGAAGATCAAAGGAATAAATTGGCGAAGGTTTATGCATTGGCCATCAACATGAACCAAGAGTTGAATCAAACACCTGGGGGGATTGGATACAACTTACCCATAGGAGTGAATCAAGGGAATTACAACCAACTCCTCAGGGTGTCATCACCTCTACCAATAGGAGCCCCAACAATGAACCCAGTGCCAATTTATGCACCTCAACCTCAGGCAAGTCAACAGTTTGCTGCTCAAGCTTTAACTTGGCAGAACAATACTAACGCTGCCCCTATCCAAACATAGTACATTGGTCAGGTACAAGGGACAAATCAATAGTTTGGTAATCCCCAGGCAACAAACCAAGCCCCAACTATGATGCCTGAGAGTCATTGGTTGCACATATCTGCTGAAGTAGAGGCATTAAAGAAAATGATTTCACAAGTTACTTTAGATTTGAGTCAACTAAAGATGAATCCTCTAGGAGGGTATAGCCAATCCAAAACATATAATAACCAACGACGCTACAATAACCAAAATCAAAACCAAAGGTATAACTCCAAGCCATACAATAGACAATGTAACATAGGTCCAAACAATGGTAACCATGATCATCCAGATGCAAGAGATAACCATAATAACACACAAAGTGTTAACATAGAAAATATGAATTTACTAACTAATTGGTGTAGGTTGCATGATACAACATCGCACTCAGAAGTCACTTGTGCCCTATTTGAAAAGATCATTAGGATTTCTCAAGTTGATTCTCAACTGACAAGATGCCCTAATGAGGAACCAGAAAAGGTCAATACTGCAATCTTGGTTGACACGTTCCTCTACGAAGAATTCCAAGTGGAAGCGAAAGGTGAACCATGTGTCTATGACACAAGCTTTTCAAACCAGGAATAATTACAACCTTAGAAGTCAAGGTAAGACACCATTGACAGAACCATCTCTCCCAAGGGGCAGATTTATACCTCCTGATCTAAATGCAAGAAACAATCCCCTCCCTCCTCAAGGAACACGTCCTAGACAAGGTCAAGGCTAAGAATATGTTGTAAAAGGGTCTTTTGACATTACTAAGGAGATGGAGAGGACTGCCACAAATATGTCCCTAATGGAGGTACTGAGATATTGCCCACAACAAAAAAAGGCTCTTCTCAAGAGGTTTGAACAACTGGAATCTCAGAGTAATGAGGTTAAGATGGCTGATTTAAATGAAGTCAATGCTAATATCAGTAATGATGCCATCAAAAACCCACCATTTCTACTCAGTTTGAGGATATGTGGAAAGAACTTACACAATAGTTTGATAGATTTAGGCACATCTGGAAATGTAATGCCTTACTCTAAATGTCAGAAGCTTGGTCTCAACCCAGTGCATGCAAACAACAAGGTGGTACAACTGGATAAGACTGAGGTCAATGTGATTGGGGAATTGAAAGACGTATAGATTTAGTTGGGCATTGATTGATGCATATCCCATTATATTAATATACAAGTGGTTGATATTCCTGAAGTATATGGGATGCTTCTTAGTAGAGATTGGTCAAAAAATTTGGGAGGTTACTTCTCAACCTATTTTACATATTTATGGCTTACGTGGAAAGGAGTAAAATAAGATCCGAACTGACAGTGAGCCTAAATTGAAGAAATTGGTCACAGACTACGAAGCCCCCAATGAGGTGGCATATGCTGCATTGAGTCTAGGAGTCTATAGAGTAAATGAAATTCTCACTTTTTCTACACCTATAGTTCCCCAGTCCTACCAAGTTGATGTGGCAGAGCATATGGGGAGAGTTAAAGACTTTATTGCAAGAATGAAACAAGGGATGTGCCTGTTAGGAGATGATATCAAAATGCAAGATTTGTTACTCCCGCAATGGCATAGGATACATAATCAAGAACATTTGGAGATATCCTGTATCCCATGTCAAAATGAAGTTACGAAGTTGATGATCCCACTGCCTTGTGAGGATACTGATTATGTCATCAACGTGGAAGAAATGGAAGTTCCAAACCATGAGAGAGTAATACCCCAAAGAATGAATGTTGTAGTAGAAACTTCCTAGCTGGAGCAATGCAGGAAGGAGATCCTTATAGTTGAGATTGGTAAGCAAAGAAATGAGGAGACTCCACCTAAGCAGGAGAACAAAGAAACTCAATCTCCCGTGCAGCTCCAAGTAGAGCAGTCCAATCCAGATATGGTCAAAGTTTCCCTGGAGTATGTAAATGAACAACCTCATATGTTAGAAGACATCATATTTAATGAACAACAACCACTTGCGGAGACTAATCCTCCCTTATCATTTGCTGAGCCTAAGCCGAAGGATATAAAGAAACTAAAGGATGAAATTTGGTTCCTAAATTTTGATGGGTCTTGGTCCAAGCAAGGTAGTGGAGTAGGAGTTGAGTTAACCAGTCCCAAAGGGAAGAATTTTCTAGCCTCCTATCGACTCTAATTCCCTTGCACTAACAACATGACTGAATATGAGGCCTTGGTTAGAGGACTCCTCTTCACTCATAAAAAGGGAGTCAAATGCTTAAGGGTGCAAGTAGATTCTGAATTGGTAGTCAAGCATATAAGAAGTCAGTATGCATGTGATGATAAAAGGTTAGCAGCCTACAGGAACTGGGTATGGGGATCAATTGAAGACTTTGATGCTTTAATATCCAGTTAGTGCCAAAAAAAGTGAATGGAATATCAGATGCATTGGTTGTAGTAGCAAGTGCTCTGGAACCAGTAAGTTAGTCCCCTTTGAAAATATTTTTCATAGAATTGGTTTCCACCCCCGCTGTCCCAGACAGTATTAAGCATTTCCAAGTCTTTGATGATGATCTACACATTCTAGCCTTTCTTACTAATTATGGTGTTCTCGAGGAGAAGACCATGGATGAAGAGGATAAATCAAATGCTGCCAGTGAAGATGGGGATGAAGAAATAATCAATTTACCTACAAACATCATTCCCAAATGTATGGTCACTTTAGAGAGACTTTTTGACTCTAATCCCAGGATAAAAGAAAGATTGACGACAGATTCAGATGCTGTAAAATATGAACCACATAATATTGGTCTAGAAGGTCAAGAGAAAATAGTGTATATTAGGAAGATTTGTGCTCCCACTGAGAGGGATAAAATTCTATAAATCTTAAAAAATACATTGATGTTATAGTGCATGGGGATACGAAGATATGAAAACATTTGATACATATATCATCACTCATGTTATACCTTTCAAACCCAATACAAAGCCATTAAGACATAAGCAAAGACCGGTCAATTCATTGATAGAGCCCTTGATTTTCAAGGAAGTTCAAAAGCTGATCGCTGCTAGGATTATTTTCCCAGTATGCCACTCCACTTGGGTTGCCAACCTGGTGTCGATAAGGAAAAAGAATGGGGAAAATTGACTTTGCATTGATTTTCGTAACCTTAATAAGGCATCCAAAAAGGACAATTACCCGCTCCCTTCCTTGGATGAGGTTCTACAAATTGTTAGTGGTTCACAGATGATGTCATTCCTTGATGGCTATTCTGGATATAACCAAGTTTTGGTGAACCATTTAGACCGCATGAAAACAACATTCACTATGAAGTGGGGGACTTATGCATATCGTAAGATGTCATTTGGGGTGATTAATGCAAGAGAAACATTCCAGAGAGTAATGGATACAACTTTCAAAGATTTGATTGGAAAATGCAATATAATTTATATGGATGACCTAACAATATTCTCCAAAGTCAAGGGAGATCACCCAGACCACCTCCGCAAAGCTTTAGAAAGATGCCAAAAATATGGGATGTCTCTTAATTCCAAAAAGTCTGTATTTGGGGTAACTGAAGGGAAGCTCCTTGGTCATTTAATATTTAAAACAGGGATATCCATAGATTCGGATAGAGTGGAAGCACTATTGAAATTGTAGATGCCTGGGAGTAAAAAGGAGATGAGATCTTTCTTCGGGAAGATCAATTTTGTCAGAAAATTTATCACTGGATTCACAAAGATAGTCAAGCCATTGAATGAAATGATGAAAAAGGATGCTAAGATTGAATGGAATGTTGAAGCAAGAGAGGCCTTTGCCCAGATTAAGAAGTCCATTTTTGAAGCCCCTATACTAACTAGTCATGACTATACTTTTCCATTTTATATATATTATTTTGCCTCGCTGCATTCAAGTGTCATTGTTCTGACACAATGGAAATCAGGGGATGAGAAACCCATCACATTCATGAGCTCCCCTTTTAAGAATGCTAAGGTGACATATTCTGCTCTTGAGAAACAAGCTTTTGCTTTGGTAAGAGCAGTCAAGAAATTTAGACACTATATCTTGAGGAGCAAGATATACGCAATTGTGTCAGAACAAGTAGTTAAGTCACTACTTATGCAATCAGAGCTGGGGAAATGCCAAGGGAAATGGATGGATATTTTACAAGAGTTTGATCTAGAAATGCATCCAATGAGGTTAGTTAGAGGCCAGGGTCTGTCTCAAGCTATGGCGACTGATATCCCTTAAATCCAATGTCAACAGTATACGTTGTAGTCATTCACTCAGGACCCATGGTACAATGATTTGGTTTTCATCTTACTGAATAACAAGTGTCCTGAGGGGTTGACAACCACACAAAGACGATCTTTAATTATATGACCAAGGATTCAACACTTTATAGGAAGAACTACAAAGGTATTTACCTTCGATGTCTTGATCATCAGGAAGCCCGTAAAATGATCGAGGAATTCCATGGGAAATATGGTACATGCCATGGGTCAGCAGATGCTACTGCACATCAGATTTTGAAGGTTGGATACTACTGGCCTAGTATTTTTAAGGATACTCATGAACATGTTCATCATTGCCATACATGCCAAACTGCAGCTTCCAGAGAAAGGAATCCCGCCATGCCTCTCCAACCAGTTTTTGAGGTAAGACCATTTGCCCAGTGGGCATTAGATTTCGTAGGTGTCATTAATCCTAATTCATCTACAGGGCACAAGTTCATTCTCACAGCAACGGAATATTGCACCCGATGGATGAAGGCCATAGCATGTAGGAATGCTATTGCGGAGGTTGTTATGAAATTCATTGATGAATACATCGTCACCAGGTTTGGTATGCCATTCACTCTGGTATGTGACAACGACCCTACTTTTACTTCAGCACAATTAATGCAATGGTCGTATGAGTACAAGGTAGTTATGAAATTTTCATCTAATTATTACCCACAAGGAAATGGAGTAGCTGAATCCATGAATAAAAATGTTTTAGATGTTATTAAGAAGCTGCTTGAGAGAAACCCTAGGGATTGGCACAATCAATTGAGGTACACCTTATGGGCTGACTGCACCAGATTTAAAGCTGCCCTTGGGACTTCTCCGTACTACCTTGTCTATGGCCAAAACCCTGTTTCTCAGGTCAATTTACAGATACCTATCCTCCAGCTAATGAAAGATCTTGAAATTGAGGACCAGATAGAGGTTCGTCTCCTAAATCTATTAAAACTTGATTGGGAAAGGATAAATACCTTGCAACACTTCGCTAAGCATCAAGTAGTTGTAAAGCGATGGTTTGATAAAAGAGCCAAGGTGAAAGCTTTTCAGATCTCTGACTTAGTTCTATTATGGTACAAGGCTAAAGAAAAAAAGGGTGATCACCATAAGTTTGAGAAGTTGTGGTTAGGTCCTTATCAGATTGCTGAAATTTTAGGAGAGAACACTTTTAGGTTGAACTCTATGACATGAGAACTTGTACTGTTGCTCGTCAATGGTCAGTTCCTCAAGCATTATTTTGATTAACTCCCAGAGGAGCTTGGTCTTTTTTACTATAGTAGTTTAGCTATTTTTTTTTCTTTATTGCGTGTTTCTACTTTTTAATGCATGTGTTTTCTTCGATTCGTTGGTTTTTTTCTATTTGTTTCTTTTTGATTTGTTGGGATACATGTTTATTCTAAAGGACTCTAAAGGATAGGTGTTCTTTGCATAACAAGTTGCCAAATTTTAGAGACTTCAACTCTTTTCTCTTTAGAACTTCATTATTATTTGGTTAATTTTGAAATCTTTGTCTACACTCGTCCAAGGTGGTATATGATGGTTTAAATATGATTAGAGTTTTTGAATCTCAATTGGAAAAGGCTAACCTAATTACTTAGCACTACCATCACACTAAGTTACATCAAAATTTTTTGTAAGATATCAGATGAACTTGTTTCCAAGTGAAAAAAAAATAAGTTAAGATGTTTCACATCGTCCACTGTGGCTCCCAACCCAATAATCAGACTTTAATGTTCGAAAGTTGCTTAAATGCTACAAAGAAATAATCCTTCTCTATTCTATGATAAAAATGATCTACCAAGAGAAAGAGAAAAGAAATGATTCACTTAAAGCAACTAAACTTGGGCTTTTCAAGTAATCTCCATCGGGGCTATGGACGCCTGGCTGGCAGTGGAGCACTGCTTGACGGGAGCCAGAGTTATCTCTGTCGAGGCTATGGATGCCCGACTGATAGTAGAGCTATGCCCAAGATGAACTTGCACGAAACACATTGATTGACTTCACCTATGTAGCTTGGGCCCAATTTCCTTTGTTTATCTTCATTATTTAGAATAATAGAGTAATAAATCATGAGCACACACTCAAGAGTTAAATCTTTTTCATTTTTGGACTCGGTTGTTTGTTCATTAGTTCGTTCATCTTTTTTCTCTTATACATCATTTTGAATGATAGTAGCCTTAGGCGTTAGGTTATATCAGAGATTTTGAAGTTCTAAAATGCCTAGAGTTATTTTTCCAAAATAGTTGCCATTTGTTATGCCTTGCATACCTAGCCCCATTAATTTCATTGTCTTGAAATTATGGGTACCCTCTCTTTTGTTTTAGTTTTATGTTTTTTCCTTTCAAACCTCGGAACCCTGGAGTCTTGAGATGCTCTTTGCTTGGTTTTTGAAGTTCACCCCAAAATCCCAAAGCCCTAGATTTCTGAGGTTGGCTTTTGTTTTTGTGTTTTACCTCGGAACCCTGGAACCCCAGAGTCCCGAGGTCTTGCCTTGTTCTTTTTGTGGAAGCCTCGAAATCCCGGAGTCTCAGAATTTTGAGTTCTTCGTGTTCTGTTTGTGTTCTATTTTTTACCTCGAAACTCTAGAACCTCGGAGTCCTGAGGTGTCTTGCTTTGTTTTCGCCTCGGTACCCTGGAACCCCGAAGTCCTGAGGTGAGTTCTTTTATTTTTTGTGTTTTACCTCGAACCCCGAAACCCTGGAGTTTTGAGGTGTGCTTTTGGTTTTCATGTTTTCCATCTCAGAAGTCGGGAACCCAGGACTCTCGAGGTCGTGTTTCAGGCGACTATACGGATGAAGTATCATGGGGGTATAAATAGGAGAAATGAACTTTTTTGAGCTCATTTGTGCATTCAAGTTTTTGAGCCTCCCAGCTTTGATCTCCCAACTTCGCACCTCCGTGTTGTCGAGTTCTTCGTGGGTTTTCTTCTGCTAGATTGGTGGATTTTCTCCCTCTTTGTGTTTTCTTGTTTAGATTTTCTAGTTATTAGCATAGATTTTTCTTTTTGGTTTTCCTTGTTTTGAATGTTTTTAAAATCTTCCTGCGTGCCCTAGGTTTTCAAACCTCGGAGCCCCGGAGATCTGGGTTCTGTAGTTCTCTTCACCTCGGAACCCCGGAGTCCCGAGGTTGATCTTTTTTGGGTCACGCATTCACCCCAAAACTTCGGATCCCTGGAGTTCCGAACCACCCTTTGTGATGAATTATCCCCAACCTTGAAACCTTGGAGTTCTGAAGTTATTGATCCTTTGTGGCCATGCTTTACAGCCCGGAACCTCGATGTTCTTGACCATCTTTTGGTCCATCACTTAAACTACCCTGGGAATTTGGAACCCCGAAGTCTCGAATGAGCCCTGTTAACGAGTCCACCCTAGAACTCTGGAGTTTTGGACTCCAATATTTTGTCTACCTCAGAACTTCGAGACCCCTAAGTTCAGAACCATGGAACCCCCTGGGGTTCCGAAGTCAGTTGTTCTGGAAGGAGTTGCTCACCCTGGAACCCTAGAACTTCGGAGTCCTGAAGTGGGTGATATTATTGATATTTTTTTTATGTGATAAGCTAATTTGTGGTTATTTCTTGCATATCAGAGCAATCCGATGGACCCAACTTCTAGTAAGAAAGGCACATAATTGGATAGACTCCCCGCAATAATGAAATACCATTATCAAGGGGAGGTTTATGCTTCCAAGCTAGATGATTAGGTTAAATGGGTGACAGATACTGAAGTCGAACACATTGAAATAGAGGACATCAGAACACAGTTGGACATGTCGAGGTTGGAGGTCCCTTTAAAGAGAATTAAGAGATCAAGGTTATTAGAGGCTACCATTTTTCCACAATCTGTCCAAGCCCCTAAATTCATCATGACCGTTGTACAATTCTATAACGCAAGCACCAGGAAGTGCACAGATGATCGAGACATAATTATAATATATTTGTCAGTAGATATGTTAGGGTTTATATTTGGCATTCCTTCAAGTGAGGAAGAGATGTTGTTGACAACTAAGGAGGAAGCCAGAGAGGTGTGGAATAATGATACCACCTCTTGTAAAAGACACATGAATGAAAATTGGCTAGAAGAGGAGAGAAAGACAAGATTGAAGGCCAATGACATTCTAAGGGTTGATTTCAAGGAGCCACAACGTGACCTAATCATTATGCCTAGAAAGGCCTTCGATAGGATAGATTGCCAACATTTCCATCCTTGGATGTTCCAATTTGTGACAACCATTCTGATCAGGAAATGATACTTTGATTGGGCTCAAATATTGTCGGACAACATACATAAGTAGTTGGTTTATGTACACAAAATGAAGAAATTCTTCTTCACCTCATATGTTATCCTAGTAGCTACCCAAGCAGGCAAATTCCCAGGGTTGCAAACAAAAGGCCAACTCGAAGATGAAGAGGGACAAAAGAAGGTGTGGGAGTATTATACTCAACTCCCGCTAAGCAATGCAAAGACACATTTCAGGAGAATAAATGATGCCTTCCTCTTCCCCATAATAATAAAACTCACAGGTGATATAGGGTACAAAATAAGCTTGGAGGCCATGGCAATAATCAGGGAATGGGCATGTTGGTTCATTCAGAAGAAATGTTCCACATACATCAGGGTCAGTGGATTCACAAGGAATCCCATGCTGCTCCCTAGATATTGTAATGACAAAATCATACTCTTAGAGTATGTTAGGTAGATGCTTGGGCTACAATCTTTGTTGTCTTCAAAGCATAAGACAGGTGTTGATTTTTCTATTTCGATTGGTTATTTTTATTGTTCCAAAATTCAAGTAGCAAAGTTGGTAGAGTAGGAGCTGCAAGATCTACATCTAAAGGAGTTTAATTATGCTCAAGAATGTTATGACCCATATGGTAAACTAAAGAAAATAATGCCAAAAGCATATGATGGGCATAAGGCAAGGTTGGAGGATTTTTGAGCTAACCTCCAAGACGGTTTTGAAGTCAGAGAGAAAAATTATTCGACTCTCAGTGCCACAGATAAGAAATTTTGAAATAGAAACTAATCCCCCTAAAGAATTGAGGGATGATGGCGAATTACTAGACCCAATATATAAAGAGCAGGAAATTGATAAGAAGCCTCTCTCTCCAATAAGATGGTTGAGACAGGAGGAGGTAGACATAGATTTAGTAACCCAAAATGTTATAGACAGGACTAGACAGTGGTTGAATTTGAGGATTAGACCAAGCACCTCAAAACGGAAGGAAAATGAATCAACCTCTAGTGTTCCTCAGTCAAGGGCTCATAAAGAGTATGCCTGCAAGACAAGGTCTAGCTCCAGAAAGAATACGTCCATGGACCCAAAGGAAGCTACCCAACCTGAACAAAGTACTGAGGAACTCCTGAAGCAAGTGAAGGAGTAGATGAGAAAGGCTGAAATTTTGAAGAAGGTTGTTGATTTTGGAATAAGAGAAGGGTTAGGAATTGTGCTACTAGCAGAAGTGCATCCTATCAGAGTAGCGATTGGGAACATGCTAGGAGAAGGCACTCAAAAGGAAGATGAGAAAGGAAAAGTTTTTGAAAGTACACAACCTCCTTTTGATACCACGATAACATATCCTCCTACTTCCACAGTACAACCCCAAATTTTGAAAACATCAACCACTACCATTCTTAGGACAACACTTGTATCTTCCCCAACTCATACTTTTGCTATGATATTAGCAACATTGCCTCCCTTAATGCAAACATTTATTCCTACTACCGGAAAGGTCAACATTCATAAGATTGAGTTGGATTCTGACGAGGAGGATGAGAAACATGTGGTACAGTTAGTACAAAGAAGGACATAAAAGAAGAAAGAACACATGTTTACTAGGCTCAAGAAACAGGCACTAGTTGACCCCATAGAAATCGATAAACAAGGTTTACTAGTTGAGAAACCTCTTGGGGGAGAAAAGGAACAAATGAGCATGAGGATTCACAAGATGAGAGATTGGTCTTAACTCTGAAGGACCAAGAGGATTTGTTGAAAGAGATAGTTGTCGGAGGAGAAATAAAAGGAACAAACATAGGGGATAAAGAGTTTGAGGAAGAAATAAGTGACAGGTTAGGGGAGCTACATAATTAACAATAGTTAAATATTGATATCGCTCTCCGAAATAGCCAAGCTCAGCCGGGTACTTCAACCCAAGATGTTCCGATCCCCGAACAGGAAGAAGAGAAGAAAGATGAAGCAAAAGAGAAGTGAAAGGTACAATTGGTGACTGCATACATCATACCACATGAAGGTGAGAAGGATGATGCCACGTCGTAGTGGTTAAGCTTCACCTTCAAGAAGAAAAAGAAAGTGGTAATGCCTAAGGTGACACTACAACAAGTAATCATTGAAGAATCAAGGAAAACAAAGAAAGCTAAGACCATACATCATTTATCAAGAACTGGTTTTGGTGAGGTGGTTGCTGATGTTGCAGTTTCGACACAAGTTGAAGGCCAGAGCTCCCCCAAATACCAAGTTACATAGGTAAAATTGGGTAAACAAACCAAATGGGGAGAATTAGATACATTGGAGCTTGCAACCAGTGTAGTGAGAAGTAGGATAGAAAAGGAACACACTTCTCACTTTGAGGTGAAGGAACAATTGGAGCAGTTGCTAGTAGAAATGAGAACGCCCCTAGATGTATGGATGGATGATAACCTACCTTCAATCTCATCACTTCCAAAAGCAGATGTGAAAGCACTTATGGAGGTAAGGAAGGTGGAAACTACTATGAAAGCATGGGTGTAGGCAAATACCTCCAAAATTAGATTATTTTTGCAAAATACTATGGAGGTATATAAGAAATCTACATAGGTTGCGGCATCTTTAGCTTCATGTTCTCAGCAATGGGAGCGAAAGCTTAACATTTTTGGTAAGCAGTGTCAAGTTTTGAATAAGGTTTTGAACCTCAGAGCAAATATCATATTAGGAGATGACTTGTTAGGAGGGGAAAGCATTGACAATTTGCAATCGTATATATACATTTTGGAGTTGAAGATTGAAATGCTTCAACAATATGGGAAAGATATAACATATACCCTTTCTCCTCTCCTGGGTGTAGTGAATAAATAAGAAAGGTTTATCGACCAGTTGTTGGGTATTTTTGGGCTCGATCTTAGTAGTGCAGGATACATGGAGGAAGGCAGTGTACTTCAACAATGGAATGCATATGCGGCGCAATATCTTATAGCTCCTGCTGTGTTTAACATTGAGTTAATGGACATATATACATACTTAATAACTCAATGTCAATGAGCTGCACAAATAATAGGATAATTAGTAAATAGGAGTAAGAATGTAGAGGAGATTTTGAAGAAGTACAACTTCAGAATCAAGCATGTTGTAGATGCTCCTGCGGAAGTGGTTGCATGCATCATTGACAATTATAAGAGCTATAAAAATAAGTAAAGAATAAAAAGGTAGTTGCTAATGATAGAATCATATTTTTTGGAATTTTGCATGGCACCAGAGCTGGGACTTCAACTGTTGCTTCAACATATACATAGATTATGGAACAGGTTTTGCATGGTTATGAAATGTTGGCTCATGCAACTCCATTTTTTGTAATGATCCTCTAGTCCTAGTTTCGTAATAGTTAACTGGAGTTCAAGGTAGAGACTTGCATGTCAATTGAGACTCCTTTCCTTTTTAGGGCTTAAGTTAGATAGGGTTATTTCCTATAAAGTAGGATAAGAAAATCTATAAATTGGATTTTTTGATTCATTTGGAAGGGTCCACAAACTGATGATTTGATGCCCACATAGAGATTTTAGATTATTTTATGCAGATTGTTATGAATTAGGATATTTTTTGTGATATATTCTTCAAAATTAATACAAGAAGCAGCTTATAGATTGCCTGATCTATGTGTATGTGCTATTAATTTGTTCTTTGCAGTCTAGTAACGTCTATTGTTTGAAATCAACAACTTGTTTTGGTCTTATGTTTATTGCTTTATGAATCATATTTCACACGTAAGTGGTGTATGAGAATTACTGGGATAGACGATATTGTGGTGATATTCTTGCCATGAATTTGTGAGGTTGCTGACTTTCCAGGTTTATTGGAGGTCCGTTATTGAATGTTGGTTTGAATAATATTGATGATTTTTGGATTGCAGGGTACTAATTGAGTAGTTCATTAAGTTGTGATTGCATTAGTTTCAATTTTATTTTCTTGTTTCCTTGATCTATCTTTTGCAGTTTATTTCAAAAGAGTTTTAAATCATAAAATACAAATAAAGTAAAGTTATTGAAAGTTATTGGGATTTGTTTAACCAACATGCCCCTTAATAGGTACAACCACATCAACCATTGAGTTGCCCATCACCCTCAAGACTTGAATATAGGGACCTTGGAGTAATTAGTTTCTCAAAATGTTTTCTTTTTCAGGAGAGGTGGTGAGTGGTCACATAAACTACCTGACTGTTGGTGAGGGTGTCAAAAGACCCATCAACAGTTAGGAAGGATATGTATTAGCTTTATGGTGTTGGAATAGATGTATTATATGGAATTAGGAATATTTGGTATTGGTGCTTAAAATGAATCTAGTCTATAGGATGTTACTCTTAAGTAGTGACGTTGAGATACCCTAGGGGAAAGATGATATGATATGTTATCCTGCTTGTGTAAATTGTGCTAAGATGTTTTATGCAATGTAGTAGTTAAGATTATGATGTGATTATTATTGATAGATTTAGTAGATGTTGTATTTAATATGCATTAGATGGATACTAAGTTGCATATGTTGTTTAAGGATGTGCATTTTAAGAAAAAGAATGTCTCCATTGTATATAGATTAGGTGTATTTCTGTAGGGTATTTTGGCGGGCATTAAACCCTACACATTCCCTTTTCTTCCATTTGTCACTTTCTTCTCCCTACCCCTTTTCCACTTTTCTACTTTTGCCTCCACTTGTCACTCTCTTCTTCTTCCCAAGATGTGTGAGCACAACTTGCTCCCTTCCTCATGACAAGCGTTCTTCACAAAATCTTCCATCTTGTGACTGTAATGTACCCTACTTGATCTATTTCAATATACTAAAATTGATTTCTATTCTTCAATTAGTTATTACCAAGTCCTTATTCCTTTCTTCATTAGATGATTAATTTTATTATTCATAGTTCTTAATATAGTTATTAGACCCTGCTACTACTTCAATTTTAAGGGATACAGGTTTATGTATGTTACCAAAGCGCTTAGAGACCAAATACAATAGGTTCCCTCAAATTTTACAGATCCAAGCCCTTACCTATCTTGGGTCTATACCCTCAAGGCTTATGGGTTGCTGATCCCCACCCTATCTTGGGACTTAACCTATTGCTTGGATTTAGACTGCTCCTCTTTGGAACATCTCATTACAATCTTCTTAAATACTGACAGAAATAGAATGATTTAGACTATAAGTATACTAATTTCTTATGTATTATGAATATATATGAAATTAAGTATGACTGTCATACATATTGTAGTCCATATTGATATTACTATTAGTTCTGCATAAGAACATTATCGGGCTTCATATTTTAAGCATACTTATTACACACATTCCCATGTATACCACCAAGAACAAATATGTTACTTCCTATAACTTAATAACAATTTTGATCTATTCTGATCCATGGTGATGTCACTAGATGCTTTTGATTCCTTCCCTTTATATCTCTCAATGTGAGGGAGAGGTCACACCTCTTCATCATGTATGTACTTTGGCAAGAGACACACCTTTTCACCATTATCACCCTTTGAAAGAGTGCAACTCTTCATTCTTTCTGCCCTTTGAAGGGACACAACCTTCGAAAATCAAAACTACATTTCTTATTTAAATCAGATCTGCACTTTTCATTTTCCAAATCCCCCCCCTCAAATGAGTTTCTCTTCTCCCTTTTATATCTCACGTTTGAGGGAGTCACAACTTATTATTTCATGCCTTTTGACCATTCATTAACTTTAATCAAATTTTAATTATGTCTAATTATATTCTTTTATATTTTAATTTATTTTTTATATTTATTAGTTTGTATTTTAATTTTATTATTATTATTTATTATTAAATTATATTTCAGAGCAGGGACATTACAATCTGCCCTTCCCAAATTTGCTTGTCCTCAAGCAATTTCAATTTTAATTTTCTCAAACTAATTCATCTACCAATATGAATAAAAAACACTCAGCATACACATGGAAAACATGAAGCATACACATGGATATATAAACACAAACCATACACGTGAATACACATATTGTTAGATTTCTCCTTATTGACTAGAATGATTCATTGATTCATCTTTACCCCACAGGATGGCATGAACTTGGCTCTGATATCATTTATAATGTGCCCTACTTGATCTATTTCAATAGACTAAAATTGATTGTTATTCTTCAATTAGTTATTAACAAGTCCTTATTTATTTTCTTCATTAGATGATTAATTTCATTATTCATAGTTCTTAATATAGTTATCAGACCATGCTACTACTTCAGTTTTAAGGGATACTGGTGTATGTATGTTACCAAAGTGCTTAGAGACCAAATACAATAGGTTCCCTCAAAGTGTACAGATCCAAGCCCTTACCTATCTTGGGTCTATACCCTCAAGGCTTATGGGTCACTGATCCCCACCCTATCTTGGGACTTAACCTATTGCTTGGATTTAGACTGCTCCTCTTTGGAACATCTCATTACAATCTTCTTAAATACTGACAAAAATAGCATGA
The DNA here is from genome assembly GCF_030272615.1 of Cryptomeria japonica. Taxonomy (NCBI): domain Eukaryota; kingdom Viridiplantae; phylum Streptophyta; class Pinopsida; order Cupressales; family Cupressaceae; genus Cryptomeria; species Cryptomeria japonica. Next base: position 173,752,680 of record NC_081412.1, read on the forward strand.
TTTAGACTATAAGTATACTAATTTCTTATGTATTATAAATATATATGAAATTAAGTATGACTGTCATACATATTGTAGTCCATATTGATATTACTATTAATTCTGCATAAGAACATTATTAGGCTTCATATATTAAGCACACTTATTACACACATTCCCATGCATACCACCAAGAACAAATATGTTACTTCCTGCAACTTAATAACAATTTTAATTTGATCTGATCCATGGTGATGTCACTAGATGCTATTGATTCCTTCCCTTTAGATCTCTCAATGTGAGGGAGAGGTCACACCTCTTCATCATGTATGTCCTTTGGCAAGAGACACACCCTTTCACCATTAGCACCCTTTGAAAGAGTGCAAATTTTGAAGGGACTCAACCATCCACAATCAGATCTGCATTTCTTATTTAAATCAGATATGCACTTCTCATTTTCTGAATTTCCCCCCTCAAATGAGTTTCTCTTCTCCCTTTTATATCTCACGTTTGAGGGAGTCACATCTTATCATTTCATGCCTTTTGATCATTCATTAACTTTAATCAAATTTTAATTATCTCTAACTATATTCTTTTATATTTTAATTTAATTTTTATATTTATTTGTTTGTATTTTTATTTTATTATTATTATTTATTATTAAATTATATTTCAAAGTAGGGACATTATAGTGACATTTGTCACAAGGCTATGAATCCAAACCACCTCATCTCCTCACAGTCAAATCCTAGCCCTTCATTAACTCTCAATCCCAACCATCCATTTCAAATCCAAAAATCCATAAATTGGAGCTTTCTCCCTCACATCCATAACACAATTTCATGCTAACCTTATGCTGCCTGTAATGCCCCTCCAGGAACCCTAAAGGAAAACAACACAACTAGGTAACTAAAGGGTGAAATATTTTTTTTTTAAAGATTAAGTACATTAATTATAACCATTGCACGTTTAATAACACAATAGAAGTCTAACACATGATTTTCTAAGGGTTACCAACGAAGATTAATTCATAGATTATATTAACACCATGGTTAATCCAATTGTCCATTTAATAAGATAAATTAAATGCTTAAGATTAAAACTACACATACATCCAAATTCTATAATGAAAGAACCAAAGTATTCCAATGCATTATTTATCCATAAACCATCTATACAAAAGATCAATGCAACTGAATTAACATACATTCCACTGACATAATATTACAATATCCATAAATACATGGCTTCCAAAAATACCACGGAATCCAAAAGGTACAATATCAAGGTTACATAAAAGTTTGATACAATGACCACAAGGTCTCAACTGAACAATGATCACGAACATGAGTTGATACATGAACCATGAACCAAGAAATGCCAGCAAAGCCTTTCCTCACCTGAAGATACAATCCAGAACATTCGATGGGAAGTGGCACTACCACCCGACCATGTGATCCCGAAATGGAACCACCCCACCATGCTAGGAGATAGTAGAAAACCCTCAAGCAAGCAAAGTAAGACAAGTACGAAAGGACTACAAGACTCCGCAAACATCCATGAAACTCAACTCACAAAACAGAAATGACTCTAAGGAGAGAGTGTCATCGCATGTCTTACGGTGGATACCATGGTACAACCTCCATAGGTCCCGACCCCCATCCTGGGTTTCTCCTGGTAACCTCTTCTGAGCCTCTAGTTCCAACTAAGTCTCATGCAGACCCTACCAATCCTTTCGTGAAGACAAGATGGTAAGTTTGCCATTCCAGGCCTTCTCGTAGCATTATGAGCCCTGTACAAGCACTACACCTATGCACGAGGTACATTATCTTAATTAATATTTATCTCACTCCCCCCCAATATATTATTAGGTTATCACTTTTTAACTGACTTTCAATGAGTTATCCTGTCATCCACTTCAAGCACGGCCCCCGCTCGAAAGCCACTCTCTCTCATAAGACACTAACAGGAAATGTCTCTCTACAAGAACTCTATGGCGAAACAAACAGCCATAACTAATCCTGAAAAAGCACAGGTGAAGGATACACAATCACTAACCCAAGATTGACCATTTGGACAAACACACACAATGGCTCACATCAATAAGGTTATACAAAAACACCTAACCAAGGAAATATAACAACATAGGACACAATGACAACTCAATCAAAATTGCAATGAAATTAAGCTTGACTACAAACACCATTTACACAAGATCCTAATACATGCAATCTTTTCTTAAAACAGCCAAAAGCACAAATAACTTGCAATTAAAGATTTTCCAGACAATAAGAAAATACAACTATATTAATACAAAGAAATCAATTTTGTCATTTATCCAATAAGGTTAAATCAATCACATAAAAATTAACCCCCTAATTATATGTTCATGATTAATTTACAAATAGACACGATTAGATTATATCAAATAATCTAAATTTAATTCTCAATTAAAAATTATATATAATAATATAATATAATTACATAAATATATATATTCTATGAATATAATATTATATAGTTTTATCACATTAAAATATATAATAAAAAGAAGATTTAATTTTGAAACATCTTTCATTTCCAAAATAACATAATTAAAACCACAAAAATACTATATACATACATATATAATATTTTTTTAATTTTTATTTTTAATTAATTTTTTTTTTAAATTAATTGTTTTTTTTTTAATTTTTTTTTTTATTAATGTTTTTTTTTCATTAATATATATATATATATATATACAATAGTCTAAAACAAGTAAATTCTATTTTCACCCAAAATTTATTTCCAATCAAATTTATTTACAGGGAAATTAATTAATACATAATATCTCCAAAATAATATAATAAAATAATTTCCCTTAACTTTTAATACTACAATAAATTTAATTAATAATACAATAAATTTAATTAATAATTAAATTTATTTCTATAATAACTAATAATATCACAGAGATACACAAATATTAAAAAAGACTGCCATAGCCAAATATCGAAACAAAAAATCAAACAAGAGGGAATGATTTCTCTGGTAAATCCCATTCCTCTCAAATCTTGCAATTTCCATGCACAATAAAAATCTTGGCAAAATTTGTCAAAATAACTTTTCCCAATTTTCTCAAAATTTAATCTACAAACACCCAGGTAATAACTTCTTTCCACAAACTAGAAATTAACTTCAGGAATAGACTTTAGCCAAGAACAAGAAATAATTAGACAAAATTTTAGATTTGACAGACATCTTAAAACACATCATTCAGAAAGAAGAAAGAAATAAAATATTTTCTTAAAACAACAATCAAAAGAAGCCACCCAACCTGGTATAGCTTTCTTGGCAGAAATTTGTAGAAGAGCCCTAATCTTTCCAATAAGCTTCCCATAAATTTCTTCACATAAATTTCTGACCTGTTTCCTGTGTAACTAAAATAAAGACCTATTCCCCTATTTAAACTAAAATTCTAGGTTCAATAGCTTTTTCTCAAAAAAACCTAAATTTAGAATAAAAGTAATTTTATTTTATTTTCTAATTTTATAACAAAAAATAAGCTAACATGCAATAATTAAAAATCATTATTCTTTCTTTTCTTTTCTCATGCAAATTAATTAATTTTCTAAATAAAGAATTAAAGCAATACTTTAATTCTAATTAATTCTTTTATTCGTTTATTTATTTATTCTTTTATTCTTTTATTTATTTATTCTTTTATTCTTTTATTTATTTAAAATTCTAGTAAATAATAAATACAATTAATTTAATTTATTTTTCCACAAAAATTTAAATAAAAATATATTTCTAATATCATGCAGCTTGCAACTTAATTTAATAATTTCTTTTAATTAATTAAATTTATAATCTCAATGCATAAACAATTCAACTATGAGACAATTCCATAAACTTAATTAATTAATTAATTCAAATCCACAAAAACACACAACTGAGCAAATCAAAGCAAAGACTCATAAGAAGATCAAACGACAAAATAGGAAGGCCGAACTAACTGACAAGACGACCAACTGACGACACTCACATGAGTGTAACTGAGTAAAATAGGGTCAACTACTATCTCCTCCACTTCCATCGAAAAATATAAGGCACACTCAGACCTGTGAAGCCAGGTGGAGACGATACCCCGTACCTACCCGATACTTGTACCTGCAATATCTTGCATCATCGAACCACATATGCATATATATAATATAGAAAACACGGTATACACACCAATGAAGGAGAATCACGACGTTCCCTGTCTCACCGAAATGAGTGAAGGAAAACCATCCCCTTGCATCCAATACACTCGCAGACATACAACATATAATTCCACATTGCATAAATAAAGTAAAATGTCAGTACATAGCAATAATCCATAAAATTCCATAAATCACAAGTACTGAAATACTGCAAATAAATTATGCATCTCATATCCAGATAAAGCATGAAATAATGTCATAAAAATCTGAATAACACATCATGGTAATGTATCCACTGAAAACAAACAATAATAAAATATAAAATCAATCCACATCCATAAGCATTAAATATAAAATCAATTGGAGAAGGGCGCCTCCATTTCTAGCTCTATCTATGGAGTAATGGAGGTATAAGTCTAGTTTTTCATTTAATTTGAATGCTTAATTGTTGTGTAGACTTAGATTTTATTTTCTTTCACAAATGTATCATATATGTATTTTATGTGGCCATATCTAGATGTTAAATTATCTAACATTGCTAGTACTAGATAAATGGGGCATATGTTCCTCATCCACTACACAATTAAAAACTTTACAAAAAGGCATATTCCTTGCACCTATATAGCATATCCATATTGCTAGATGCCTTAAATATTGTATAGTAGACCAAAAGATAGAACAAATATTATACAAGTTAGGACCCATCAAGATCATCTTCTTTGTTGCATTGGAGTTATTCAACCTTGAATCCATTAGGAAACTTCATGTATAAAACATTGCCTTACTAGCCACATGGATAATTTTCCAGTGTTTTCCATGAGAATAAATAGAGGCCCCACTAAAAAATCCATAGAATCCTCCACATTGTCCTTAAGGCCATCAAAATCCTCATACAATAGATAAGTGCCAAGTACAAGAGATATCATAGTTGCACTCTAGAGGGATTACACAATGTTAAACACAATCCTTCTACTAATAGATTAGCTTTAGAGATTCAATATCATTTTCAATATGATCCGACCAGTCACCATGCAATTATCATTGTAAACCTTCATAGTTAAGCCCTTATAGTTGAAGCCTTTCATAGTTTCCAATTTTGGATTTATAAACTCCTTTGAGGTTTAGTTCTCAAAATGCTTTGACACCTTGCCTACACTCATTTTGCCTCAACTAATAATATCTAACTCAGTCTTAACTTCTACCCAAAACCTCTTTATACCACTATTATTTTTTCCATGGGTTCCATTATAGTGCCATCATGGGACAAATGTTATCTCTGAATCAAGATATTTAATGCTATTGTAAAATATGTTTTTACACAATAAGATTAGTATATGTATCTTGTCAACGAGTCCTTGTTCTATTGGTGAAGTTGAAAGCTTTTTAATGAGCCTACTAAGAATCAAGTCTTATAGAGTGTAAGACTGCAACATCATAAGAGATGAAGCTATGATTGTATCATAATATAGATATCTTAATTGTATCAAAGTAAAAATATTTTACTATTATTTTTAATTAAAAACTATTTTTTTAAATACAATTTAATATCTTGATATTAATTTTATTTAAGATAAGAAAAACTTGTATTATACATATAACTTTTATTTAAATTAATTTTAATAAACTTACAAAACTATATAAATGAACATAAAATAAAAAACTAAAAATATATAATAAAAAATATTAATTATTTATTTCTTTACACTATCTTACTTGATAATACCTTAAAAAAATTAAGTTTAGCTTAAATTCTCCTCTTGCAAAATAGTTGGTCCACAAATATATTCTTATTTTGAAACTTTAAGAAAACAAATTGCATAACATCACATGGAAAATAAAGATAGAAGTAGGCCCACAATTATTCTTTTTTAGAAATAAAGCAGAAGTGGGAGGAGAGGAGATTGAGTATGGAATAAAGCTACAACATTCCATGTGCTTCATTCTTTTTCTTTACAATTTCCTTATGATCCACTTGCCTTAGAGTCAAGTGCTTAAATATTTTATATCTTTGTGATTTAAATATATTACCAAACACATTACCTTCATATATGGTTGACCATATGGACATGCATAGGTTTATCATTTCCAATTTATGGGCCCAAGAGTTAAGTGGAGAATTCTCCTATAAGTGATATGGAAAATGACAAATTTTAAAATTAAATTTATGAATTAGTATTTATGGAAGATTAAAGTTAGTTTATTGACTGAAAGGGACATAAAGTAAAGAATATAAGGGGAGTGTAGGTTCTACTAAAATGGGAGGGTTAGAAAATCAAAAGTAAATAAACAATCTAATATAAATCTTTTAATGAGAGTTTAAAATATTTAAAATATATTAATATAATCATTATTTTTAAATGAAATTTTATTTTTAGCTGTCAAAGATATTCAATTTTAATTTAATGTAATGTAATAAAAAATTGTATAATTTTTAGTAAACTATCATATTATTAAGTCAAGGTGCATGTGATGATGGTTTTAGTATGTAAAGGATGGCAAGAGTAATATTATATCAGTGTCATAATTTTTTGCAATGGGGGAGATATGTTTGGATTCTAGAGGATTTCAATCATTATGAAGGATGACACAATGTGTTGTATATCTAGACATATGTAGAGCTTACTATCATTCTCTCATAATAGTATTTGAAGATGAAAAGTGTTATATATATATAGTCTTATAATGGCACTATAATGGAATCTAGCTTTAATACACATGGAAAAAATAATAGGGGCATAAAGAGGTTGTGGGTAGAAGTTAATATTGAGTTAGATATTATTAGTTTAGGCAAACTGAGTGTAGGCAAGGTGTCAAAGCATTTTGAGAACTACATCTCAAGGGAGTTTATAAATCCAAAATTGTGCACTATAAAAGGCTTCAACTATAGGGGCTTGACCAAGGAGGTTGACAATGATAATTGCATGGTGATTGGTGGGGTCATATTGAAAATGATGTTGAATTTAGGCTAATCTATTAGTAGGAGGACCATGTTTAACATTATGTAATCTCTCTAGAGTGCAACTATGATATCTCTTGTACTTGGCACTTGTCTATTGTATGAGGATTTTGACGGCCTCAAGGGCAAGGTGGAGACTCATATGGAATTTTTAGTGGGGCCTCTAGGAAAAGTATTCATGTGGCTAGTCAGACAATGTTTTATACATGAAGTTTCCTAATAGATTCAAGGTTGAATAACTCCATTGCTACAACAAAAGATGATCTTGATGTATCCTAACTTGTATAATATTTGTTCTATTTTTTGGTCTACTATATAATATGTAAGGTGTTTAGGAGTATGGATATGCTAAATAGGTGCAAGGAATATGGCTTTTGGTAAATATTTTTAATGTGTAGTGGATGAGGAACATATGCTCCATTTTTGTAGTAGTAGTAATGTTAGAGAATTTAACATCTAGAGATAACCATATTATATATAGATTTGCAATAGATATTGGATCACTTATGGATATATTGAATAAAAAGATAGAATAATATTTTTCTGGAATAACTTTAATAAAATGTGTTATTATAATACATATATTGATACTCTTTTTTAAAATCCCTAAATACCTAATTAAAATATATTTAAAAATAAAAGTAAATTATTAACTAAAATTAAGGATATGTATAAAAGGACATTTATATAATAATTAATATCTATCTTGTAACTAAATTAGGGCCCGACATTCATTAGATCATTATCTCTTTGATTCACCTGCTAATTAGGAATATGTTGATTATGGAAATTAGGCACAACTTGTTGAATGTGTGGTTTCTTATTATGATTATGTTGATTATGGTTTAATTGTTGGGTATATTTTTCTAGTTGTTCCTATTACAATCCTATCTAAGCTTAAATTTCTTGTTGCCTATATTGAGATGGTCTATCAAGTGAATTCTCTCATCTATTTCCTTTTCCCTTCTTTTATTTTCTATTTGAGTGATTGTACCAACATCATGAAAAGTATTTTCTTTTTTACTCAATTTTGTTTGAGGAGGTAGAATAATTGTGATGTAGATCACCCTTTTAATTTATTACTCATAGAGGCGGGGGAGATTTATGTCTACATCCTTAGTATCCAATTCATGAGAAAAATTCTTATTTATCCTTCATTTTCTTGATTCATGGGCATGGCATAATTATTTTTGAGAATCCTCCTACTAATTCTAACTATGTTATTAGTTGATTCAACTAATATATATTAATATTGGTACCTTGAACTAAGGATTGTATCTCCTCTGCTTGATGTATTGACTGCTACTAAATTGAGGAGAGTCAATATAGATGGATTATCTAGGTATTTTTCTTTTCTTTGGGTCTACACTTTTCTTCTATTGGATAATTTTTTTAAGTCCTTGTTGATATTAGTTTTTTTCCTTTCTCCATGGCTGAAAACCTTGCTTTGCAAGTTAATTTTGGCTTAGGTCTCAATAGAGACCCCACTCTTGCATTGCAAGATACATTTTATGTATCAACCATTTTATTAAAATTACTAACTCTAGTTTCTTGGATGCACTACATCTTGGTTTAACCAAGCTCTTGAAAATATGAACATATTTGTTTCATCCGTGACAATGACACTAATTGTTAGTTCCCATAACTATCGATCCATAATCCTATAACATAGTTTCAAATTCAAGGCTAGGGAGTGTCATTCATGTGGCTAAACTAAGTGTACATAAAAAAAGTATGAAGGGTTCAAGGCCAATGACTAAGAGTTGAGAAGATCTCCTACAATTTGAGGTTAGTGAAGCCTAGGAGGGTGTTCCCAGAAGTATCCTAGATAGGATTAAAAATGAAAAATGTATTACAAGGTGTAAATTTTTTGGTCGCATCCAAAGTATGTTTAACCATGAAGGCTATCATTGGGTTGAAGGATAACCAATTACACATATGATCTTTTATATAACTAATATAGACATCATTGCAAAATTTGTAAGATGAAGATAAAAGAACATGATTTAAATAAAAATATCACTAACTAATATTTTTTTGTTTGAACTACTAAATCATGAGTAAAAATAATATTAAAAACAAATCCTAAAATATTGTTTAAATTCTTTTATTCAATTGTGTCTAATTGAATAATTAGTGCTTATTCACAAGGAAATGAAGTCACAACTTATCAAATTAAAATTTAATTCCAACCATAAAGAATAATGAGCTATGAAACTACATACACTAAACAAGTGATATCAATAATAAATCATGCTTAATAATCAATCATGGAGCTACATAAATCCTCACGAGACATGCAAAATACCATTACAAAGTTTCTAATGCATTAGAATGTTTTTGATTAATTAAAAACAAGTTTTAAGGGACCCGAAACCCAGATACAAAAGAAAGATATTTAGGAAAGAAACAAAATACAACAGCGGCAAAAAAACCCAACAAAAAGACCAGCAACATAGGAAAGGACAGCAAGAGGCCAACAAGAAATTGGCCCCAAGTCAAGCAAAAACAAAAATTATAAATTCTTCATGGTTTCTTCTGCATCCTGCACCAAAAGCATCATTGCCTTGGCCGCTTCCCTCAAGTCGGTATTTTCCTGAGCAGTCTGGCTTTCTTTCATCTTCATATCCTTCTCCACCGTAGTCTGCCTGGTTCTGCGCCTAGGGGTCTGGTGGCTTAGGCTAGAAGTAGGAGCATCTTCAATAAAACCCAGGTTCTTCTCCTGGTTTTTCTTTTCCAGATGATTCACCAACGTGTTCATGTTCTGGGAGGAGACTTTTAGAACCTGGAGGCTATGGTCCATAAGGCTTTTCAAGGCTTTCTCATTTCTAGCCATCCGGGCATTGACATTGTCCTTATCCTCCTCCACCTATTCCTTCAGTATTTTGATGACGTCCTCCAAATGTTTCAAGTCGCCTTTTATCAAGTCTTTCTCTAGCCAGTCTTCCATTTCCATTTCTTCCTCCGCTTCACTATTCTCCGTCTCCTTGTGCTGCTTCCTAGAGTCAGACATGTTGATCAACTTGTTGATCTTAACTTCCAACTCCCTTTGTTTACCCTGGATGCTGGTAATGTTTTCCACCACCCACTTCTGAAAATTGAAGAATTGAAGGGTGCAATTGCAGGTGGTATCCAGAATGGTGTCCGCAGAATCCTTGCTCTGTTCTGTCTCCTCTGCATTAGGGTTTTCACCTTCCTTAGGCTTCAGAGCCTCTTTCTTAGTTTCCGAGCCTTCAAGATTAGGTTGACGATTCTCAGAATTGCCCCCTTCCTCTCCTTCCCCGTAATTCTCCTCCTTGTTAATCTCCATTTTAGAAATATCTTCCTTATTCTTTCCCTCTTCTTCCTCACAAAGCACATCCTTTTCTTCCTGCACAATATCAACCTTCCTTTTTTTATGGGTAGGGGTGCTGGTCTCCCCAGTAAAAATAGAGTCTATGCCTTTCTCAGAAATCTGAGCATTGAGGATTAAAGGGTCATCCTTGGTAGCCCTAGTCTTATCCTTCATATATTCATAAATTAGCAAAATGAGGCCCCGGTGCGCAAGAGGGTAGGAACTGGGTTTTTTAATATGGTCGGCCAAGCTCTCGTTAAGAGAAGAGGCTAAATAGAAGGGCAAAGATATTTTAGCCCCATGGCGGAAGTGGTTCAGGATGGCGAAGTGGTAATTGTAAATTTTCGTAAACCTACCATCCATAGTTAGATATTCCATTAAAGCCCTAAGAATTTTTTGCCAGTTAGATATTCCATTAAAGCCCTAAGAATTTTTTGCCAGAAAGGTTTTACCTATTGGGGGGTGAAGTATGATATATTGTCCTTCTTCGCCAGGTTTCCCTTCTTGTCCTCCATCTTAGGGAAATTTTTGAAGGCCTCAGTGGCGTACTTTCTATCCCTATAGAATTTGATCCCCTCCATCTTGAGTCCCGTTACCTCCGAGATCAAAATTTCATCGATGTGCCAAATTTCCCCAAACAGGGTAGCCCTGTTATTACTCTAGATTTTTGCGAACCCATGAGAAACAGAGTTTCTACTACCATGGAGCTTCTCCATATAATCCGTGAAACCGTGTCGGTGGAGCCTTCTCCACACCTTTCTTTCACTCTTCCAGTGCTCACAACCTGATGGTTCATTCCTGTTAAGGTTGCCTCCCATTCTGCTTTCTAGGTCACAATCTCCTCTGTTACAACTCTCGGCCCACAGGTAAAACTTTGAGTTTCTGGTTTCTCCTTGTAGAGAGTCTTTCACAATTTTGAGATTGCCACTCATGTTCATACGAACTTGGCTATTATTACAATTACCTCTCGCACACATATGATCTTGGTTATGATGTCGAGAAACACTCATCATCTGGCAGTTCATCTGCCCCCAAAATCTGTCATTGGTACTCATTCCCCAGAATTCAATCATAATATTAGCTTGCTCCATTAAGGCGATCAAAATATAATTGTTCCTTAATCTCCCACTTGATGTGATCTTCCCCTATACATTTGACTCCCTTTTCCAAATTAACCCGTTCATTAGCAAGGATATCCGCTACCTTGTTACCCTCTCTAAAGGTATGGGTTAGAATAATGCTAACATAGTTATTAAGGATAGCTTTAGCATTTTTAATAATATTGGCAATATTCCAGGAGACTGAACTAATATCTTTGAGGGCTTGTATAATATTTAAGGAGTCCCCTTCGAGCCAAATTTTTTTAAAATTGAATTCCTGGGCTAACTGGAGGCCCTTAAGCATGGCCATAGCTTCAGCCACATGGTTGTTTTGGGTTTCGAAAGGGGAAGTAAAAGCAGCAATACACCTTCCTTGAGCATTTCTGATAACTCCACCTCCACCAGCCTTTCCAGGGTTCCCTTTGGCTGCCCCATCAAAATTAACCTTTATCCAGTCATAATCAGGGAACCTCCAAACAATGTTATCTCTCTTCTTCTTGTTGTCCAATCTGTAGACCTTATGAATTAGGTTCCATTCAGTAAGAATGTCTTTTTCCAACACATTAGAATGTTATCACAGTCATCAAATCTGATATTAATCTTGTGCCAAAAGTTGTGACAAAGAAGAAAGCATAGTCATGATAAAGGTACTCTTCTAAAATATAAAAACTATCATGAAGAAAATTCTTTATAGATAACATTTAAAAAATTCAACCTCCTTGAGATTGGATCAAGTATGATACTCTTAAAATAAACTATCTTGTTGTGAGTTGAAATCCTAGACCATTTTTACACTATGGTACTCTATTGAAACAATAATGACCCTCTTTGAGTGTTGAACCAACTTGTACCAAACAACAACTCCTTTTGAGCTAAGGAGGGATTTCCCTTACCCTTATCCATCCCCATTAGATGAGCATGATGCAGAGCCCCAAGGAACAAAGGCTTCTCACATAAACTCACTCTACAAGACCTTCAATTAAGGTCTCAACATTCATGGATTCTTGGACAATCCTGTCAACATCTTGCCAAGACACTTCTACACTTCCCTTTGTTCAATGGGGCCCTTTTTTTATCCCTAAACAACTCATTGAGATACAATTTCTCACATCAAGTCTCTCCTTGATATCAACTCTCCTGTGGTCACATATGCCCAACATGGATTATAGAACATCCACCATTTTAGAGCAGGTATGAACCCTATATAACCTCTTTACCAACCCTAGAGACACTTTCCACTACCAAGACAACACCCTTTGTTTGTACAGGTTCAATCAAGGTGTCTTGCCCTCTACAAGACACCTATTCCTAGTAGCCCTGGTTTAAGCTTTTAAGGGCAAAAATTTGAAATTATCCTAATGACACCCCCGAATACTGATAATTTTTTATTCCTCTTTTGGTGACGCAAAACACTTCCAAAACTCAGACCCCAACTCTTGCATTGACTAGGTCAAACGTTGCTGCTACAGGAGGCCTTATAGGGCTTTTAGGCCACTTTTATAAAGAAACCACTCACCAATGGCTTGATATAATCATATCAATTGATGGAAAAGGTTTTTAAACATCCCAAAACACCAAATCCACCATTATATAGGGTCCATCACTCTTGGTTTTACCTCTGCACAATTTTTATCAATCAAAACTGGCTAGTCACATGAGGATGCCTAGCCTAGGGCTTGATCCCAAAATTCACCAGTTCAATGGAGCACTCAGAAACTTTGGATATATTAAAATAAATTGTCTCCCCTACAATTCCCATGAATTTGAGCCAATTTGGCCTAAGGAATGTGGGGTTAAGAAAATATTTCCTCAGAAATCCTAGTTTTGGAGGGTTTTCAGACCACCTTTCACAAAAATGCAGATATCTCGCTTATTCCTCAATATTTTCCTACTAAATAAAATCCAAATGAACATAAATATAGAGGCCTATTCAAATCAATGACTTATCCTGCACAGGGAGTTCGTATAATGACCGTACAAGGCATTGTTACAATGAATTTGTGTAAATTTCTGAGTGTTTTATTGAATATGTCCACTGTTTACATCCAAAGCTTCATCAGAACCTTATCAATCCTTTCTTCTCAACCTCCAAGGCCTTAAGAAAGTTTTTTTAAATCTCCTCAATTGACTCCAATTGAAATTTGAATTAGGTAGCTGTTGGGGGGAGATTAGTTACAAATTGGCAATAAAAGTTGTCATCCAAACTTGACAACCTATGACATTTGCCTATGTAAACTATTAGGACACATCATAAAACTTAAAAATAGGCCGAATAGGAGCCAAAAGACAATTCTTTCCTCATTTAGGCATTTTGGATGTCATTTGACCATGGTTGACCAAATAGGTCCTAAGAAGTTCACACTACAAAATGACATCAAGGCCTTATATGGCTAATCAAAATAAAATGAATGGTCTTGAAAGACCTTATTACAACTCAAAAACATTCAAAGAACCTATAGACACCTCTAAGAGTCTTCATTTGTCAAATGGTCTTCAAAGTTTGCAAGGTGCTCCTGCACCATACTCCCCGGGGGCATAGAAAACTCAAGTCTCTTGAGGAATGAGGTCTGCAACAGAATGTCCATGCTTTTTAATGTCATCTTTCATCATACACGTGGCATATTCATTAGGTAATCCACTCCATTTGATAAGATACTCCTTGTAAGTCTTATTTTTAGTCTTCTTGACCACCTTGGTGTCCAAGATGCACTCCAACTTCAATGGTTGGCTAGGTGGTAGATTCTTGACGCAACCGTCATCTCCTTCTGATTGCAAACCTATATCTAAACCTGCAACATCACCTTTGTAAGGAAACAAATTTGAAACATTGAAAATAGGTGATATTCCTAATCCTTGAGGAAGTTCAATCTCATAGGCATTAGGACCAAATTTATGCACAATCCTACAAGGACCAATATTTTTCATGAGCAACTTGGTTAGTTGCCCCTTTGAAAGTCTCTCTTTATTTAAGTGTACCATCACCAAGTCTCCCACCTTATACTGCACATCTCTTTTCCTCTCATTTACTTTCTCTTTGTACTTTTCAGTGTTCTTTTGGAGAGTTTCTCTCACCTTCTCATGAATGTCTTTCATGGCCAATGCAAAATACTCTCCTTGAGAACTTCTTCTTTCCAATCCATGTAGATCCCTTAATTCAAGAATACCTTTGGGATGAATCCAATTGACCGCCTCAAAAGGACTTATTCCTCTGCTTCTATTGACAAAATCATTATAAGCAAATTCAGCTTGAGGGATAATCATATCCCAAGCTTCTCCATGCTGCTTTGTGAGACAAATAAGAAGATTTCCCAATGATCTATTCACCACCTTAGTTTGGCCATCAGTCTGAGGGTGATAGGCTAATGTGAAGGACAATTGATTGCCCAACTTCTTCCACAACGTACGCTAAAAGTGGCCCACAAACTTAGAGTCCCTATCAGTCACAATGTTGAGAGGCAAACCATCGATTTTAACAATTTATTTGAATAATAAGCCAAAAATGTGGGAAGCATCATTAGTACATTTACATGGCAAAAAGTGAGCCATCTTACTAAATCTATCAACCATAACAAAGATACTATCAAAACCTCTTTGAGTCCTAGGAAGATCCAAAACAAAATCCATGTTGATACTCTCCCATGGCCTATTAGGAATAGGGGTGGTTGACATAAACCTTCATTTGATGATGTTCCCTTAGCCCTTTCGTATATGCTACAACTTTCAACAAACTTCCTAACATCTGATTGCAAGTTTGGCCAAAAATAGTACCTCTTCACCTGTTCTAAGGTTTTATGAAGCCCAAAGTGACCTCCCAAACTACCACAATGTTTCTCCTTGATAATATTCTCCCTCATGGAGTATCTAGGGATACACAAACGGATCCCTTTGAACAACAACCCCTGCTATAACAAAAAATTAGAATGATAAGAATCTGAAAAATTGAGTGCAAACCTCATATATCTCACTGAAATATTCATCATCCTTGTACATTTGCTTAAGGGAATCAATTCCCACACTTTGCAACTAAATTTATTGCACCATGCACACCCTCCTACTCAATGCATCTGCCACTTTGTTGGCCTTCCCCTTCTTGTGTTTTATGGTAAATGTGTAGGCTTGAAAATGTTCAACCCACTTCATATGCTTGTGACTAAGTTTCTCCCATCCATCAATCAGAAAACTAAGAGCATGGTTATCTATCTAAACAGTGAATTCTTTAGGAAAAAGGTAATGCTGCCATTTCTTCAATGCTTGTACCATTACATACAACTCCAAGTCATATGTAGAATACTTCCTTTTAGCATCATTGAGTTTCTCACTAAAGAAAGTCATCGATCTTCCCTCTGGACTCAAGACAACCCCTATGGAAAGATTACTAGCGTCACACTCCAATGTGAACAACTTGTTAAAATCAGGCAAAACAAGAATGAGATGTTGTTCTACTCTCCTTTTTCAGATATTTAAAAGATTCATTTTCTTCATTTGACCAAGAAAACTTACATTTCTGGCCTCCCTTGATTGTGTCTAGGATGGGTGCACATATATGACTGAAATTTTTGATGAACTTTTTGTAAAATGTTGCCAATCCATAGAAACTCCTCACATCACCTACTGCCTTAAGTGCTGGCCATGACAAGATAGCTTCCACCTTTGGTGGATCCATCTTCAAATCCCCTTTTGAGATCACAAAATGGAGATATACAAGTTCCTCCTTCATGAAGACACTCTTCTCCATATTGATCATCAACTTTTCATCATGCAACTTCTTCAAAACCAGGTTCAAGTGCTCCAAATGCTCCTCCTTTGTCCTCCTAAACACAAGAATATCATCAAGATAAACAACAACAAATTTACCAATGAAGTCCTTCAATACCTCATTCATGAGGCGCAGAAAGGTGCTTGGGGAATTGGATAGCCCAAAAGGCATCACCATCCACTCATAGAGACATTCATTTGTTTTGAAGACTGTCTTCCATTCATCCCCTTGCCTTATTCTGATTTGATGATACCCACTTTTGAGATCAATTTTGGAGTAGTAGAAAGCTCCTCCCAAACAATCAATTAAGTCTTCAATTCTAGGCATATGAAACCTATATCTTATAGTAATCCTATTGATGCCCCTAGAATCAGTACAAAGTCTCCATTTACCATCCTTTTTAGGTGCTAGAACTGTTGGGACAACACATGGACTGAGACTCTTTCTCACCAACCCCTTATCCAACAATTCTTGCACTTGCTTGGCAATCTCCTCATTCTGAGATGGAGTCATCTTATAGGCTAGTTTGTTTGGCAATGTAGACCCTGGTATGAAGTCAATATGATGTCTTATGTCCCTAATGGGTGGCAAGGTGTTATGAATTTCCTCCACCATTATACTCTTATACTTGTCCAACAATTGTTACACCTCCTTGGGAACTTCTTCCTTACCATTACTAGGCATATTAGGACTGTTTTTGGGCTTTAAAATTAGAGCATACCCGGTTGTTCCTTCTTCCTTTAGGATATCTAGAAACTCTTTTCCACTTACTAACATGACACTTGACCCACTATTCTTATCCACACTGTCATCCGGTAAAGGATCCATCTTGTATTTTCTCCCATTTTTGGTTATGAGAAAGGAGTTTGTTTTCCCATCATGTTGGGATTATACATCATATTTCCATGGACATCCTAGCAATAGATGACAAGCATCCATGGGGATTACATCACACAATATTATATCCTTATACTCCCCTATCTCAAACTCTACCCAAGATTGTTCATCTACTAAGACCTACTACCCTTTATTCAACCATGACACCTTATAAGGGTTAGCATGAGGTAACCTTTTCAACTTTAATTTGTCTACCATCTCTGAGGAAACCAAATTTTGAGTAGAACCTGAATCAACTATTACCTTACATAGCTTACCATAGGCCTTGCACATGGTTTCGAATAATGTCTTCCTCTGAGGGCGTTCTTTCACTTGAGATACCTTCAACATGGTTTTCCTCATCATCAATATTTCTCCATCATGGGCCAGGGCTACACTTCCAATTGGGGAATTGACACTTTGGCAATCTTCGTCTAGAATCAATTGGTTCCTTCTCTCTCCTCCATGAGAGTTTGAGGATTTCTTAGGACACTTGGTTGTAGTGTACCCTACTTGGTTGCAATTGAAGCATCTCCCTCTGAAGACACTAGGACCTCTTCCTGGTCCTCCAAATCTACCCCTTCCATTGGGTCTCCTTCCTCTAAATCCTCCTCTTGAACCCGAGTCTCCACTTTGTTCTTATTGGCTAGACTCACCTTGGGGTTTTTGGGATTGTCCATTTCCCCCAAAATTCCCTTTTTCTCTAAAGTTCTTGCCTTCTCTTCCCCTACCATGTTGTTCACTGTTTCTTCTCAATTTATTCTCCGTCCTTAGAGACATTTGAAAGCATTCATTTAATGTTTTAAGAGTCATCAGACTCATCTCATCTTGAATGTTGAACTTAAGTCCATTCCAGTACCTAACAACCTTCTCCTTTTCATCTTTACGGTGCCCTGATCTCAAACTCACTTATCCGTGCCCAAACCCTAGCCGCAGGATTGAAAAAATTTATGCAAAATATATATAAAGTGACACATGTGTTAGTATTAAGGTTTGAAAATTCTTCTGCTAGCATTATAGGTGAATGTTATACATCATTTAATTTTCTAATTTGCTAGAAAGTGTGGAGTTTTCAGTTTGAATAAAAAATCAAACATTCTGTTCATTGCATTTGAATTTGTTCAATTGTTTGGTATTGATTTTTGTGGATTTGCTTTCTCGTGAATTGGATACCTTGGTTAGAACTCATTAATTTTCATCCATATAATTTTATCTTAATTTTGTGCATGGGTATGTCATTCTAATGGATGAAATATGAATATCTTTAAGTTTCATATTTTTCCTTGGATGTTCCATTAATTTTTGTATTAATTGTGAGATTTCTAGTTACTTAAAAGTTGATTGGATAGATCTAATCTAATGTTTCAATGTGGTGAAGTGGTTTTTATAGTTATCATTGTCTGTTAGAACTAGATTTTCATTATATCTCTTGTTACCTTGCTACCTTTTGACGTTTATTTATAATTCATGTTGGAATAAAATTAGAGTTGAAGAAGCAATTTCACTTTCATATATGCTTATGAATGTGCTTGTGTTTTGAAATCATATAATCAATTTTGCATTTTGTGTTGTCTTGGGAGATTGCTTTTAGCTAAACTTTTAGGATTACCATCGAATCCCCCCTTGTTTAACAACTATGTTGGCCAATTGAGTTGTTTTTCATGGTCAACACCTAGCTATAAAGGAACCTTGGAGTAACTTTGTTTCTTTTCAAGAGAGGTGATTCATCCTTGATTCACCTATCATTAGCTGTGGTAACACTACTATTAATAGAAAGGTCCTTCAAAACTAAAACACATAATTGCCACTTTTTTTTTTGACATTTTTGTAACATTTAACATGTTATATGAACATGGGGGATTAAAAAAAAATTAATGTAAAATTTCCTAATGAATACCTATACAAATATTTCTTATATGAGCTTATATATGATGGGTAAAGTGACACGTAATTAAATAAAGGAGTAAGGGGTCAGGTAAAATTTGACTCTATTAAAATGAGTCCTAACAGAGTCATAATTGGTTCCCTAGTTATATAGGTATGTAAATATATTTTATGTATAATTAAAAAAGTTGGGGGAGGGGGAACACTCATTTAGCTTACTAAATTCAAATTTATGTTCTCCAAACTTGGGTTTGCCATATTGGAAATGTAAGAGTATCTATGATGCACAAGGGAGTAATAAGATGGAGTTATTCTTATTGAGAAATATATGATGCATGCCATGACATATCATAAAGTATACTTGAATGGACATAATTAACCAAAATTGGAGCACCCAAGTTGGTGAGTTGGTAATGATGAACCCATGATATGTGGGAAGAATATTGTAATTTTAGCTTATAGACTCATGTTTGGATTTGGGAATTAGGTTTTTAACTAGGGATTTGGGAATGTTTTTGGGTTATTTTATTCTAGTTTTCCTTAATTGCCATTTTATGGTTTCATGCGTTACTCTTCCCATTTAGTGGTTTCTTGAGATGAAGGTTATATATTGAGTTTTATAGGTATAGTTATGCTGCTAGAGTTGCTTTAAATCTCTCATCATTGATACTCCTATACGGACATATCTCTAGGATACTATTATAACCATGTTGATTACTAAAAAATACAATTGGTTACTTTGTAATATGTGATTTTTTATCAAGAAAAGGTTTTCCCCATGTAAATCATAATGTTGTCTTATATTTTATTTTGTATTTATTTCCTTGTAACTATATAATAAATTTAATTTTTGGACACACACCATTTCTAAGATTAATGTAGGAAGTATATGTTGTACCTATAATTCATTTTCAAATATAGATGAAGAATATATATATCATATTAAATGTAGGGAACATAATTACAAATTGAGTTGTACAAATACATAAACCTCTTGGATGCATGATTCATGGAAGTGACATATTGAAGAGATATATTTTAACTCCTAAGAACTCATAATTATGAGGGAATTTAACTCTATATAACTATAATTATAAATGAAGTGTAACTCAACCTAGACTAGATAAGTGTTGATTAAATTAAGGCACATGAATAATTAATAAAACTACTTAAGTGTGTAAATAGAATGAATAAATAAAATAAAATAAAATGAAGCTAGAATTTTGAGAATATTTTATTACTCCAAAACCCACCTTAAGAACAAATTAGGGATAGGGATAGAATGGAATCAAAGATGGGTCTTGATAACTAGGCATGCCTATGTACTCATGTATAATGTGCTCTACCCTAGAAGACAGAGAAAGAGATGTAGGACAATCCTCCCTCCCAAATAGAAGATGAATGGATGACTCTAGAAGTTGTTTATGTAACTTGATGTCAATGTTGACCCATGACTAAAATTGATCCATAAAAAGTACCATACACGATTTGTGAACATTGACCACAATTGAGGTGAATTAGATACAAGATTTAACATTTAATAAAGATAAATATCTCTCAATTTGAGATGTGAACCAATGTGAATCAACACATATTAAGTGATAAGAATGATTTGGCAAAGATAAATTAGGTCCTAGAATAGTTGATACAATTTGACATGATATTTCATAAATGATGAATGTGAAATCACAATGTAGGTCATGTGAATACATTGCTCATCCCATTATATGCCATGTTGTGCTACCACGGATTAAACTCATAATATGGAACTTTATTTTAGTTCTTGATTACAAAAGTCCCACGCGTTAGACCCTAAAATACAATAACATATTTGATGGAACTTCATAAGTTAAGAAAACTTGCATTTATATGCCCCTAATAGCTCAATTTAGACAACCTTAGTAAATTATATAATAATTGGAAATTTATAATGTAGAATATCTTATACTACTTGTTGGTTGAAAATTTTGCAAAATAGATGAGTTTACAAAATTGTGGTTTCAAGCGCAGTGTGTGGGATTAAATCTCTCCTAATTTCTAAGAGAAGACTCCCCCTTTAATTTACTACTCTATTTATCTGGAATAAAATATAACTTCTAATTATAATCTAACGTGGGTGGTACATCATCCTATTATCTTTTTTCAGACTAGATGTTATTCTATCCTCTTTCTTCAAGAAAGAATTTACAATATAGAGCAATAATAATTCTTACACTTTTAATGTTGCAAATTAACCCAAAATGTAGGAATGATCAAATACAAATAAGTAAAGAAGCCAAGTTTCCATGAAGACATAAATTCCCTCGTTGCTTCTCTGGGACAAGAAAATAGTGTTCAAGCTCAAAGTCTTGTAGTCACTATAATCCTATCAACCTTTTACAAAAAAGTTTTGTAGCCCACAACTGTGTACTAAGACAACAAAGTAAAGCATAAAGTCTTTATCTTGATATCCTATTAGAACTTTTGATAATCTTTTCTTGAAATAACAATATGAAGCTCAAAGCATTCAAGTTATTATCTCCTTCTATTAATCCTAATAAACAAAAGCTGAAATATGACACAAATTCCACAAACAAACAATTGTTTCTACTCTTTAACAATATTTCCTCAACAACACCTTTACTTGAGTAAAATAAGAATTTACAACAAGAATAACATAAGAACACTCTCCCCATAATCCACAAAAGATTCCAACACAAAGTCTGGATGTGAAAATTTCTTCTTATTTCATCAAGTTTGTAAAATCACAACAGGAACACAAATTTTCACTTTTGCTCTTCACTTCGACAGAGTTTTGGCATATATATTAAAGATTCTAGATTCAAAAAGATAGATCCTCCAAAGATCCCCATTACAATGAAAATCCTCATATATATAGAGGAAAGGTGTAGCATTAAAACTAGGAAAGTTACAACCAATTTGTGACCAAGTCAAAAGTAGAGTTCGATTTGACTTAGGACACGTGCAAGTTTTGGATGCAAAAACTTGAATACAAAATGACACTTCAGGCGTTGATTGAGATTACAAAATGACACTAGACTAGAGATGCATAAAAATGACTAAGTGTCTAGAGCCTCGCTTTATTTCCAACATTCTTCACCAATGGAGTCTTCATATTTTGTCGCTTGGTAGCCTATATTTCACAGTCATTTGGTCCCAACGTGTTGAATCTGGCAGCTGGAGTGGAGTTGCAGAAATGGATTTGAAGAATTCCCATAATTGAACGAAAATGACCAAAGGGGGTCATGAAGTGCATTTCAAACTTATAAGTCTGATTTTCACTTAGGGAGGGGTTGACAATCATAAAGGTGCATATTAGACTTACAAGTCCGAATGCACTTATGCTAAACGCAAAGGAAATAAAAATTGACTTTGGTGTGAATTGGGGTTATAACCCCAATTTACACCTAAGAAAGAATCATAGTGCAAGTTGGGGTTATAACCCCAATTTGTACCAATTCTAAGCACTTGGCAAAATGGAAAAGGAAAACGGTGTAGGTCAAGGTAATAACCCCGACTTGCACCGTTAAGGGGAGACTTGGTGTAGATCTGGGATATGGCCCCAATATGCATTGTTGTTAGAGGACTCGGTGTAGGTTGGGGGTATAACGCTGATCTACACTAGATTGGGTAGACTTGGTGTAGGTCAGGGTTATAACCTTGCCTTGCACTAGAAAGGGGGAGCTTGGTGTAAGTCGAGGTTGTAACTTTGACTTGCACCAAAATGGGAGGACTTGGTGTAGGTCAGGGTTATAACCCCAACTTGCACCAAAAATAGGACTTGGTGATGAAATGGTGTAAATTGGGGTTACAAACCCGATTTGCACTAGGTAGACAAGTTTGTAATCCGATTTACACCAAAACGCAAAAACTAACTTAAAATACCAAAAAAAGGACTAGAACCTCCGAATCAAGAATCGAGGGTCCTAAATCACATGTGAGGGGAATGAATACTACCTCAAAGAGCGTGCTTAGAGCACATAGACTACAAATTGGATAAAATTTATAGGGGTTATCCTATTTTTGTGGCATAGCAAAAAATGAGGACAACAACTGGCTTTGACTAGGGAACTTCCTTCGATCACTAGGACGATTGAAAGGAGAAGAATCCAGAACTCTAAGTGCCTTTATCATCCATTGGTCTATAAAGTCAAGCAACAAAAGAAATAAAAGACAAAAGGATGAGAAGACAACTAAAAACAACCTACTGAGACAAAACTCAACATTGTGCAACTGCACTTATGGAAAGGGAAACTAATCTAGCCTAAAGACTAACCAATGCCAAGAAATCCTTCAAATGAATCCATTAACTAGTACTCCAAAGTAGCTTCCTTTATTTAGCAAGATGTCATGTTTGACATGATCATAGACTGCTAGGTGTAGATGAAGCATGAACAATAGTACAATGAGATGATGCACTATTCCTTGGAAGAAATGAACAAATGCACTTGCATCCTCAAGTTGATCATATGTATTGTTGCTCCAAAGTGGATCAATGAACCAAGACTGCTCCTATTCAGCTACCAATGGATATTTTATATCACTCTCAACTGTATCTTCATGTTCAAGAACAAATGTGACTTTTGACATCTAATTAGCTTCCAACAAAGCTAGATGTCTTATAGGACATCCCCTTGATATGACGAAATTTGAGCTCTTCTTTCCTGTTGTGCCTTTATCAACTGATTCCTCAACCACAACCTCATGCTAAGTGGAATGAGTTTCCTCATGCGATCCAAGTGGAAACATGGTTGCATAGCTTACTTCATCATGTTGTTCACAAACTTCAGACTTGGGAGAATTACCATCAAGACTTAAGCAAAACTCCTCTATTATGCTTGTGAAAAGGTCTTCATCAAGTTCCTTACTATCTTCCACATGCATAATATGTCCAAGTTCATGACCTTGAAATATAGATGCATTCTTCTCATTTTGTTCAAAATGAATGATACCTTCATGCATGTCTTCAACAAGACTAATTCAAGCTTGTTGCATGTACACAAGTGTTGTGCATGTAAAGAAGACTAATATAGGCATGCATGTGTTATATTGTCATGTAGAGATCCTAAGCATCCATCTTCTCTCATGGAGTTGTATTTATTTGACACTTATCCTTTGGATTAGAGTATAAGTTTGAATATTCATATATCTTGTTAATATGTTGCCAAAATTACTATATAAATCCTATTATAGTTGAAGACTCTTGAATGTGCTTAGCTCAATGAATATATTGTGACCTTCATTGCTTATTGATAATACAAACTAGGTTGTGCTTTTAGAGTGGGGGTATTTTTTCTAAAAGGGTTCCCTCACCCCCCCACCCCTCCCCTCCCATACACACATATATTGTGTTATGATTATTATTATTATTTTGTATAATCTATTTAAGTTAGATGAATGTGCATCTAAATTTGTAATTGCATAAGGGGTTGTAAGAATTTTTTCTTATATATCCCACTTAATCTAGTGTAGGAAGCTTTTCGCTCATGCAAATTCCTGTCAAGCATTAGGGGTCTAGGTGATAAATGGGTAGTAGAGTAGTAACATATGATGGACTATGATGAGATGATAATGAAAATGGTAAAATTATTTGCATCTACAATTTATATTCTCCTTCTAGAAATTTGAATATGTCAAGATTGTGTTTGAATAGAACTTTGAGGAGACTCCCAATAAGTAAGTGAATGAGTTATTCCATGTTAAACTGCTTTCTAGATTGAATCGATAATGATAGAAAAAAAATGAAAAATCACAAAATGTTATATATGACCTATGTGACAATGATGTAGTTTCAAATCCCTTATTAATCTTTAAAATTAAAGTATTCTCTAATAATTATACTTATCAATTCCTCTTCACATTGATGATAATTATTGTTTTTATTTAAGTAAAAAATGATTATCTTTAAATACAATGACATAACAACATGTTGTATGCAACATGTGTTAGGTTGGCCCACAATAACTTGTAGAATGTGGGAAGGAAATTTTGAATTTGAATTTGAATTTGATGACTTGAGTTTTAGGGGTTATTTCCATATTCTACAAGCTCGTTTTAGGTCAATCTTGTGTGCAATGAAAGTGATATTGATGGATTAAGTGACAATATTGAGATATGAAACAAATGTATGTAAATTAGTACAAAATGACAGTGAAATAGAAATGAATAAGTATTGGGTCGTGATCCAAATCTAATACAAACCTATAGTACATGTTGATATCTTATTGTAACATTAAGACTCTTACATGAAGATAAGCACACAATTAAATGAGAAATAACATAAATATGCCAATTTCATATTCACACAATTCTATATCCTTACTAAATTACTTTAACAACCTATGATTATGTGGGGAATTAAAGCCGCTTACATTTCATAATCTAACTATCATGAAATATATAAAGAATCAAAGCCACTTACATTCTTATAAATGACTAAAGAGTACCTATAATTCAATTCCTAAAGAGTACCTAGAAATCCAAAATGGGTCTTTAATTATTAAAGAAAAACTCCATCCCATAGCCTTATGTAATGTCCATAGATTGGTATTACCATTAGAATCTCTCCCTTTTCCTATGTGTAATAAATCTAACTATGAAATTTTCTTTAGGAATATGTCTTTATTTATTTAGAGATTTAACTCCACACTTGTAAGGGTAGTTTATTCGATTCCTTATTGACAAATTTCTTCTTCTAACTAATTCTGCTCACCTACTTTTCTCCTTGACTCAATTCATATCTACAAACATATTTTATTTAAACTTTTAATCAAGCAATACTATTTTATAAATTATATTTATTTTTCATTTGACATTATATTATAATGATACATAATTTGTATCTCTCATATTTGCTTTAAAATATTATTATACTGAGATAACAAGACAATAGCAAAAATAGGTTAAAGAAAAGAATGCAATAAAACTAAAATGTATATAATTAATTTTTAAATCTTAGATTGGGCAATAATTGATTTTTAAGTGTTTATATGATCTTATGTGATTTGGAAATTGAAAATAATTAAAATTATAATATAATTAAAAATAGAAGTGTTATTTTTAATGAAGATATTTAGAAAAAAATATCTCTATATCTATATTATCTAATATTTGATAATTTTCATAAAATCAATAATTATTATAATTTATTACAAATTAAAAATTATATATCAAATAAAAATATTTTATATTAAAATTATTTATTATTATTCTTATTTTTCTTTGTAGTAATTATTTATAAAATTTTGGAGCTTTCTTATTGTATGGACTATTAAGCATAAATACAATAAAGAAATTAAATGAAGCTCCTTCTAATTGAGTGGGATGGAGTTATTTTTCAAGTTATAAAATACATCATCTATGAAGATAGTTTTTCTTAAATCTATTGATAGCATTTTAGACTATTGCTTTATCTACGATATTTAGGAAGATAACTAGGTGAAGAGTACCAATAGATAACATAGTTCCAATAATCGTCACCTTATTGTCATGTTGACCCCTCAATAGCCATCATAGTGAAAACACCATTAATAAATTTGTTTTGTACCAATAGTCGATCATTTTTTGTAATTAATTGGCCCATTTGTGCACCACTATTGGAACATTTGTGCACCACTATTGGGACATTTGTCAATATGTACTAGTGAGTTTGAGTTGACGATTACTGGAACATCTTTAGTTAGGTATCAGGCGACACTTTGAAATGTGTACTTTTTGACCTTTGTGCGCATAACTGATTCCACAACATGCATTGTTATTGCCCATAAGCCATATCAATAGCTATGAGTAGTTAAGTCACATACGAAGACAACTAAAAAAAAAATCAAAATCCGATGTACCGTTTAGGATCTGTGGGTGCACGAAGTTAGCTATGAAGGCTATTGTTTCTCTTCCCTTATGTCATTATTTCTTCAAAAAAAAATTTTTTTTCTCATCACAACATTATAAAATAGTCCTCACAAAAGTTCTAGGACACTACCCATCACAAATACTCAAACTAATTTAAAGAAATGTATGGTTGAAAAAGCCATAATGTCAATGATTCGTTGGTGTGGTGGCGAAGTTAAATGATTTTGAATGAAGCCATAATGTTAATGAGTTGTTGGTGAAGTGGTAAAGTTAAATAATTTTGAATGATCCCACTAGAGATCAAGTCTTTCTGAATGTAAGACCTCGATACCATATCAAATCTTGTTAAAATTGTACGTCAAACAAATTTGACAAAATATTGACTAATTGTGTCCAAACTTATAATATTAAGTTCACCATCTTCTATTATACTTTATCTATCTCAATTTTTAATTTTTCAAGACAAGAGCCCCAATAGAACCTAAACATACCTTTCCCAAGCAACAAGCAAGTAAAAAAAAAAAAAAAAAGCAAAAAGAGGAATATTGGTTTAATTTGCTTTTGTTTTTGATAAAAAAACAGCCAAAACTAGGGGGCTGACCCAGAGTACAAAGCAAGTCTCAAAGAGAGCATTATCAGCACATTAACAGCAATCGAACGACAGAATATCAACCAATCCCAATCCCTATCTTAACAACAATCAAATTTGCTTTTGTTAAACCCATGAAATGAGCATCATATGACATTATGTATGAGTCATAGTACTCTAAATGCAAGATTATTAAATAGGATTATTAAAGTATATTATTGTAACACACCTCTATATAAAGTTTAATGGTCATGTATACTTCAATTATGCCCACCAAATTATGCTGTCCTATGTTCGAGGAATTGAAAATTATTATTTTTTAAAGTGGACATAGGTGAGGTGACTTAAATATCTTGAATTAAGATCGGGCATGATTAAAATATGCGCCCGGCCTACCATCCCTTGCCCTTTTCCCATACAATTATTTTTAAATTATTATTTTCTTTTCCATGTATTGATGGAATGCTTTTACTAATCTATGTCATTTCATGTGCTCTCATCAAAGCAATTCATTACTTGAATAAATTTTAGAATATTTAGGGAGGATTATGTTTGTCCCATCCACACTTGTGCCCAATTCCATATGGGAGATAAACTTTTAATTAATTTATATAGATTAGGTTTAAGATTTAAGGATTACTAATCATATTTAAAGATAGTAGTGAATATATTGATAGGTGTAATATAATATCTTTATTTTATAAGTAAAGTGGGTGAGAGGTTTTATTTTATCATATGGTGTAATTGAAGTTCTAGAAGAAAGACGATTCTTTGTACAATGTAGTCTAAATAGTTTAGAAAAGAAGTTATCTGTATAATGTATTTTAAAATAAATGAAAAATAGTTTTCAACTAAAAGAATAATATATAATAATAATTTGTTTTTATATTAAAAGTATCAAAACAAAGGTATTGTCTTAATACCGACAGTTCAACGGGCACAAGTTTCACAGAAGAAGCATATATAATAGTTATATAATTTGTATGTATGTATGTATGTATGTATGCATGCATGCATGTATGTATGTATCATTATAAACTACTCATGTGAGGTGTTTTTCAATTTTATCTCATAGTAAAAAAAATTATAAATATTTATGTAGTACAAGTATTTTTGCATTGATAAATGGTTCGCAAAGATTACTTGATTGCTTTTTTCAAATTATTTTCTCTCTAATAATGCCTTTGCTTTTGATTCCCCAGAAAAATGCATAAAACAAAATATATCGATATCACAATTGTTACACTGTTGAAACTATTAATTCAATATCATGGTGTCAAAAAAACATTAAAATATTTCTAATAATAATGATATTTCAACAATCCTTGTGAATGGTTAAGAACACTTTTGGCAGAAACACTAGCTATTCGCCAATGTTTTGATATGTTTACCTGTAAACAATGAGTTTTGTAAGATAAAAAATCATAGAGAATGTTGTTTATTTTATTATGTATATTACTATCATTAACCACTCTACCTAACAATAACAAATCACATAGAATAAAATATTGAAATCCATGGTAAAAGTCTAAAAAGCTTCCATTTATTATTCCATTAAAAAAGACAATTTAAAGCATACAAGAAGAATCTAGAAATGATAATGGCTTTATGATTGTCATAATTGCATTCTATGAGACCATATCTCAATAGTTTCTTATATTGGATGCTAGGTGTGTGCTCCTACATGGACCAAACAAAGAAGGTAGGATGTTCATCAAAATTATATTAAACAATAAGATTATAATCTACTAAAAATATTATTTTATGTTCTCACAAACCGAAGAAGATAAATTGACAATCTTGCAATAAAAAATCTATCTAATCATATTTTGATAGATCTCTCCATCCAATATCCAAAACTTCTTTTAATTTTCACATATCAATCATATTAACTTAAAAACACCACAACCTATCATAATATCTACATAAACTAAGAAGATACTACTAATGTTGATAAAAATGACATTATTCTTTTTAATTGTATTTCAAATTATTTTAATATACCTAGATCTTTATCATTTTCATATAATAATTTTGTGTATTCTAATACCTAAATATCATTACAACAATAAACATATCCAACAAACTTACCATGGAAACAAACCTAAATATTAATATCTAATAAGAACTTAACCTACAACCTTCCGAGTAAAGGAAGGAGAAGGGAAAATGTGGTGAGCTTCTAGTAGCAGAGTACATTCAAAAGGCTTCAGTCATACTTTGGGTAAATGGGGCTAGCTCCATAGGGAAGTGGCTATGTAGTCATATAAATCGCCAATCATATAAGAGTAAAGTAATGTATAAGAGAATGTGCCCTTTATATGTTTGATGATTTATATGACTGTATAACCAATGTTGACTTATAAAAGCAACGTAAAGTAACGCATCAGAGAATGTACCCTTTATATATTTGATTATTTATATAATTGCATAGCCAGTTCCCTCCATAGGAGCTAGGCATCATTACCCCATCCTTGTCCTACCCTTGGCCTATGGCTCCCACAATAATTTTTAAGGATTTGATTTGGAGCATCCCATTGAATGGATTCTTTCCCTCCTAAGCAATAAAAAACCTATTAAGGAATTGGTCTTTGGTTGGATTCGAAGAACTCTTTCTTTTCCCTTTCTTTTCCCTTTTTCTACTAGTGCTAATGTGATTCCACTAGGGAATGAAAGGTCTGGGAATCAATGCTCAGTTCCTTCCCACCTCCTATTCATTCAATAGCAATTGCCGAAAAAATCCCCATTAGGTGATCTCTCACATTCTACTTTATCTTTAGATCTCGATTCTCTTTGGACACAAAAATTTAATAAGTTTTTCTTTCATTTTGTGATTCTCTTTCCCTCTCATTCTTTTTAGTAGGAAACCCCTACTCCCTCTTCAGGATTCTACTGTGTCTGGGAGATAGATATCAAACTTTGGTAAGAACTTCTTTCTATTCTTCTACTTGGGTTTTTGTCTTAGAACCGTTGATTAGACTATATGGGCTCCCCTTGAGTTTTGGAGTGGAGATTATTTGCTTAAGATTCTCATTGGCTTTGATGATTTGATTGAAATTGATCCAATAGTGATGAACAAGATGTATACTATGAATTCTTATTTCTAGATAGCCAGAGATCTTAACCTCCCTTAGAAGGGATTTGTCTTTGCAATCCACCTCCTTTGATCAAATGGACTATTAAAGGTTTTTTTTTCAGTGCTACTCATTCCATTAATACGAGACATATTGCTAGCTCATCCTCAAGTCAAGGTTACTATTCCTTGTATCTAGATCACCTAGTCCTCTTTCCAATTGGGTGTGGAATCATAAAGTCACTTCTTAGGATTGTAAGGAGTTCTTCCTCCTTTGGAACCAGGCTTGGTTTTCTTAAGAACACTATTTTACCTTTATTAAGATACTCTTGGAGGTGAAGTTCCTCGATATGCTCCAATTGCTAGTGCTTGGCAGCTTGACACCTCTTCAACTTCAACAATTCCTATTGTTGTGGAGGCTTATTCTGAGGACCTAGTTAGTAGTAGGAATTCACCTAGAAGACTGCTATTACTTCCAAGAGTCAACCATGAAATGGAATTACAAAGTATTTTTTTTTCGGGAGCCGGGGTAGGGGGGTTAGCTAGAGGATAATGAGATCAAGAGAAGGTTTGGATTCTTTTGGAGGTATTGTGAGATTCAAAATCAATTTAAATATATCTTTTGTAAAGAGAAATGAATAAAGAGTGGAAGAAAAAGTTGAAAGGATTTAAGCACAAATCTAGAAGAAAAAGTATTAGGTCTTAATCAATGATTGTATGTGTTTTTGGCTTCTTTATAGTGGAGAGGGAAGGACCCTCCATTCTCTTTGTAAAAATCACGAAATAGAGAGTGAAATAAAAAGTTGAAAGGCTTTGAGAACAAATATGGAAGAAATAGTATTAGATCTTACTAAATGATGGATGTGTTTTTGACTTCTTTATAGTGGAGGGGAAGGGCCCTCTATTGGAGAGATGTGCTTCTTTCATGAAACATTAGGGGGTTGGAGGATTCTAATAAGAGGACATTGGTAAAGCATCAACTCTTGTAGTTAAATTGGAAGAAATCTTTTCTCAAGAAATTACAATGTAAGAATATAAAAATAAAACCCATTATAGATGACGATGCCTATTTTTTAAATATGTAATTATATTTATAATCATTTTTTTTTTCTATTTCTTACTTAAATTATGAGGAAATTGGTCTATCAAATTAAAATGTCAAGCGTTTGTATTTTTTTTAATAAATTTTACATTTTTAATTTTTTCTTTAAAAAAAATCAGTAATCTACACTCAATTCTTTACATAATGAAAAAATAATAAAAGATGATTGGTTTAGTTTAGCTCAAATTATGTTGGTGATGCATGAGGTGTTTGCAAATATATCAATTAGGACCAATAATAAATTAATTAAAAAAGTATTTGGAAAAAGGTTAAAAAAAATTTCACATCCATATTTAGTGACTTTTCAGAGGTCCTAAAAAAGTGACTTTTCCTAAAAGGAATTAGAAAAATACTTTTATTTAGATGAAATCATGTTGGTCATACACTTGCATAGTATGATCCTAAAAAAGTGACTTCTAAAAGTAATTTTTTTACAAGCCTATACCAAATTAATTTGTATTCTCTCGATATTTGTAGACTCAAAATCTTTTATTTCATATTACTAGACTTTTTAAAGATTCTAAGTGTAAGTGCTTCAAATCAAAATTTTTTTTATAGTAAAAACACTTCCACCATCTGGCCAAAATGTGAACCCAACTTCTTGCACCTACCCATAGGTTTTATGATTGAAACTATATCAATAATAAAAATATAAACTCTAGAAATGGATTTTGATTAGATCACATACCTATGCATGGCTTGTATGAAATATTACTGTCACCAAACTATATCCACAATTTGGGCCACATCCATATTGAAAAATGATATTTATTTAAAAGGAAAACCTGTGGAGCAACATGACATTTTTCTCAACATGTAATTATTTTTTATTTGTAGTCTTGCCTCTTTTCCACAACTTGGTTTCAATTCCTGAACCCACTCCATGGAAATAGGGAAAGATTCCAAATTATCCTTTTCCTAAATGCTCCAAATACTCAAATTTAAGCAAAATTTGTACTTAAGCAACCACATGGAGACATGAAGATAGTGGACAAAATTTTCATTATGATATTTTGTTAACATTAGCATGACTTGCATAATGGATATCTATAAACATTCACATCAGTTTTAAAAATCATCATTGAACTGATAGCTCTTTTAATGAAGGGAGATAAAAATGGGGAGAGAAACCCTAGATAGGATCATATGAGACATTGCATAAGTTTCCATAGGCACTAGTGAGAACAAAGAAGAGAAAAAGAAGAAATAGTATGTAACAACTAATAAAGACACAAAGTCCTTCAATTCATGCATACAACATCCACAAGCAAGATGATTATTAACAATTTACCCTTCAATGTACATGAGAAATGTGATTCTACATATTAGAAATGTGAAGAATGTAAGTAAACAAAGTTCTAAGACAATCCTTGAAATTAGAGCACAAAGCCTATACTCTATTTCTTGTGCGGCCAAACATATAAGAATAATATGAAGAAAAATGATTACAAGTTAAGCCTACAAATAATATATAACCAATGAAGAACACAAGGATACATAGTTCAAAAGTTTTCTTCAAATTTCTTTACAATTTGGAGCACAAAGTCTTCTTCCAATTTTTGTATAATGGCTATGTTGAGAGGCAAAAAGTTGTAATTCTCCTCCTAGAAGGAACCTACTCTTGGAGATTTTGACTTGTATATCTTATTCTCTTGATTTTACAAGAAATTCCAGGTAATATTGTCAAGCTCTTAGAGTGAGCATATAATATTAAATTTAATAAATTAAATGATTTTCAAACATTAATGGCATTGAGTTTATGGTTATATATTAAGTCTCTATTCAAATTTGATGGTTGAATGATTCTTGTAGCATTGCATTAAACAATTCAAGTGCATTGTTTAGAAGGGGATATTTCTAGAGCATTTTGTTCCCCTCTTTTAATCATAGTCATGTTCTTGCACCTGGAATTCTATAGTTTAATGTTGAACAATATATATGTTATTTGAAATAAGAGATAGTTCTCACAGCAAGTCAAATGATGATTTTGCTATCAAGATTCAATTGTGTAGTTCTCAAGTCAAACTCATTGACCCATGTTTCATAAATAGTGGTTCACAAGAACCCATCTCTCATGAGAGTGAATGATATACTTAACACTAATTTGAAGTTTTATACGATTATATTTCAAAAATTTCTATTACACTAAAGTTATCAATGATATTTGTAACTTGATGATAATGTATTTGATATAGAGATACCTTTAAATCCATTTTTACTATTTACCAAAGCATCATCTCTATAGCACCAAATCATTTTCCTTCTGCTAATGACTTTCTCAAGTAGAAGTAGTCCTCTATTGCACTCATATTCAGAGAAAAACAAATATTTCCACCGAGGTTCTTAGCATAAGAATGGAGGCATCCTTGTAATCTTCTTGCAAATCCAATTACAACAGGAAATTTCACCCTTTTGCTCTAAAAAGTATAATTCTATCTTTCATATAACAATTTCTTGCCTAATGAAAGGTACATTTCATTGTTGAATAATCAATGTCATTCAAATTGATGAGTTTGGCCTTTGATAAGAATGCCCACATCAATATGGCATTGGAGCATTGTTAAGGATTCAAGATCTCCCCAAGGAACCATGAAAAATCCCAAGTTTGAATTTGAAAGGAAAGTAGATGAGTGGAAACAACCTTCCTAATGCAAACCCCCAGAGAGAGTGAATGCAAATTTCTTTGCAAACCTCTGAATAGTGTTATAGATTAAAGAAAAACACATAGAAATAAATTTCAGATTTTGCATAAACACATGACACAAAAGATTTAATGTGGGAAAACCCTTTCGGGAAAAAACCCACCACACCAAAGCACAAATCAATTGTATTATAGTAAAAAGATTTTACAAACAATATGCAGAGTCTATGGTCTTGCAGGTGTCTTCAAATGTGATACCTAAATACAAAATAATTAATGTAAGTATCATGAAATATATAGATAATCAAAACCACTTACATTCTTATAAATGACTTTGTCCTCACACACACAAAAAAAAAAACTTTGACAAATTTGACTCCTCGCTTTATATTTATATGATATTTACTGTGAGAGTTGAGAAATACAACACCACAGGAGCCCAAATGATCTTTTCAAGCTGAATAAACCTGTTACAAGGAGAAGCAAGGAAACAACATAGAAAAACATAAACACAGGAAAAATGCTCAAGAATATGAGAGCTCTGTATTCACAAAAATGTGTAATAGAATGATGATACACAAGAAAGAATTCAACCTCTAATAGGTCAAGAAACCCTAAAAGGGAAAACCCTAGGCTTGCACATAATAATTAATAAAAGAATTAATTATTATGCACCTAATGTTAGCTTAAGTGTAAAAGAGATAAAGGGGAACTTAATTAATTAAACAAATGTCGTTTAATTAATCAAGTAAAGACCCGATTACTCTAACACCCCCCTTAAGCTAGACTTAGGGAGAAGCTAAAATCTAGAACAACTACTGAAAGCAAGAAAGATGGGTCCCGACAACAAGGCCTGATCAGGTACCCAAATACAAGGAAATCTCTATGAAATGGAGAAAAAGGAGAAAACCCAGTGGGAAAAAACTCCTCTCCAAAAAGAGATAAAAGAACATGCTGAAAGAAATAAGAAGGAAGGAAGGCCTCATAAAGACCACCCAAGGACAACTTCCTTCACCCCAAGCATAGAGCGCAACTGAAGATAGCGTGGCGATGCAAAAGGTTTTGTGAAGATGTCTGCAACCTGCTCGGCAGTGGGAATGTACTCCAAAATGAGAGAACCATCTTGAATCAACTGGCAGATGAAATGCATGTGAAGCTCGATGTGCTTCGTTCGTTGATGCTCCATTGGGTTGTGAGAAATGTGAATAGCACTCTGATTGTCACACCAAAGAATAGTGGGACTATCAGGAGGAAACCAAACTCAGTCATCAACTGTTGAAGCCATAAGATCTCCTGACTGGCGAGCACAACAGCTCGATACTCAGCCTCTGTAGATGATAATGCATGAGTAGTCTGCTTCTTGCAAGACCATGTGATAGGACCAGAGCCAAGACAGAAAACAAAGCCAGAAGTAGACTTCTGATCATTGACATCACCAACCCAATCTGAGTCAGTGTAGCCAACAATGTGAGGTTCCCCTGATGTGTAGTGAATTCCATGAGAAATAAAGCCCTGAATGTACCACAAAATACGTTTGGCAGCTTGCCAATGACTCTCATGAGGATCATGAAAGAATCGGGAGACAAGGCCAACCGCAAAGGAAAGGTCAGGACGAGTGTGTGTCAGGTACAACAAACTGCCTGTAAAGTGTAGAATCTACTGAAGGAGTGGGGCAAGTAGTAATCAAAACAACCCCTGACTAAAAAGGAGTGGGGGTAGGCTTGCAATCAAGCATGCCAAAGTGCTGAAGCATGTCAAGAGCATACTTCTGCTGGTAAATGAAGATCTCATTAGAAGATTGAATCACCTGAAGACCAAGAAAAAAGTGCAGAAGACCGAGATCTATCATCTCAAATTGGTCCATCAAAGCTCGCTGAACATGCTGAATCATAGAGGATGAGCTACCTATGATGAGGAGATCATCAACATATAACACAAGAATCAAGATCTCACCCTCAATATGTTGAATGTACACTGTGTGATCAGAATGATAGCGTGTGAAACCAATGGAGAGCAAGAAAGAGTCCATCTTCTCATACCAAGCCCGATGGGTCTGTTTGAGACCATACAATGAACGCCGAAGTCTGCAAACCAAAGAACTGTCCCTGCACAAATCCTTGAGGCTGCTCCATATAGATTTCCTGTTGTAGGTCTCCATGCAAGAAATCACTCTTCACATCCATTTGAAAAATGGGCCATCCCCTAGAAGTTGCAAGGAATAGTACAAAGTGAATAGAGTTCATATTGGCGACAGGGGCAAATGTCTCAGAGTAATCAATACCCTCAACCTGTGAGAAAACCTTCGCAACAAGACATGCTTTGTACTTATAAATAGAACCATTAACATCATACTTGGTGTAATACAACCATCGACACCAAATCATCTTTCTGCCCTTAGGAAGAGGACAAAGATCCCAAGTATTATTCCTCATCAAAGAAGAATACTCCTCCTCCATAGCACAATCCCACTCAGGGTGGCCTGTTACCTTTGAAAACTTTTGAGGATCATCTGAAATGGCAGCACTCAAAAGACTAGAACCCACAGTATGAGAACGGGTGCGACAAATATCTGAAGGATCACTGGCCATAGATCTTATCGCCTCAACAGTAAAGTGAGCCCACTTGGGAATCTAAGGTGGAGCAAGTGGAGGTGGGGATGATGGATCATCAGAATCATCCTCAAAATTATCCTAAAGAGATGCAGTGGGAGGAATAGGTAGAGGGGTAGACACTGGAGATAGGGTATCCATTGTGGGAAGGCGATCATCAAACTGAACATCCCGTTGAAACATGACCTCTATGGAATCAGGATCAAACAATCTATACGCCTTAACATCCTCATAGTAGCCAACAAAAATGAAGGGTCCGCTCTTCTGCTCCATTTCTTTCCTTTGAGCATCAGGAATAAATGCTGATGCCTCATTGCCAAATACTCGGAAAAAAGAAACATCAGGCTTGTCATGAGACCAAGCCTCCTCAGGAGTCATATGTCAAATCACCATGTGAGGCATCCGATTCTGAATGTAGTTGGCACAATTGACTACCTCAGCCCAAAAAGACGAATCCATGGACCTAGACTAAATCATACAATTCGCCATCTCCCGTAAAGTTCTGTTCTTTCTCTCAGCGACACCATTCTAATGAGGGGTGTAGGGAATAGTAAACTGATGATGTAAACCATGCTCAGTGCAAAAAGATCTGAAAGCCTGATTCACATACACACCCCCATTATTTGTACGTATCTGCCGAATAGAACAATCGAACTGCTTCTCTACAAATGTCTTGAAGATTTGAAATGAATCAAAGACATCAGACTTGTACTTAAGAAAGTACACCCATGTGTGTCTGAAGAAGTCATTAATAAATGTGAGTACATACTTGGCCCCCAAAAAAGGAGTAGGGAATGACATGAGGTCACTGTGAATCAACTCCAAAGGTGCCAAAGCACGAGGGGCTCTTCCCTTTAGAAAGGGATCCCTGTGATGCTTGCCAAGCACACAACCATGACAAACACCATTAGTGCAGGAAATTTCTGGGAGCCTAAGAACAAGTTCCTATCAACTGTCTTACCAGAGCCAGAATGACAAATCTGATAAATGGACAGGAGGTTTGTCGAGATGTCAGGAACAACCAGAACATCCTGCAGAGTACCCCCATTAAAAGAGACAGAACCTGAACCCAAGACTGAAAGCTGAACAAAGTCACCCACTGCAATCTGTGAAGTACCACAAGAGGAAAGAGAAGTAACCAACTGTTGAGTGTGAGTCATATGGTGAGAAGCACCAAAATCTAAAATCCAAGTGGACCCATAGGTCGAAGCTCGAGAAATGAGAGCATTGCCTTTCCCTGTGGTAGGAGAAGACGGCTAGGAGGTGAGGAGATGTGATGCTATTGCATGGATTCCTCTAAAGCCTCTAATCGTTTCCAACACCTAGAAACTGGATGTCCTTCCTTGCCACAAAAAATGCAAGTTTCTCCTGATTTCTTCTTAGTCTTGGAGGAAGACTCACCAGACTGTGAAGGTTTCCCTTATTTCAGAGGAAATGGTGGTTTAGAATCAGACTTAGGAGGTGGCTTGGAGGAATGCTCACTACCTGCAAAATTCTTCTTTGGCTTTAGTTTTTGCTTTTGCTTCTCCTGAGGACTGAGCAACCAATTCTTTGTTCTTGGACCTTGAGAGCATGTCCAGCTGAGAAAGGTGAGACTGCTCACGAGACAAACGCTCACAAAACACATCAAAGGTAGCCATGGTAAAACGAGCACCCAAGCCATCCATGGTGGAGTAGAAAGCCAAGGCAAAAAATTGAAAAGGACCCCGAAGCTTCGAAAGGATCAAGTGAATGCACTCTGGGTCTGTCTTGATCTTTCCACACCCCTGGAGAATAGATATGTTAGTCTTGAATTTGTTCAAAAAATCCTCAATGGTGGGAAAGGAATCAGGTGACAAGGAAACCAACTCTGTCTCAATCTGTAATGCTTGGATCTCATTAACTCTCCCGAAGAGAGTCTCAAACTTCAACCACAGAGCTCGAGGAGTGATAAAAGCATCAAGGTGAAATAGAAGACTATCGGAAACATGCAATGAGAGAAAACCCATGACCTCATCCATCTTGTTTCTGTGCTGAAGAATCTCAAAAGGACGCTGCAACAAAGGCTGAACCTCATCCAAACAAGACCACAACCCTCATGCCCTGAGAAGCCTTGTGATGCGAGGCTTCCAGGTGTGATAGTTGTGTGATGTCAACAACTCAACTGAAGAATCTGCCATGAAACTCTGCACCTGTACCTGCTTGTGTTTTTTTTATTATGTGATCTTTCAGAATAGATAGAAGCTGTAGAAGGGTTGGTTTGTTTTGAGAGTTTTGGTGTTCTATATTTCTGATATAAATGATAGAAAGCGAGAAAAAAACACCCCCCACAAGAGATAAACCCAAACCCTAGTACATACTGGTGAGAATGAAGCAGTGCATAAGCAAAAAAAAATTCAAACTAAAATATCATGTACTTGATGAAATATCTGAGAAACAAGATCACATATATGAATAGAGCATGCTGAGAGCTTTCCAATGCCTATTCATTTTTGAAAAACAGAGTCTGTTTGCATATTCTACGGGCTGAAAGTGCAAAAAAGTGACCCCACTTTGACTAGAAAAAAGTACAGTCAAACAAAAAAATTGGAAAAAAAATCCAATACCATGATGTCCGGCTCGGAACCAGATTTTCGACGCCTATTCGTTTTTGAAAAAATGACTCTATATGCTCAAGATAGAAAGAAAAAACCAATCCCCCCCTAAAAGGCAAGAGAGAGGGGTTGTTTGGTGGTAGGACCGGGCGGAGGTAGCCCAGGGGCGGCGCTCCGGTGGCGGAGTGGTGGCGGCGACGATTGGGCTGCGGGCGGTGGAGGCTGGCGGGCCGGACTGTCAAGGCTGACGACAGTACTAGGGGGCCCACGGTACCCTACGTACCATGGGAAACCCAAAAGAATTTTTTTTTTAATTTATTTATTTGAATTTTTTTCAAAAAAAATAAATTTCGGCCTACATGCTATAAAAAGGCAAAAAATGATTTTAATTTTTTTTTTCTCAAACTGTGTGCTAGGGTTGTACGACTTGGTACATAACAAAAAATACTCCTAGAGGCTCAGGTGTCAAAAATGATCAAGCTTTATATGACCATAGGGTTTTTTGGGCCTTCTGAGCATGATGGTGAGGTCTGTTTAGGCCCAAAGTGCTCAGAAAAAGGCTTATCCCTAGGTGCACAAATTTTTTTTCTGAAACCCCAGATCTGCTTCCAATGCAAAAAAAAACTCAAAACAAGAACATGTAATTGCAGATCTGAAGCTCTGATACCATGTGAGAGTTGAGAAATACAACACCATAGGAGCCCAAATGATCTCTGCAAGCTGAATAAACTTGTTACAAGTAGAAGCAAGGAAGCAATAGAGAAAAACATAAACACTAGAAAAATGCTCAAGAATATGAGAACTCTGTATTCACAAAAATATGTAATAGAATGATGATACAAAAGAAAGAATTCAACCTCTAATAGGTCAAAAAACCCTAAAAGGGAAAACCCTAGGCTTGCACATAATAATTAATAAAAGAATTAATTATTATGCACCTAATGTTAGCTTAAGTGTAAAAGAGATAAAGGGAAACTTTATTTAATTAAACAAATATCATTTAATTAATCAATTAAAAACCCAATTACTCTAACATTTACAATCAATATATTAAATCCTAACTCTTAATTTAATAAAATTGAAATATAAACACCTTCATCAATAAGCTACCAACATCATTATAATTATAAATTTAACTACATAAATATAATCCCTTCATGTTTCCTAGATTTGTGGCTTTATAATTCAATTGCTAAAGTGTCTTGAGAAACCATAATGGGACTTTTAATTATTAAAAAAAAAAAAAACACTCCATCCGACATCCTTATGTAATGTGGATACATTGGTATTCCCATTACAATCTCTTCCCTTTCTTATGTGTAATAAATCTAACTATAAAATTTGCTTTAGGAATAAGTCTTTAGTTATTTATAGATTCAATTCCACACTTGTAAGGATTAGTTTATTCGATTCTTTCTTACTTCATCCACAATTTTCTCTTTTCTACCAAATTCTGGTCACCTACTTTTCTCCTTGACCATTTTATTTAAATTTTTAAACAACCAAAGATCATTTTATAATTAATAAATTGACTTTTAATTTGACATCATCTTAAGAATGATACATGATCAATATCTCTCATATTTGCTTAAAAATATTATTATACTAAGACAAGAAGAAGATGGCAAAAATGAGTTAAACAAAACAATGCATATAATTATTTTTTAATTATTTTTTGATGTTATGTATAATTTTTTTTTTGTGTTTATAAAATCTTATATGATTTGGAAATTGAATATAATTAAAGTTATAATATAAAAAGAAATTGAAGTTTTATTTTTAATGAAGATATTTTAGGAAAAAATATCTGTATATCTATATTATTTAATATTTGATAATTTTCATTAAGGAAATAATTATCATAATTTATTACAAATTTTAAAAATATATATCAAACAAAAGTATTTAATATATAAAATGATTTAATATTATTATTCTTATTTTTTCTTTGTAGTAATTATTTATGAAATTTTGAAGCTTTCTTATTATATGGACTATTAAGAATAAGTACGACAAAGAAATTAGATGAAGATCCTTCTAATTGAATGGGATGAAGTTATTTTCTATGTTATAAAATGTATCATCTATGAAGATAGGTTTTCTTAAATCTATTGATATCATTTTAGACTATTGCTTTATCTACAATATTTAAGAAGATAACTATGTCATTATTTCCTTAGAATTAAAAAACTTTTCTCATCGCGACCTAATAAAATAGCCTTCACAAAAGTCTTAGGATGCTACCCATAACAAATACTCAAACTAATTTAAAGAAATTTATAGTTAAAAGTCATAATGTAAGTTGTTGGTGTAGTGGTGAAGTTAAATACTTTTGAATGATCCCACTAAGATTCAAGACTTTTTTAGTGTAAGACCTCAACATCATAAGGGATGAGGTTGGGATCTTGCCTCGAACGACTTTGACAAAGCAGATGCCCCTTAATCTTTGAATCCCGATAAAAAAAACTATAATATTTTCGTTTATGTAAATCCAAAATATTGACTACTTATATTTGACATCTTCTATTATAATTTATATATCTTAATTCTTAATTTTCCATATCAAGGGCCCAATAGAACCTAAGCATACCTATCCCAAGCAACAAGCAAGTGAAAAAAAAACAGCAAAAAGAGGAATCTAGGTCAAATTTGCTTTTGTTCAACCCATGACATTAGCATCATATGACATTATGTATGAGTCATAGACTATTAAGTAGGATTATTAAACTATATTATCGTAACACAAATATGCATAAAATTTAATGGCTATGTATACTTCAATTATGCCTCAAATTATGATGTCCTATGTAAGGAATTAAAATTATTATTTTTGAAGTGGACATGAGTGAGGTGACTTAAATTAATACTTGGAATAATTAAAATATGCGCCTGGCCTACCATCACTTGCCCCTTTACCATACAATTATTTTTGATCTATTTTTTCCTTTTCCATGAATTGATGGAATGCTTTTGCTAATCTATGTCATTGCATGTGCTCTCATAAAAGCAAGACATACATTGAATAAATTTTAGAATAGTTATGGAGGATTATGTTTGTCGGATCCTCACTTATGCCCAATTTCATATGGAAGACAGAGATTTTAGATTTAATAATTAGTAATCATATTTAATGATATTAGTGGATCAATTGATAGGTGTAATATCTATATATTATAAGTAAAGTGGGTGGCAGAGGTTTTATTTTACCATATGATGTAATTGAAGTGTTAGAAGAAAGATGATATATATATATATATGTGTGTGTGTTTCTAAATTTATCTTA
The DNA here is from genome assembly GCF_030272615.1 of Cryptomeria japonica. NCBI lineage: Eukaryota > Viridiplantae > Streptophyta > Pinopsida > Cupressales > Cupressaceae > Cryptomeria > Cryptomeria japonica. Next base: position 173,795,473 of record NC_081412.1, read on the forward strand.
TAGTAAAAGAAATTTTATATATTTATGTAATACAAGTATTTTTACATTGCTTAATGGTTCATGAAGATTACTTTATTGCTCTTCTTCATTTCGAATTATTTTCTCACTAATAATGCCTTTTCTTTTGACCCCCTAGAACAATGCATGAAACAAAATATATCAATAGCACAATTATTACACTATTTAAAGTATTAATTCAATATCATGGTGTCAAACAAACATTAAAATATTTCTAATAAACATTATATTTCTACAATTCATGTGAATGATTAAGATCACTTTTGTTAGAAACATTAGCTATTCGTTTATGTTTTGATATTTTTACATGTAAACTATGAGTTTTTTAAGATAAGAAATCACATAGAATAAAATATTCAAATCCATATAGCAAAAGTCCAAAAAAAATTCATTAAAAAAAACAAAACAATTTAAAGCATACAAGAAGAATCTAGAAATGAGAATTGCTTTATGATTGCCATAATTGCATTCTATGGGACCATCTCTCAGTAGTTTCTTATATTGGATGCTAGGTGTGTGCTCCTACAATGAACCCAACAAAGAAGTTAGGATGTTCATCACAATAATATTAAATAATAAAATTATAATGTACTAAAACAATTATTTTATGTTCTCACAAATCAAAGAAGATGAATTGACAATGTTGCGAAAGAAAAACCCATCTAATCATATTTTGATAGATCTCTCCATCCAATATCCAAACCTTCTTTTAATTTTCACATGCCAATCATATTAGCTTGAAAACACCACATCTATCCCATATCTACATAAAGTAAGAAGATCCCACTAAATATTGATAAAAATGACATTATTCTTTTTAATTGTATTTCAAATTATTTTAATATACCTGGATCTTTATTATTTCCATATAGTAATTGTAATTTTGAATACCTAAATATTATTAAAACATGAAACATACCGAACAATCTTACCATGGAAACAAATGTAAATATTAATATCAAACAAACAACCTAACCTACAACCTTTTCATTGTAAGACTAAAACACTACACTTTATGAAATGGAGAAGTGTTAGGTATTCTAACATCTTCTAGGTAAAGGAGAGAGAAGGGAAAATGTGGTGAGTTTCTGGTCACAGAGTACATTTAAAAAGTTCCAGTCGCACTTCAAGCAAATGGGGCTCTACAATGGAAGTGGTTATGCAGTCATATAAATTGTCGGTCATATAAGAATAAAGTAACGTATAAGAGTATGTCGCAGAGTACATTTAAAAAGCGTCAGTCACACTTCAGACAAATGAGGTTCTACAATGGAAATGGTTATGCAGTCATATAAATTATCGGTCATATAAGAATAAAGTATCGTATAAGAATAGAGTAACGCATATGAATATGTCTTTTATATATTTGATGATTTATATAACTGCATAACCAGTGATGACTTATAAAAACAAAGTAAAACTTAAAAAATGTGCCCTTTATATGTTTGGTGTTTATATGACTGCATACACAGTGCCCTTCATAGGGGCTAGGGATCGGAAGCCCATGTTTGTCATGCCCTTGGCCTGTGGCTAACACAATGATTTTGACAGATTTGATTTGGAGCACCCCATGAATGGATCCTTTCCCTCCTAGGCAAGAAAAAACCTATTATGGAACTGATCTTTGGTTGGATCTGAATAACTCTTTCTTTTCCCTCTTTCTACTGGTGCTAGTGTGATTTCCGGGGAATTGAAGGCTTTGGAATCAATGCCCAATTTATCTCCAATCTTTTATTCATTTGGTAGCGATAGCAGAGAAAGCCCCATTGGAAGATCTCTCACATGCTACTTTACCTTTGGAGGTTGATTCTCTTTGGAGACGGGCATTTAATGGGCTTTTCTTTCATTGTTGTGCTTCTCTTTTCCTCTCATTCTTTTTAGCAAGAATCCCTTATCCCGTCTTTAGGGTTCTACTGTGACTGGGAGATCTGGTCAGATCTTTTGATTTTATTCTTTTACTTGGATTCCAGTCTTGGAACTGTTGATTACACTGGGCTACTCCTTGAGTTCTGGAGTGAACATTGTTTGCTTGAGATTCTCGGTGGCCTTGATGATTTGATTGAAATTGATCCCACAACGATGAACAAGATACATATATGAATTTGAATGTTTTTCCTGGTTTAAGAGGATCTTCAATGTTTCCCCCCATCATTCATGCCATGGAATGTCTTGTAAAGCATATCTCCAACAGTTTGAGAATCATCAAAGGACTTGCATGGCCAACAATATGTCCCACATGATCCAATCCTTTATGATCACTCCTCCCTCATGCTTGTAAGCTTCAAATTGATGAGTATGGCCTGTGATAAGAATGCCCACATCAATATGGCATTGAAGCATTGTTAAGGATTCATGATCTCCCCAAGGAACCACTTGGTGACCATGGAAAATCCCAAGTTTGAATGGCCCAATTATCAGTGATTTAGTTTCTAAATAACTTGGGTTCTCATCATACTCACCTTGAGTCACATATAAATCAGGACAAAGACTCTTCAATTAGTCATGAACTTCCCTAATACAGAGATTTTCAGGATTGATGATGTGCTGATTTTTTCCTGGAACGAGCATATATTTGAAATTGGGCTGGGAAATCAGGTGCCTTATGCGAAATGTGTAGATTTCCTATAGCTAGTCCTAGAACCATCTCTAATTAGTTTTGATTCACCTCCATTGAAACAAAAGATCAAGTTATTGTGGCTTTTCAGACGACCAAATCCTTCCTTGAATTTTCAAATGAATTTCTAAACTGGACTGATTGTGCAGAGATGGTTTCCCTGGTGATCTATTTACAAGTGAGGTAATGGATTGAACACACAACCCTTCAGAGGGAGGACTATTTAGAACTGCATATCAGTCTTTCTAACTCCTCTTTTGTTAAAGCATGCCTGTGGAAGAAGATGGCCTTGCATTCGAGTGAAAGTTCTCAATAATTTCTATCAACTAATTCCGTGGAATGCATGAGTTGCATTTCATGAGATGACAATACTCTTACGCATTCTGTCAAGTAGTTCCTGTGCTTAAGTTACCATGTTTTGTTCAGCAAGGGCATGAAGTCCGCGAGCTGCCAGCCCAGCGAGGGGTATCCATTCCGCCAAATTAGGCTGGGGCACGATCCCGGCCTCATCTCTTATGATGTCGGATCCTTGCACTCAGCAAGACTTGATCCCTGGTGACCTCATTTCGAGCAATTCAACTTCACCAGTAGACCAAGAACCCATTGACTGGATAGACATTTTCACTAATAGAATGTTTGAAATTTGTTTCAACAAAGAAAAGAAAAGATTCCTAGAAAATGATAAAAATACCAACTAGATACTTCCCCAAAACCTACATCATCATATTTTTTTGGGGCATGTTCAGTCATCTTCAAGTTGTTGGGCCAAAAACTGTGGTGACATTTGACAAAGTGCAATGGAACTTCTTCTTTGGCTGATTGGAAGGTTCAAGGAAGCTCTTGAGTGCCTAATTAGGTGCTAGAAACCACTTTGTCTTGTATAAGAGTTGCTTTCATGCTTTGATTCTTGGTGAGTATACACTTAAAGTCTTTTTTTATAGACTTAATTATGTCTTTTCTATAGGACAAGACATAGGTGTTGCATATAGGTCTTTTCAGTCTATTGTTCACATGCAAATTAAATATCATATCCTTGACTTTACGAGATCCCATCAAAAAATTTCAAACTTTGTCAATAGTTGCCTTCTTATGATTTGGCTTGCCCTTAGAATACATGGTATATATTGGTCAATTCACACATGGGTATACATTGGTCAATTCGCATTGGTATATGTTCAATCACATGGAGATAATGGCCTTGGTTTTTCATTTTATATATAGAAGAAAGCATATACATTCAAGATCCTTTTTTAAAATTTAGGAATTCTCTGCTTGAGGTATTCTATCATTTCCATAAATATTATAAATTTAATCAATTTCAAAGTCAAAAAATATTTAATTCTAATCTAATCTTGACTATTTTTTAGTATTTTATGAATTTTTAAAATATCATTGTAGATGTAAATTAAATGTTGTGATTCTAATTTGACTGTGTAATTCAAGTTTTGACGAGCCAATAAACTTCTACTTGAAAATCAAATTGTGATTATGTTTTGAAATTAAAATAGATGTAAATTCACACTGTTGGAACAATTATAATTGCAATCTAGTGAAAATTTATATTAATATCAATTATTTAATTTCTCCAAACATCCCATAAAACCTATTTATAAGATTTCTAAACAATCTTATGGTTTTTAAAAAGCATGAACTTGATGGAGAATAATAATGCCAAAATATCCTTCAAAATGGTTTAATTGTTCAAATGTGCTAAAAGCTTGTATTTGTGTCAATAGTGTTATTTAATCATTTTGCCCATATTATGGAGTCAACGAGATTTTATGACTCAAATTTCAAAATTTGTGACTGCAACCACAATTTATGACTTTGATTTGACAAACATTTTAACTTGATAAAAAAAATGACACTTCAAAATAACTAAGAACATTCATAGATGAGACTTAATGTCACAAACATTTTAACATTTTCTATTTCGCCAAGTTGAGGCAATAGAAAAACCTCACATGCGACTCAAACGATACAAGGAATTTGCTTGATGACACTAGGTGGTAAAATAGTTATGCACTATTAGAATTATTAAGAGATATCAATTTGAAACTATTTAATATACTAAAAGTTATTTTATTTTACTTTGAGAATAATAATATTTAAATTGGTTAGACTAGATAGTTAACTAGATAAATTGGATAATGATGCTTTAATAATTAATTAAATGAATTAGAGTTATATAATAGGTTAATATTAATATTAATTATTTTATTAATGGATAGTATGTGGATAAAATAACTAAATAATTGGTTAAATAAAGTGATTTCAAATATGAATAAATAAATGGACAAGTAATTAATAAATTAATGAATAAAGTTAGCTTACTTTAATTAAATAATTAAGACTTATTTAATTAAATGAATAGACATTATTAAGATTAGGGTGTCTCAATTTTTTTAAGTCCTAGCATTTATTTTGTAGATTAATTATTCATTTTATCCTAATATTAATTGCTTACTAATGTCAAGTCATATTGTGGGTCCTATCAGTTGAGGTGGCATCCTACATGGAGATGATGATATGGCATGCAAGTTAATTATGTGGAAACAAGAATCCCACTAGGTGGACCCCATTATGTAGCTAATTTGGTGGTATTTGGCATGTCCTGTAAGTTTCTTACGACATCTTTGCTACTAAATTCACTTATGATAGATTATGATGGTGTAAGAGACAATTATGATTGATTGATAACATGCGGTATACAAGGTGTTTGCATATATTTAGGCATATTGCATGTGTGAGGGGTCCTATTCATGAGGAGATAGCCATTAGAAATGAAAGATGCCAATCAAGCAGGACCACTTATGACATTACAATTCATGCAAGATTGATGCGTGAATGCAATATTAATACGTGAATGCAAGGACTATGCATGCCAAGCAGACAAAGATAGGCTTGCATGCATTGAATTTGTGCCATGTGAAAATTCTAGGAGTACACATGTTTTGCATGGAGTTGTATTTATTTAATACTTTTCCATTTTGCATTAGAAGACAAGTTTGAAGATTTTAGAGACATTGCTATGTTGTCAAAATTACTACAAAAATCTTATTGCAGTTGAAAAATCCTAAATGAGCTTAGCTCCATGATTGTATTGTAACCTTTATTGTTTACTAATAATAAATTTTGGGTTATGCTTTCAGAGTGTTGGGTTTTATATCAAAAGGGTTTTCCCTATGTATATGTTGTGTTATCATTATTATTATTTTGCATAATCTATTTAAGTTAGACAAACATGCATCTAAATTTGTAATTGCATATGGGTTTGAAAGAAAATTTTGTAATATTTGCCCCACTTAGATTGGTTTCGGAAGTTGTTTATGTTCACTTGGCTTCCTTTTGATTGGTATTAGAGCATGGCCAACTTTGGTCCCATTATTGGGTAGAGGATTTTTTGTACTTATCTTTGTTTTAGTAGGAAATTTTGTAGAAACCTATATTTCTTTTTACCTTTTGCAGGATAAAGATGGAGAAGTTAAATAGTATTAATTTGAGTTGTGGAAGATAAAAAAATGAAGATATGCTAGTAGATAGAGATCTATGGGCTGCAATATTTGTTGTAAAACATGTCATCATGACCCAAGAGAATTGGGAGTTGTTAGATTAGAAAGCCAAGGGTTTGATATGATTATATTTTAAAAACTCCATTTTATTAAATGTTAATGAAGAGAAGATTGTAACGGACCTATGTAAAAAGCTTGGCAAAATTTATTAGGCTAAATCCTTGTTAAGTAAGTTGTTCTTAGGGAAGAATCTATATTCTATGAGGATGGAAGGAGGATCCATGGTTGATCACTTAAATTCATTTAACATGATTGCTTCTTAATTGGATTCTATTGGTGTGAAGATAGACGATGGGGACCATTGCATGACACTATTATGTTCTTTGCCTCATGGGATCACCTTGTCATGGCTATTGGAGTACCACTACCACCTTCGAGATGGATGCAATGGTTGCATCATTTCTTTCAAAAGAGATGCAAATAAAATATTTTGAGGTGGATAAGGTGACCCTTGCTATCCATGGTAGAATGAAATAGAAAGGAAAGAAGGAGAAGAAGAATGTTGGAACTAAGATAAAATTATTCATTTTCATAACGAAAGCAAGGAGAAAACAAAAGAAGAAAAATAAAAATTCATTCCCTCTAATTATGATTTAGACAAATTCTCTCTAGATAATGGTGAAACCTTTTTTGCAACCTTGAAAATGCATGCATATGAAGATGTGTGGATGATATATTTCAAAGCATCCTTTCACATGACCTTACACATCAACTGATTCTTGAAGTATGAAGAGTTTTACAATGGGAAGGTGTATTTAGGTGATAATAATGACTCTCTGAGCATCATTGGTCATGGAAGAGTCAATATCTGATTCCTTGATGATAGTGTGATACATATATGAAACCTCCTTTTAGTGATAAAATTAAATTATTTAAGTGTGTAGGTTGTTTTCTTGAGTGGATAGGGTCGTTCAAATCATCATCTTGCTTAAGATATTTGCATGTAGTATTTAGTGTAGTATTTATTCTCATAAGTTGAAGAAAGAGCCTTATATTATTTATCCTCACCATCAGATTGACCAATGAAGAAATATGTTGCATTATTTTTTTATGGTTGCACATTTTGGGTACCTAAGGGTGCTTATTCCATGGAGATGAAGTTTCTAGTAGAGAAAATAATGTTATGACACTTGAGACTTGGCTATATTAGTGAGTAGGGTTTTAAATCCCTAAAAATTAAATGCCTCATAAAGGAGCTTGATGATTGTAATCTCGAGTTTGATTTTTGTGAATATTGAATCTATGAAAAATAAAGCCATGTTCAATTTTACTTTGGTTCTAAGAAATATCTTGGGGTTTTGGACTATATTCATTTTGATGTGTTTGCTCATGTAATTTTGCTTTGATTTTTTAGATCTATATATATTTTTATTTATTAATCATTATAGTAGAAGGACATTTGTATATTTTATTAGGAGTAAATTTGAAGTCTCTGGTCAATTTAAGGAGTTTCAAGCCTTGGTTGTCAATTAGATTAGTATAAATATTAAGTTTTTGAGGGTTGACAATGGTGGTAAGTTTTGTTCATTGGAATTCAAAAAGTTTTATAAATAACACATGATTGAGAAACATAAGACAACTCCATACACACCTCAATAGATTGGAGTTACATGAAGAGGATAAACATAAAATTGATAGAGAGGGTTAGGAGTATGTCGAGTGGAGCTGGTGTTGTAGAAAATTTTTGGGCTAAAATTATAGCCATTCCCTGCTAGTTGATCAAAAAAATTCTCACACCAACATTTGTTGATAAGACACCCTTGGAGGTGTGACTGAGAAATAATATTTTGGTACATCTCAAAGTATTTGGTTGCAATGCATATGCACATTTTTTAAATGAGAAAAGTTTTAAGTTGGAGAACAAGGCAGTTAAGTGTATCTTCATTGGCTATCATGTTAGTCTAAAGGGGTAGTGATGAAGGAGCATCCCTGGTCTATGAGAAATCTTGCATCAACTAAAAATGTTTCCTTATTTTTGTTCTTGTTCAGTTCTTGTAGTAGTTTTGTGTTTCTTTCAGTGTGTTCCTGTAGATGGTTCTTTTTCATTGTGGATCATCTTTTTAGTTTCCAGGCTTGTTCTTGTGCATTATCCCAGAGTTTCAGTTCATTTGGATTCTTTTTCAGAAAGTTATTCCTTCTGAAGGGTCTGTTTCTTGGTTTCAGAGCAGTTTTGAGCTTACCAGCTAGATGGTGATTTCTTCTCACACGGAGTGATTTATTGGCTTGCGGATCTATTTGGTGCCTTGCTCAATGTTCTTGAGTGCTTGGCTGACCTTCTGTTTGATCCACGCTTCATGGTTGTTCTTTTCTAGAGGATTTTCCTTTCATTCTTAGGGCTGACCTATTTGCACATTTCATTTTCCTTTCTTGGTAAATGTAATCTATTGTAGCCAACCCAGATGTGTTCAAGAGGGTATATGTATTGTTATATGTGATCCTTAGGAGGGTAGTTTGAAGATTGTGAGGATCTAGACTCTAGAATTGTAATTCAGATGCCACTTGGAGGTCCGGATGGATTGTAATCTAGCATGTAGTCTAAAACTAGGCATGTTAGCCTGCATGTAACTAGATGATTTTCGGATGTTCTATGATGATAATATAATGATGCAGATATTTGATTTTGTATTTTATCTATGTTTTGTTGTTGATTTTGTTGTGTTACTCTTACTGCATGATCTAGTTTGTTCTCTTTGAGGACCCACCAGACCATGGTTGCATCAAGTGTTATTCTAATGCAGGAGCATCCCCGGTCTATGAGCAATATTGCATCAACCAAAAATATTTCCTTGGTTTTGTTCTCATTTAGTTCTTGTAGCAGTTTTTTGTGTTTCTTTCAGTGTGTTCCAGTAGTTGGTTCTTTTTCATTGTGGATCAAATTTTTAGTTTCCAGGCTTGTGTTTGTTCATAATTCCATATTGTCAGTTCATTTGGATTCTTTTCTGGTGAGTTGTCACTTCCAGATTGGTTGTTCTTGGTTTTTGGAATAATTTTTGAGCTTAACAACTAGTTGGTGATTCCTTCTCATGCGGAGCAATTTCTTGGTTGGCAGATCCATTTAGTGCCTTGCTCGATGTTCTTGAGTCCTTGGCCGACCTTCCGTTCGATCCGCGCTTCTTGGTTTCTCTTTTCCAGAGGATTTTCCTTTCATTCTTGAGGCTGACCTATTTGCACGTTTCATTTTCCTTTCTTGGTAAATGCAATCTATTGTGGTTGACCCAGATGTGTTCTAGAGGGTATATATTGTTATATGTGATCCTTAGGAGGCAGTTTGAAGATTATGAGGATCTAGAATCTAGATTTGTAATTCAGATGCCTCTTGGAGGTCCGAATGGATTGTAATCTGGCATGTAGTTTGAAACTGGGCATGTTAGCCTACATGTAATCAGATGATTTTTGGATGTTCTATGATGAAATATAATGATGTGAATATCTAATTTTGCATTTTATCTATGTTTTGTTGTTGCTTCCATTGTGTTACTCTTGCTGCATGATCTAGTTTGTTCTCTTTGAGGACCCACTGGACCATGGTTGCACCAAGTGGTATCAGAGCTGGTTGTGAACCTTGAGGCATTCCTTTGGGTGAATAGATCATCGAGTGAAGGCAGGCTGCGAGTGTGTTCGACAGATCATCATGTGTGAGGCAATCGAAACCGGTAGTCAGATCCCTGAGTTGAGGGAGTTACACTGGAGCAAAGGTGGAGATGCCACCTAGAAGGATGAATCCCCAAAGGGTAGAGCAGATGATGGAGGATTTCAAGAATGAGATGAGGAACGATATCCAAAATGCATTGGCTGGTTTGCAAAGGAATCCGGAGTTTGAGGATGAGTATGAAGAGGTTGGAGAGGAGCTTGAGGTGGAAGAGGCTGAAGGACCAAAAGATGAAAGAGAAGAAAGATTTCTGAGAGCGGTGGCGTAAGTGAGTAAAGTTCATAAAGTGGAGGTTTCGAACTTTTCCCTAAGATTAAATATCTATACATTATATTTATTTTTTATTTTCTACTCAACATAAAATATTTATAAAAAATTGACCTCTATCTGACATGTATGCAAAAATAATAAACAATAATTAAAAAAAAGGACAACTCTTCATATTGATGTCTTTCTTTTAATAAATAAAGAAAACTTTAATTTGGCTATAGAGAATAGAAGTTATTAATTTTTTAATTATATATCAACTATAATTATTCTTATATAAAAAAATAATAATAAATAAAATATGAAACTAAACATTATAAAATCACATGTATACGTCAAACCTCTATATATATTTTTGATAAAAAATGCAAAAACTACGAGATTTTATTTTCTAATTTTAAAAAAGTTATAAATATATTTTATAGTTTTTTATTAAAAAGGCAACAAAGAACGAGGATGCCAACCCTTATTACAAAGCTCACATCTAGCAAAGAGTAAATACAAACCAGAGATGTAAACCCCAAACAAACCAAGGTCAAATAAGTTAGCACAAAACCTATCCAACCTGTAACAACTCAAAACCCAACACAAGGATGGGGAGAAGCACCCAGGCCTTGACAAAGAGGGATTTGGGGGAGGGGGGAAGACTTCCTCTTCTACCTACGACAAACCATGGTCCAGGAAATACTATCACTAGGGCCCTCAAAGGAAGGATCGAGCAGGGAGGACCCCATAGAGTTACTAATAGCAACAAGAACAACAAGCTATTGTAGAAAAACATCAACAGGCTGTTGTGATGAAACATCACCAGAAGTAGGTTCAACATAAGTAGAATAGTGTTGTAGAATAGGAGTAACAGAGGTGGGGGCTTTAGGAACAAAGAAGGTCATAGTAGTAAAGGCGAGAGGATCAGTAGAAGCTTCAACAACAATGAGAGGCACATTATCTCGGAAGGAGACATCATCCTCATGAGATGAGCCAATAGAATCCGAGTCCATAGCATTGACCGTTAAATGATCTACAATAGCATCCTTCCACCAAGTAGCAACACCCCTATGATGTGGAAGAGAGCAATCCGAAGCAAGGTGGCCCATTGAAAAGCATTTTCGACAGCAAAGGGGGAGGCTCTCATAATCCAACACTTGAGTTTGTGGCCTATCCCAAACCATGAGAACCACATCCCTTGGGAGAGGTGTATAGATGTCAATGTTGATTAAAATGCAGGCTAAAGTAGAGTGCCCCATAGAAGATGTGGCATCATTTACCTTCAAGAAATGACCCAAAGAGTTACCAATGGCCTCATAGCAATAATGCTCCCAAAAATGGAGATTGAGATTAGAAAGGTGAATCCAAATTGGACACACATTTAGTGGTTTAGTAAGGGGGTTAAAATAAGTCATCTAGGGCTTGACATAAAGAAAGTGATCTCCCCAAGCTCACAACTTGCCCAACACCAAATATTGATCGGAGGAGGAAGTAAAGGAATCAATGAAGAAACCCTTAGCACATAGAAATAGCTCAACGTTGTGAGAAACCAAAGGCTTCCAAGAGTCACTCACCCAACGATGGAGGTCTGGAAGAGAAGGTAGAACCTAGAAAATTTGCACACCAATGCACAACATTGATAGAAACCAACATTGTCCACAACATCCTGACCACAAACCACCATAGGGGACGATTTGGCACAGGGAAGAAGATGGATCCCCTTAGGAGGATGAGCAGTAGATCTAGCCACATGAGAAAAACTTCATCCACCAGTGAAAGGAGGAGGTCTGGGAGGGATGGTGCAGTCACGATATGAAATTCCTCAAAGAGAACAGTCCAGACCATGCAAAAAGAATTACACAACAGAAACAAATCAATGTGATGGAGGCAATGTAGAAACAAATTGTATTATATCATGAAAATCAATTACAAACTATCAACAACATGCGGGATTACAAGATTCGAGACACTGTCCTGATTACATACATGCTCAAATACAATATCCAGGCTTAAGAAAGAATATAATCCAACTCTAAACCTCTTGAACTTCAGATCTATCTCCTATATTTTTGATAACTCCATCTACATGCTTGATTACATTGATTTTTATGATCAAGGATGATCCGCGTCGATCCAAGACGAAACAATAGCCGATGAATCAAGATGTATTATGTAGAACAACTAGGTCAGCCTCTGCCAAAGAGATCCCTATGAAAATCCATAGAATGAACTGCGAACCTAAGCGAAGGTCGGCCACAAGCCAAAGAATGTTGGAAACAATGAATTGAAGCTCCGCAAGCTATGGAAATGATACACAAGATTCGCCAAAAGAAAATAGGTCCAAGCGGTTCAGAAGCTCCGAGTCAAAAAATTGTCTTAGATTTCGGAAGCGATAACATGCCGAAAAAAAATTTAAACATCCCGTGGACTTATAATAAGGTAGATGAACATGTCCACAATCAAAATCTAGCTCTACAAGATTTGGTGTTCAAATGCAAAGAAATGTTGAACTGCAAAACAAGAAACAAACTTAAAGAAAATGTTTTTTGGGTTGATACAAGATTGCCAAGAACCAGGGATGCTCCTGCATCAGACATCTAGGGTTGTTGAAAAAGCGAGTCCCTCACTTTGTTGGGGTCAGAGGAAAACCAAGATGGTCTACCTCTGCCTAAGAAATCCATGATGAATCTTCTACTGGTCTACCTTTCAATTTCACAAGATACTCTCTGTACTAGTTGCTATGCCCAATCATACTATCCAAAATGTCTTCAGTTTGGTTTGGTTCCCTCTAGGGTATTTTCTTCTCCAAGTCTACAAATTCTATCTCATGATACTGATGTAGGTCTGCAATGTTTAATATAGGTAAAATTTCTGAAGTATCAAGTAACTCCACTTCATATGCATTTCCGAAACTAAATTTCTTCAAGATCTTACAAGGTCCAAACTTCCTCATCTTCAACTTGTTATAGGTTCCAACTAGAAATCTCTCTTTTCTCAAATACACCATCACTTCATCTCCAATTTCAAATTCCTTATGTCTCCTCTTTTCATCTGCTTTCTCTTTATACTTGTTGTTCATGTCTTCTAAATGTTGTTTGACTTTAGTATGTACTATCTTCATATGCTCTACAAATTCTTCTACTTCTGCACTCCTTTTATCTTCATTACTGATGTCTCTCAATTCTGATATGCCTCTAGGGTGTGCTATGGTAACAATCTCAAAAGGTGTTCTTTCAGTACTCTTGTTCATTGAATTTTTGTAAGCGAATTCTGTTTGCGCAAGAATCAAGTCCCAACTTTGGTTTTCTCTCTAACTAAGCATCTCAACAAATTTCCCAAACTCCTATTCTCTACTTCTATCTGTCCATCGATCTGTGGGTGAAAAGTATAATTGAACTTCAAATTTGTCTTCATCTTCTTCCAAAGTGTTCTCCAAAAATATCCAACAAACTTAGTGTCTCTGTCTGAAACTATGCTCTTAGGTAATCCATGTAATCTCACCACTTCCTTGAAAAACAGGTCAGCACAACATGTACTACATCCGTTGTCTTCTTATAGGGTATGAAATGTGCCATCTTTGAGAGCCTATAGGGAAAAAGCATGAAGTTGTGTCGCACTTAGGGCTAAATGGGGGTAGTCCAGTTGGACCACCACCCTACGACGTGGCACCCCATGTCGCTGGCATGGCGCCAAGAGTTCGGTCAAACCGAGTTCGGCCAGACTCTTGGTGCCATTTATGAACTTTTTGTGAGCGCTTAAGCTTACAATTTTTCAAAAAAATTCAAAATAGTTCGATCGAACTCCCCTATGTGGCAGGTGATGTGGCAACCAAATCACCTATTTTGTTTGTAATTCTAAAACTTTTCACTTTTGCTCAATTTCTCTTTAGGCAAAATATTTTACAAAAATAAAAAAATACCCTTTTGTACAGCTCAGAGTCACAAATCTAGACATATAATTTTTTTAGTATTTTGATTAATTTTAATATTTTTTTATTAATTAAATATTGCGAGTAGGTTTTTAAAGTTAAAAAAGAAGCTGATTAGAAATTTTAAAAAATATTCAATGATATTAAAAGAATTTTAAAAAATATATTTTTCACTAGATGAAAGAATCTTCTCCAAAAGGGTATAATTTTTTTTTTGACAATCATAAATTTAGTAGACAAAAGGTGATGCCAAATGAAAACTACCAAATTCAGCTATGTTGGACTTAAATATTATTACAAGAAAAATATACATCAATTTTTTAATTTTTTTTAACACTGCATATATATGTCCTCTATTTGGAAAATTAAAATCAGCAAAAAATAAGTTTGTTTTATTTTTGTTTGGTGACACTGACTAGGACCCCTAATTTTCAACATTTTTCAGCAATAAAAAATCTGTCTTTGAATATATAAAAAAAAAATGTCAAATTTTTTTAAATTTAGAAAAATAAAATAAAAAACATAAATTTCATTAATATTTCTATATTTGATTGATGGAGGATGAAAGGAAAAAACCGGATGGCACGCGGGCGGAGTTCTGCAGAGGGCCGAGCTAGGGTTCTGAAGCCCTAGCTCGTGGTTGGAGGCTTCGACAGGGGGTCCAGGGTGAGAGGCGAAGGGAGTGCAGGGCGGGGGAGTCTAGGTGGTGCGGGCAACAGTGAAGGGCGGTGGGGAGACGCGCGACGGTTTGCGTTTGGGTGCAGGCTGAGCGGCTCGGCCGCTGTTAAAAACCTATAGCGAGCTCCTGCGGGGTTGGGGACCACGGGGGGACCTACATCCCGGGAGTGTTGGGGGAGGAGTGGGGTTTTGGGGGGGGTTTTCTCTCTTTAGGGCCCCTTTGGGGTTTAAGGACTTTGTCCTTGTGTGTCCAACGATGAGTATTGGCGGGGATGCTTCGAAGGACTAGCCAACCTTGGATTTCCGGGCGGCGGTGGGATCCAAACCCCCACCATAGGGCATGAAGACATTTAATATTACCCTCTATTCCTTAGACGGGGGATCTGGTAGTTCGGGGAGGTCGGGCATTTTAAAGATTAATGGTTGCTTGGAGAGATGCAGCGAGAGGCCAAAGCTGATAATTCCTCCTGAGATGATAGCAGAGGACGTCGAATATTTTTCAAAACACTCACTATACTGCAATTTTTTGGGGATGAGGGCTTCTTTGCAGTTCTTGGAAAACTGGGCGCTTAGGACTTGGGCCCCGGAGGGGGAAATGGAGATCATGCTTCTGGCAAACAACTACTTTATGGTTACCTTCAACTGTATGGAGGATCGCAATAGGGTCTTTGAAGGTGGGCCATATTTTTACAACCAGGTGGGGTTGTTTATCAAACCTTGGCATGCGGGGTTTAACCCTTCGGAGGAGCTCCCGAATAAGGTGCCGGTGTGGGTTCGTTTACCACGTTTCCCAGTGGAATGTTGTCGAGAAGATGTGCTCCAGATGATTGCCGCTAAGCTTGGGAAGCCAGTGGGATCCTCTATGCAGACCCTGGGGAGAAAGGTAATGACCTTTGCGCGCATTTGTGTTGAAATTGACCTTAGTAAACCATTGCCAGATGCTATAGATATGTGTGTAGGATCTTACGCTTGGGTTCAGCAGTTAGATTATGAAACTTTACCTTTCTGTTGCCAGTTGTGTCATGAGTATGGTCATTTACAACGGAAGTGCCCTAGATATAAACCGGTGATGCGCCAACCCCAACAGTTGGAACTGAGCCAAGATAGGGCTAAAAAAGGGAAAGCTCCTATGTCTATCGAGGCTGGGGGTTCTAATGTTTTTGTCCCAGCTAAGACAAAGAATAGGAACCGAGGACAAAAGAGGCCGTTGCAGGTGAGATAGGAGGAGGACACATTCAATAGATTTGATGTGTTGGATGACCTTGGCCATCAGGAAGTTAATCTGGGGCTAACCCCTTTGGATCAAGGAGTGTCAGGAGGGGCCTTGGAAAGAGTAGTGGAGGTCCCTACCCAGGCCCTGCTAGGGGCTGAAAGTCAGCAGATGGAGATGGATCAACAAGAAGGGGTTCATTTGGGACTCACTCCTGGGTCTGAGGTGATTGTGGCTGAAGGGAAGGGCTCTCCGATAGCATCGAAGTTGGAACCGGTTGGGGTCAAAAGCAATAAGTCTATTGCTCATTTGGTACTACATCAGAAAGACATTAAGAAAAATGTATCTGAAAGGAGCTCAAAGGTAGGCAGAAAGAAGAATTTGGACAAGATTAAATTGATGGGGGAGAATTTGGTTGAGTCAGGGTTGGTTAAGACTTTGGATTCTCACTTTTCTAATCCTCCGAAATGATTGTGATCTCTTGGAATGTGAGGGGCTTGAACAGTGGCCCTAGACAAAAAGTTGTTCGGGACTTTATTAGGAATCATTCGCCTGATGTCATTTTCTTGCAAAAACTAAACTTATAGTTGAGAGTATGATGGGCTTGGTGCCGAAGATGTGGAATCGAGGAGAATGTCAGTGTGTTGGGGCAGCAGGATCCTCTGGAGGGGTGGCTTGTCTTTGGAACCCCTTAAGGTTTCGCCCCATCTGGTGGGTTGCTTCCTGTTCGTCTTTATCTAGGGTGTTCTCCAGTATGGAGACTGGGGAACTCATTTTGTTTTCTAACATTTATGCCCCCACTGATCTTTTAGGTAAGCAAAACTTATGGACTCATATTTTCGGTATGCGAAGGCTGGCCCCTTTCCATCCTTGGATTATGGCAGGAGATTTCAATGCCATCCTTGAGCTGAGTGAGAAGGGGGTGGTGATGAGGTTGGAGCCTTCTTCCTTCCTCCTTCAGGATAATATTTTTGTGCTGCAGCTTGTTGACATTAAACCTAGTAATGGTTTTTTCACCTGGAACAATAGGAGGGTGGGAGAGGATTGGATTGTAGAGAGATTGGATCGTTTCCTAGTTTCCAATTTTTGGATTGGTGGGGGGTGGTCCACCAACTCAGAGATTCTTGATTGGAGAGGGTCGGATCATTGGCCCATCAAGTTGGTTTCTTCTTTGGCTCGAGTGGCTCGCTCACCTTCATTCAAATTCCAAGTTATGTGGCTTCAAGATCCTTCTCTACAGGCTCTTGTGGCGGAATGGTGGAGGAAAGGGAGGCCGGCCTTTGGTACTGCCATGTACTCCTTTGCCAAGCAGCTGCAATTTGTTAAGTTTTAGCTCAAACAGTGGAATCGATAGGGTTTTGGGAACATCTTTCATGCCAAAAAAGTTGCTCACATGGTGCTAAATGGGATTACCAGTGTAATTAGAGAGCAAGGTTTGTTGGAGGAATTGCTCAAGGTGGTTGAGGAATGGGAGCTTAGGGAAGAAATTTACTGGAAGCAGAGAGCTCATATTGACTGGCTGAAGGAGGGGGACAAGAATACAACTTTCTTCTTCAACTCAGTGAAAGCTAGAAGGCATGGAAACTCCATCCCTGCTCTGGTTAATGATAGAGGAGAGCAGTGCTTATCCTTGCCAGAGATATCTAAGGAAGCGTTTCAATTTTTCTGGTCCCTCTTCAGGGAGGATCCCCAGGGGGATACGGGGGAGGAGAACCGGGTTCTCAAGTGCATTCCTTCTCTTGTCTCGGGGGAGATGAATGAGCAACTTTTGAGTCCTATTTTGTTGGAAGAACTTGAGAGGATTGCCTTTCAGATGAGAAAAGGAAAAGCTCCAGGACCGGATGGGTTCCCAGTTGAATTCTTTCAAGAATTCTGGGATATTATCAAGTTGGATCTGTTGGAGGTGGTGCAGGAATCACAGAGGAACAAGCAGATGCTTAGGGCACTAAATGCGACCTTTATTTCTCTTATCCCCAAGTGTGAGGGGGCTGACCGGTTAGGCTAGTTCCGCCCCATCTCTCTATTCAATGTAATTTATAAAATCATCTCTAAGCTGATAGCAGATAGACTGAAGAAGTGCTTGGGAAAGGTTATTTCTAAGGAACAAAGTGGGTTTGTGGAAGGGCGTCAAATCTTGGATGGGGTGGCCATTGCGATGGAGACCATTCACTCTATGGCAACCTCCAAGGAAAAGGCTATGTTTATCATGCTGGATATGGCTAAGGTGTATGACAGAGTCTGATGGTCCTTCCTTCAAAAGATCCTAAAGGCGTTTGGTTTCGCAGATGAGTGGATCCAGTGGGTTATGAGCTTTGTTATGACTACTTCTTTCTCGGTGCTTATCAATGGAGATCATACTGAGCTTTTTGGTGCATCTAGGGGTCTTCATCAGGGAGACCCCCTCTCCCCTTATTTATTCATTCTCATGGCTGAGGGTCTGGGGAGGCTGATTAAACATAATGTGGGTCAGGGTATTATCCAAGGTTGGAGATGGGGTAATGACTTGGAGCCACAGTCCCATTTGCAGTTTGTGGATAACACGACTCTTATGGGGCTCGCTCGGATCAGAGAAGCTAATAATCTACGTATGGTTTTGGATGTTTATCTTGCGGCTTCGGGCCAACTGATCAACGAGGAAAAATCTTCGACCATCTTCTTCAACACTCCTGAAGTTATTCAAAGGAGGATTGCTCTTATCCCGAGATTCCAAGTTGGCTCCCTACCCTTGAACTACTTGGGTATTCCTATATCCCCTGGTAACCCTCCTAGGGACTCTTGGCAGGGTATCTTGGATAAATTCCGATTGAAGGTTGAACACTGGACTCATAGATGGCTATCCTTTGCTGGGAGGGCTTAGTTGATTCAGTCAGTGGTTCAGGCGTTTCCGATCTATCGGTGTATGCTTCAAGTGGCCCCTAAGTGGTTCTTGAAGGGTTTGGACTCTATGACTAGGCAATTCTTATTGGCAGGAAATCTCTCTTCTTCAAAGTGGAGCCTTGTCAACTGGGAATTCGTTTGTAGCCTGAAGCAGTCAAGGGGGCTTGGCTTAAGATAGTCTATTCTTTTTGGGGAGGTACTGGTGGCTAAATTATATTGGAGGTGGTGTGTGGAGCAAGATCGGATTTGGGCTAGAATTCTGGCCAACAAATATATGCAGAGGGTTCCGATGGAGGAAATCCCTAGATATCCTCTTGAGGGAAAGGGCTCTTTGATCTGGTATATTCTCAAGAAAGGGGCCTCTCTCATTAAGATAGGTCTCTTCTGGATTTGTAGGAGGGGGGAAGAGGTTCTCTTCTGGAATGACTCTTGGGATGGATATCCTCCCATTCTTGATCAGTTTCCCAACCTTGGGAACTTGGGGCAGAGGTTTTTGGAGGCTGGATGGTCAAGGGTCAGTGACTTCAAGGCTGTTTATAGGTGTGGGCGGCTGGATTTGGAGAGGTGGAAGACTCCTAACGAGTGGCTGGTTGTTGGGACGGAGGAAGAGTGTGCAGAGCTGCAGGGTATTTTGGTGAGTAGACACTATAGCTCCCTTAAGGGTAGGGATGGGCTGGCTTGGTCTCCAAATCCTAAGGGAGTGTTCACGGTGGCTAGTGGATACCGAGAATTGTTATTTCAAAGATTTGAGGGAAGAGAGGTGACCTGGTGGAAGCAGGTTTGGAGTAATGTGTCTTGGCCGAAGTGTAATTGCTTTGTTTGGACTTTGGCTTTGAATAGATGTCTTACTTGGGACAATATCCGCAAGCGTGGATTTATGGGGCCCTCTATCTGTGTTTTGTGCGGTAATGGGGAGGAAGATTCCTCACACTTGTTCTTCAGATGCCCCTTCTCTCTGCTTATTTGGCATTATTGGTGGGGGGTTTGGAAGCATCCATGTATCCACGCGGATTCTCTGGTGGAGTTCTGGAGCTGTTTGGGTAGACCCCCTATTCTGTCCTCCTTCCTTCAGACTGTCTAGTATATTGGACCCATCTTCATTCTGTGGTAGATCTGGCTCGAGAGGAACAAGAGGATTTTTTGTGAGGTCGGACTATTTGTTCAGCAAGTATGGAATAGGATCATTGCAATGATCAGGGAGACAATGGAAGTGAAATGTGTGGTAAATTTTCCTTTGGGTAGAGAGGAGGCTGACATTGTGAGTAGGCTTGGTCTGCAAGAGCTGTCTCCGGCCTCAACATGTGTCAGGAGAGGTAGACAGGCCATGAAGAAGGTGCATAGGGGGGGAAGGTGGATACCCCCTCAGGATGAGTTTATAAAGATTAACACTGATGGCTCGTCCAGGGGTAACCCAGGCCCTGCTAGAGTTGGCGGTGTTGGCAGGAATAGCAGGGGAGAGGTTGTTTTCCTCTTTTCGATGCATTAAGGGTGGCAGTCTAACAACTTTGTGGAGGGAATGGTGATTCTCTATGCCCTTGAGCGTGCTTGGGAGTTAGGACGAAGGAAGCTGATTTGTGAATCGGACTCACAGGTTGTGGTTAACTTATTGATTGAGCAGAGGGTGAGTGGGATCTAGTGGCAACTAGCAGGGGTAGTTCAGCAGATTCTCCAAATTATCTCTTTAATGGAGCAAGTGTCTTTTGTCCACATACCTCAGGAATGGAATAGAGTCGCTGATTGTTTGGCCAAGTGGGCCTCAGAACAGGGTAAGGACTGGAAAGTTGAAGGTTGGGAGCATCTCTCCGGGGATTACTGTCAGGATCTGCAAAAGATATTTACTGAGGACATGGATGGTTATGAAGTAGGATAATCTGGGGTTGGTTGGGGGGTTCTCTCCTGGGGCTTTGGGGCTCTGGGTCTCTTTGTAATTCTTGATTCTATTTTTCAATAAAGTTTTACCCTTTTATTCAAAAATATTTCTATATTTGATCAGTTTACATCATTTTAAAATTCAATTTAGAAATGCCACTTTTATGCATGCGAAGTTAAATAGTTTTAGTTGTGTTGGCCACTTCCTTTATAAAAGTGTGACACAACATTGTGCTTTTACCCTATCTACCACCACAAATATAGAATCATTTTCTCCTTGTGTCTTAGATAGTCCAAGTATAAAATCCATGCTTATGTCCTCCCAAGGTTTCTTTGAAACTATCAAAGGCTTATACAATCCAACATTATGACTACTACCTTTTGCAAATTGACAAATTCTACAACTCTACACAAATTTCCTAACATCCTTATGAATCTTAGGCCAAAAGTAATTCTCACTAATCAATGCCACTATCTTGTCAACACAAAAGTGTCCAGCTAATGCTACTCTATGCTTCTCCTTTATTAGATTCTCTCTCATAGAACTCCTAGGTATACAGAACTGAACTCCTCTGAACAACATCTCATCTTGAATGAAATAATCTAACCACTTACTTGTATCCACCATAACTGGTTCCTCACAAGCTTTCCAAGGATCTGCAAAACTCGGATCTTCCTCATACAAGTTCTTCAATTCTTCAAAACCTCATACCTCCACTCTCATCTCTATCAACAAATTCCTCCTTCTACTCAATGCATCAGAAACTCTATTTGACTTTCCACTTCTATGCTTCAAAACAAAAGTATAACTCTGCAAGAACTCTACCCATCTCACGTGTCTTTGATTTAACTTACTCTTACTATTTAAATACCGCAAAGCTTGATGAGCAAATAATGTCTCCATTTCTTCAATGCTTGAACTATGGCATGAATATCTCCTCCTTGCATCATTCAACTTCTCATTGAAATAATCTATGGGTCTTCCTTCCT
The DNA here is from genome assembly GCF_030272615.1 of Cryptomeria japonica. NCBI lineage: Eukaryota > Viridiplantae > Streptophyta > Pinopsida > Cupressales > Cupressaceae > Cryptomeria > Cryptomeria japonica. The sequence continues at coordinate 173,817,130 of NC_081412.1, forward strand.
AACTTAACACTGCTCCAATTGCCTTCCCACATGCATCACAATCCACTTGAATTTCTTTGCTAAAATCCAGTTAAGACAACACAAGTTGCTTTGTCACTTTCTACTTCAACAATTCAAAGCTCCTATTTTCTCTAGTTGTCCACTTGAAATCCTTTCTATCTCCTCTCATTGCTTCTATCATTGGGCTACAAACTGATTTGAAATTTATAGTAAACTTCCGGTAGAAGCTAGTCGATCCATGAAATGATCTTACCTCTCCAATGCTTTACGGTTTAGGCCATTCAACAATTGCTCTTACCTTCTCAGAATTCATCTTCAATCCATCCACAAATATCACAAATCCCAAATAGACTAACTCTTCCTTCATGAAACTGCACTTCTTAATGTTTATCAACAACTTCTATTCTCTCAACCTTTGCAAAACTTGTCTCAAATGCAACACATGTTCTTTCTTTCTCTTACTGAAAATTAAAATGTCATCCAAATACACAATAACAAACTTACCCAAGAATTTCTTTAATACCTCATTCGTCAACCTCATGAAAGTAGTTAGTGCATTATTCAATCCAAAAGGCATCACCAAAAATTCATACAGTCCTTCATTTGTCTTGAATGTTGTCTTCCACTCATCTCCTTCTCTGATTCTTATCTGATGCTATCCACTTTTCAAGTCTATCTTTGTGCAGCATCTAGCTCCACTCAAATAATCCATTATGTCATCCATCCTAGGCAAGAGAAATCTATACTTCACTATGATGTTTTTTATTGCTCTGGAATCAGTACACATCCTCCATTGTTCGTCCTTCTTAGGAACTAATACTATTGGCACTGCACAAGGACTCAATATTTCCCTAATCAAACCTTTCCTCAATACATCCTGAACTTGACTTTTCAGCTCCTCATTCTTTGTCAGTGTTATCTGGTGTGCTGCTTTATTAGGCAAATTAGCTCCAAGAATCAGGTCCATGTAATTAATGATACTCCTCACAAGGGGTAATCCATTAGGCACATTATCTGAAATGATTTCTCCATACTTTGTCAACAACTACTTTATTTCTTCTGGTTGTTCTCCTTCATGCTTCAGATTGCCAGTCTTCTTAGGAACTAAGGTAAAACACACATTCTCATGTCTCATCCCATCCAAGAATTTTCTTCCATCCACCAAACAAATTCTAGCACTTTTACAAACTTTGGTTTTTAGAGGCTCCTCCAAGGGTAACAAGGTCTTCTTCATTCTATTTGCAACAATAGTGTATATGTTCTTTCGTGCATCATGTATTGCTTGTCTATCAAACTGCCAAGGTCTACCCAACAAGATATGACATATATCCATAGGCATAATACGACACAAAACTTCATCATGATAAGATCCAATCTTCAATTTCACCAAGCATTTTTCACTTACTAGTATCTTATGATCATCTTGAATCCATGCTATCTAATAAAGCTTAGGGTGCTTCAATCTCTCCAAATTCATCTTATTCACCATCTCCTTTGAAATAAGATTATCTGAACTACCACTATCATAACTTTACAACACTTACTAGATACTTTACATCTAGTCTTCAACAAATTCCTCCTTTACAAGGGCTCTTCATCTTCTCTGGTATGACACAAAGCTCTCCTCATCACCAACAATTCTCCATCTTCCAATTTATTAGCTAATCTGGTATGGTCTTCTTCTACCAATGTTGCTCTCTCACTACTCTTTGCCTTCCTACATTCAAAAGAATGATGTCCTTCTCCTCCGCACTTAAAGCAGGTTCATCTAAACACTCTTTTATCTCTTCTTCTATCTTATTTTTCATAGCCCTCATTCTGGTATCCATCAGCTTCTCTTCTCCAGTAAAGATTTCTATCATCCTTCCGGTATGAACTACCATCTCTACTAACTTCCTTGTCTTTTCTCTAATTTATATAGGGTCCTCTTCCTCCGAAATAACTTCTTCCTCCTTGAAATCTTCCACCTCTACCTCTTTGCTTCTTCTCTTGTCTTTTTCTCAACTTCTCTTATGCTTTTAGGGCATATTGATAAGCTTCCTCAGCACTTTGCAACTTGATTAGACTAATTTTATCTTCTATAGACATCCGCAACCCATTCAAATACCTAGTAACTTGTTCAACCTCATCATCACTATGTCTGAATCTGATATTCAACTTGTAGAATGCTTCGGTATGCTCCTTCACAATAGATTCCTCCTGCTTCAAATTATGCAACTTTTACAATAGATTCACTTGATAATCAACATGCATAAACTTTGATTTTAACTTGTTAACCATCTGCTCCCAAGATTTAATCTTCTCTTTACCTCTTCTTTGTCTATCTACCTGCAAATATTCCTATCAAAGAGATGCATGTCCTTTCAACTTAGTGCAAGCATAACTTACCTTCCTATCTTCAGTGGTGCCTTCAAAATCAAAATACTTTTCCCTCTCCGTGATCCAATCTAGCAATTCATCTAAATTCAACCTAACATCACAATCCGGTGGGTTGAAATGTGGTCTGGTATTTGCTCTAGACAATGCTCTTATAAACCTTTCTTCATCTGAATCATTCACCAATGGATTTTCTCCTTGTTCTCTAGCTACTTATTCTTCCTCATCATCACTCACATCTTCAATGTGTCAACTTCTTCTCTGGGTTGTTTCAATAGCTTCCAGTCGGGCTCCAATTCCTCTCAACATTTTCATCACAAGATAGTCTACATTTCCATGTGATCCACCACCTCTAACATTTCCTCTTCATGCCATCTACGCATCAGTCCTCTACAACTGTAGGCTGGATCCTCAATCCGCCACCCTACAACCAAAATCTTACAAGACAACGCAATCTCTAGAACAAAATATCGCTCTGATACCACTTGGTGTAGTCACGACAAAAAGGCCCTCAAAGAGAACAGTCTAGATTGTGCAACAAGAGTTACACAACAAAAACAACTCAATGTGATGGAGGCAATGCAAAAATATATTGTATTATATCATGAAAATCAATTACAAATTGCAGGCAACATGCGAGCTTACAAGATTTGGCACACTGGCCTGATTACATACATGCTCAAATACAATATCCGGGATCAAGAAAGAATGCAAGCCAACTTTGGACCTTCTTACCTTCAGATCTATCTTCTATGTTTTTGGTAACTCCCTCTACATGCTTGATTATATTGATTTATATGATCAAGGATGATCTGCATCGGTCCAAGATGAAACAATAGCCAATGAATCAAGATGTAACGTGTAAAACAACCAGGTCGGTCTTCGCCAAAGAGATCCCTTTGAAAAATCCATAGAATGAAGTGCAGACCTAAGGGAAGGTGATCCACAAGCCAAGGAATGTTGGAAACAATGAATTGAATCTCTGCAAGCTACGAAAATGATCTACAAGATTCGCCAAAAAAAAATAAGTCCAAGCAGTTTTGGTGCTCAAAGTCAGAAAATTGTCTTAGATTCTGGAAGTGATAACTGTCACAACCCTCCTTTATCACTTTTTTTTTTTGATTTAAAATACAAAACTCTATTTATATTCTTTGGATGAATTATGGAATGAATATTGTAAGGGAATAAATTAATAAACCACACACACATGGAAAATGCATATATATTTTAAAATTGTTATTTAATTTCCCTCACCCAAATTAAGGCACATGTTGTAGGAGGAATAAGAAGCTTCTAGAGGCTTCTCCACCTCCTTGCATGTAACTCCTCCCACTAAGCCTAATTAATTTGCATGGAGGCCAAATTGGGAGAAGAATCTCTTTTTTAAATTAAAAAAATAGGTAGTGGGAAATGGAAATTTCTTTTATAAAATAGGTACAAGTTTCAAAAGAAAAGTTAGCTATTCCATAAGAAATTCTGCAATTTCTCCTTTGTAGTCCATTTTTCATTTGCAGCCAAGGTTTTGTTGGGAGGATTTTCTCTTCAACTTGGAGGATCAAGGAAGACTCCACACCATCTTCAAGCATCCAGGTTCCTCCAACTTAGTTCATGCATCTCATTTTTATGGTAGATTAGATTAATTATGAGTACGAAATTTATTTGTATTTTGTTAAAGAATTAGTTTAGATTTTGTAGAAAATGAGAGTCAAGATTTAAATAAGATTCATTGTTGAAATTTCTTGATATGAAATTAGTCCCTAAGATTTTGTAAATAACGAGATTTATTGTTAAATAAGATTCATTGTTTAAATTTTTGATAAGAATGTAGTTTCAGATTTTTAGAAAATAAAATTCATTGTTTTGATAAGAAAATTGTTTCAGATTTTTGTAGAATGAAATTCATTTTTTTTTTTTGAAATAAGATTCATTGTTTAAATTTTTAGTTTCCGATTTTAGAGAATAAAATTCATTGTTTTGATAAGATATCTGTCTCAGATTTTTTTTAGAATGAGATTCATTTTTTTGAAAATAAGATTCATTAGTTTTAGATTTATTATTCATTGTTTTGATAAGATATCTGTCTCAGATTTTTTTTAGAATGGGATTCATTTTTGAAAATAAGATTCATTAGTTTTAGATTTATTTTTCATTGTTTGATAAGAAAATTGTTTCAGATTTTGTAGAATGAAATTCTTCTTTTTAATTCTGATAAGAAATTAGTTTCAGAGTAAATGGAAATTAGATTCATTTTATTTTGATAAAAATTAGATCTCCCTGTGTGTATAAATAAATCTCCTCTCTCTGTGAACGAATTTTCCCTGTGCAAAGAAATGGATAACTCTCTCTGTGAATGAGATTTTTCCTGTGTAGAGAAATGAATTCCTTTCTCTGTGAATAAGCTTTCCCTGTGTAGGAAACAGAAGAAATGGAGAAAAGAATTAAACTCTCTTTATCTGTAAATGTATTTCCCTGTAGAAAAACAAAGAAATGAGAAAAAAAATCCTCTGGTTTCTGCTTCATTTTACCTCTGAAATTTATTACCCTGCTTTGAGTAATCTTCAATAACTCATTAAAATTAAATTTATTACTCCTGTATGAGATATAAGAAAAAGATAATAATAATAATATAACATTTATGTACTCATATATATATATATATATATATATATATATATATATATATATATATATATATATATATATATATATATATATACATATATAAATTAAAAAGAACAAAGGCAAGAAAAAAAAACCCCATCAAACGTAGGAAAATCTCCTTAAAACTCCGTAACGCACGGCTTTCCACGTACTCGGTCGCAGTCTGCATGGACGGTTTCAATAAACCGTCGCAGGGTACGGGGGGGGGGCCCACGGCATCCCCTCATCCCTGCGGACCTGCGACTGCAGGGCCGCAGGGGTGATGGGACCCGTGGTCCCCACCCCGCAGCCCCTTTGTATTTACAACAAAAACCTTTTTTTAAATTCGATTTTTTTTGTAATTTAAAGTTGAAAGTTTTAAATTGTTTTTTTTGATAATAATAAACTAAGTTAATTACCATCTAGTTAATTTTTAAGGTTGATAATAATGACATTTAGTGATGATTTTGTTTTCCTTAGTGTACATTTAAGGATATTGACTTTCAATTAAAAATGGGATTAATGATTGTAATTAAACTATCCTTATAGACTTTAAAATCGTAGACTATATTCTTCAAAAAAAAAATTAAGAAATATTGGGACGCTTGATTTGGTCCTTAGAGATTAACTTACCTTATTGCAAATATTTAGATTTGACCGTCATTTTGGACTCCCTAAGTCATCTTACATCATGGATTAATTGCTTTCGTTCATAGCATGCGAATTATTATATCTTTCATGCAGTTACTATTATGCAAGTTTCATTTGTTATGCAAATTTCACTTCAGGTAGTTACTTCCATTGTTTACGCTTCATTTTGTTATTCGTAGTTAGAAAACTAAATAAAGGAAGTTGGAAAACCAAAACTAGCAGCGTTCGGTATATATGGTGCCTCTGGGTCACGCTTACGGGTAATGCCGTCGTGTTGAACTACTGCACTTAATGCCTAATAAAGCTGCATTAACGACGTCTGTGGCATCGTCCCTATAAATCGTCGGGGAGTAATAAGGGACATTTGGAAGATAAAAATCCAAGGGGCGGGTAATCCCTCTTGGATCGATAATTTAATAAGATAACTTTTAATTGAATTTCACACTCGTTGAGATAAACCATAGTAAACCCCTCTTAGGGATGGACTAGTTAAGAGCTCTCATGAAATTGACTTTATTTATTTATTTATTTATTCACCTCGAAGGGATATTGGTGATTTGCAATTGGGCGACATTCATGTTAAGTACTAGGATCTAGTTTTTTTTTAGGCCACAAGCAATAGGCCATCTTGAGCCTTCGCTTAAGTGCTACCTTCGTGGGTAGCAACCGCAGAGAAACTGTCTGGGACACTGACCCTAGAAAGGGTTGCGTACCCACAAAATCAGTTTACATCAAACCATAGATTAGAAGATAGAACTACATACTATACGCCTTGATCCCACGCCGAAGTGGGTATGTAGGCAGTCTTGGGACGGAGTTGTCCCTCGTACTCAGGCGTTCGTGGGTGGGGTCTAGGCTTGGTTGAGTAAGAATCCTAATCGAAAGATAAGATAATCAAACTCAATTCAATGCATACTCGGAAGGAATCCCGTATGGATTCGCTTGACTTCCCGAGGCTTTAAGCCAAATTCCGAGGCGGAATTCAAGCTTGTCTTATTTTCTTATTACTCCTAAGGACGGCGACCTCGGTGCATTCTGGTTAGAAGAATGTAGTACTTAGTGAGTGGCTCAGGACCCGAATGGTCCCGATGAGTCTAAGTCTCTGGCCAGAGCATCTCCTATCCCGTTTGGATGGATGCCTACCCTGTATGGGTAGATGCCTATCCCGTATTTGATAGATGAAATTTACGTCCCGTATGGACAACTGCCTAACCCGTATGGTTAGAAGCTCATCCCGAATGGATGAATGCCCAGTCCTATTTGGATGGATGCCCAGAGTATGCAATTGAATAAAACGTAACAAAGAAAAAAAAATATACTCAATTTTTGTTGGATCAATTTTGGTGGGTTATTACATGTGGTATCAGAGCAAAGGTTCAAATCTAGGCCTTGTGCTCACTTCAATTTATTCAACTAAGGGAATGTTTTACAATAATAGAAATTAAATCTTATTCTTCAAAAAGAAACTAACTACATAATTTAACTTCCAGGTAAAACCTCGAATGGCAAGAGGAAGAGGAAGAGGAAGAGGAAGAGGAAGAGGAAGAGGAAGGGGTAATGGAAGACGTACTAGGAGTCAAAGGGAGGAAAACCATGAGGAAAGCCATGAGGAAAACCATGAAGGAAACCACGAGGAAGATCATGAAGAGGATCGACACAACCTAGGTAATAACGGAGATGGGGTCCAAGCTATAATCGACCTTCTAACCGAACAAAGAGATAAAATCAACTTCCTGGAACAATCACTGCAGGACCTTAGGGAAAGGCAGAATGACTATGAGAATAGAAGTGGTACCGAGAATGGAAACCCTGGTAGCAATCAAGGAAATGTGATGGGTAATGGAAAGGAAAATAACATATTAGAACTCTCCAAGGATTTGAAGAAAATCACCCCTCCTAAGTTCGATGGGAGGCAGATTGGTGAAGGGGCTGAGAATTGGCTAAATGAAATGGAGAAATATTTTGAGCTAAGAGATTTCAGCGAAACAACTAAGGCTTTATGGGGCTCCTATCAACTCACAGGGGAGGCGGCTAGTTGGTGGACCAACACCAAGGAACAAAATGGGTATAACAGGGATACAATCACATGGGATCAATTTGTTCACCATTTTCGAGATAGGTGGCTTCCTCAATTGTTCTTTGATGAGAAAGTGACAGAATTCCATAACCTACGTCAAGGGTCCCTATCCGTTCAACAATATTGGGATAAATTCGCCAAGTTGCTTAAGTATGTGCCTATGTACCAAAGGGATGAAGAAGGCCAAGCAAGGAAATTCATTTTGGGGCTGAATACCAACATAGGGGCAGAGGTTGATATGCATGGACCCAGAAACATGAATGAAGTACTTGAAAAGTCCCTAAGGCAAGAGAGGAAGATTCAGACACTAGCAGGACGAAACTATAATGGGAATCACTCATTCAAAAGGAAGCAAGAATTCAATGGAAACACTAATTTCAACAAGGGTCAAAGGAATAACTCTTCCGAAAGGAGACCACCGCCTAATCAATATCAGAGGAATGGAAATGATAATAACAGGGGCAACAATAATAGGGGCAATGATAACAGGGGCAATAATAACAGGGGCAATGATAACAGAGGCAACTATAACAGGAATGACCAGCAGAACAGGATAACTTATCCACCCAGGGGAAATGAAACAAGGAATGATCCCCCTAGAAATCAAGGTAGGAGAGGTCCTCCAGGCGGATGCTTTATGTGCGGGGAAAATCATTTTGCTAGAGACTGCCCCAGGATGCAAGGACAAATTAGAGCCAATCAACCCCAACAAGGGCCCCAACAGAGGATTCATGCAGCAGTTAGGAACCAAAGAAGAAGATACCAGAATGTTCCCGTGGAAACTACAGGTACACTATTTGAACAACCAATATCAATTCTAATTGACACGGGATCATCTGAATGTTTCATCTCACCTGAATTAGTGAACAAATATGCATTTAAAGTTAATCAAATGGAGTCATCATGGACGGTTCAATATGGGGATAAGGCAACTAGAGAAGTAACTAAGTGCTTACCAAGGGCAAAGGTACAATTCCCTGAGTTCGAAACAAGGGTAGATCTCTATGTGGCACCCTTAGGATTATATGATGTAATTATGGGAATGAGTTGGTTAGCAGACCATCAAGCTAATGTAGATTGTTATAGCAAAATTGTTGAATGTTTGGATGATGGGGGGAAAAGGGTCAAAATCCAAGGAAAGTTTAAACCCATTAATGTAGAAACTATCTCAGCAATGCAATTAAAGAAGGAAAGGAGAAGAGGAGGACAAATCTTTATGGTCGAATTTGATGAAGGGAAGGAGGAAAATACACCAACATTTGAAAATACCCCTTTCTTAAGAGAGTTTAGGGATGTTTTTCCAGAAGAACTACCCGGTTTACCCCCTAAGAGAAAGTTTGACTTTTCTATCGAAGTACTCCCAGGAGCTGAACCAGTATCAAAGGCACCTTACCGGATGAACACAACCGAATTACAAGAGCTCAAAATGCAATTAGAGGAACTCTTAGCTAAGGGATTAATAAGGCCAAGTGTATCACCATGGGGAGCGCCAGTTTTATTTGTTAAGAAGAAGGATGGAACCTTAAGGCTATGCATCGACTATAGGATGTTGAACAAAGTTACCATAAAGAATAGGTATCCCTTACCTCGCATAGAGGACCTTTTTGACCAAATGAAAGGAGCGGCAGTTTTCTCCAAGATAGATCTTCGGTCAGGGTACCATCAACTCAGAATTAAGGAAGAAGACATTCCAAAGACAGCTTTCAGGACGAGATATGGACACTATGAATTCACAGTAGTTCCTTTTGGAGTAACTAATGCCCCAGCTGCATTCATGAACCTGATGAATAGTGTATTCCATGACTACTTGGATAAGTTTGTTTTGGTATTCTTGGATGACATTTTGATTTATTCTAGAAATGAAGAGGAACATTTAGCGCACCTACAGATTGTTTTGCAAAGATTGAGAGAACATAAGTTATATGGAAAATTGTCCAAATGCGCCTTCTTTGAGGAAAAGATTCACTATCTTGGGCATATAATATCGAAGGAAGGAATAGCAGTCGACCCAGATAAAATAAAGGCGATAGTAGAATGGCCAATCCCTAAGAATGTTTCAGAGGTAAGAAGCTTTATGGGGCTAGCAGGTTACTATAGGAGGTTTGTGGAAGGATTCTCTAAGATAGCAAATCCCATCACCTCGTTGCAAAGGAAGGGCAAAAGGTTTGTATGGACCGAGCAAAGTGATAAGGCATTTCAAATCTTGAAGGGAAAACTAACTTCAGCACCCATTCTAAAGGTACCAGACCCAAATGGACACTTCACAGTTGTAACAGATGCTTCTATTGAAGGGTTAGGAGGGGTACTTGTCCAAGATGAAGGGGTGGTGGCTTATGAATCTAGGAAGCTAAAGACTCATGAAGTCAATTATGCACCCCACGACTTAGAGTTGGCAGCAATTGTGCATGCCCTGCAAAAATGGAGACATTTCTTACTAGGGAAGCCCTTTGAGCTTAAGTCGGACAACCAAGGGCTAAAATACATCTTTACCCAACCTCACTTAAATGCCAGACAAAGAAGGTGGCTAGAGTTCTTAAGCGAATATGACTTTGAGATCGAATATATTAAGGGGAAAGAAAATAGGGTGGCAGATGCCTTAAGTAGGAGAAGACACTTGATGACTATAGCAACCTTCAAAACCTCTTTCAAAAAGCAAGTAATGGATGAACAAGGACATGACCCATGGTATGAGCAAGTCGAATTAACTATAAGACACAACCCGACCGACCCTAAGGTTGAAGGGTACACATTTGATGAAGATGGGCTACTCAGATACAATAACAGAATCTATGTTCCTAATTCAGGGAATTTAAGGGAAGTAGTTTTATTGGAGGCTCACAATGCCCCTTATTCAGGCCACCCAGGAGTTAACAAACTTTATGCAGATCTAAAGAAGTTATACTTTTGGCAAGGGTTGAAGAACGATATTGTCAAGTATGTAGCCAAATGTTTGGAGTGTCAAAGAGTCAAGGCAGAACATAGGCACCCAGCTGGATTGTTACAATCGCACGATGTACCCCAACATAAGTGGCAAGTTATTAGTATGGATTTTGTACAAGGGCTACCCATGTCACCTTCTAGGCATGATGCAATAATGGTGGTAATTGACAAGCTCACTAAGGTGGCACACTTTATACCAGGAAATCTGACAGATGATGCACCCACCTTGGCTAGACGTTTCATTAAGGAGATAGTTAGGTTGCATGGAGTACCAGAGAAAATCATGTCAGACAGAGATGCAAGATTCACTTCCAGGTTTTGGACCACTCTTCAATCAGCTCTAGGGACTCAACTAAATTTTAGCACCGCATACCACCCGGAAACTGACGGTCAGACAGAAAGGACAAATCAGATTATGGAAGACCTGCTTCGTATGTACTGCATGGACCAACAGAGAAAATGGGAAGAGTACCTACCTTTGGTAGAGTTTGCCTACAATAATACATATCAAACATCTTTGGGAATGGCACCTTTTGAAGCTTTGTATGGTAGACCATGTCGAACACCCTTGAGTTGGGATAGTCTTGAGGATAGAGTGATTATTGGGCCAGATATGTTGAAAGAAATGGAAAGGAAAACTAAGGAAATTAGGCAAAGGTTGAAGGAAGCCTCGGATAGGCAGAAAAGTTATGCAGATAAAAATAGAACACCAAGGGAGTTTGAAGTAGGAGAGAAAGTCTTCCTAAGGGTTAGGCCACACAAGAGTTCTATAAGATTTGGGAAAAAGACTAAGCTTGCACCTCGTTATGTCGGACCCTTTGAAATATTGGGAAGAATTAATCCAGTTGCTTATCGGTTGGCCTTGCCTCCCCAATTGAGCCGAATCCATGATGTCTTCCATGTATCTCTTCTTAAGAAGTATGTACCTGACGAGAAACACATTTTGAATTGGGATGCCTTGCAGGTCCAAGAAATGGGGGGAATAATGATAGAGCCATTCAGAATCTTGGAGAGGCGCCAGTGCCAGTTGCGCAACAGAGAGGTTGATCAGTGCAAAGTGCAATGGGACCAGTACGACGAGAAGAATGCCACCTGGGAGGATACTAAGGAGATGCAGCAGCTATTTCCCTTTTTGTTTTGAACATGAACTATAAACTCTTTTGAATACATTTAATAAGTGCATCGGGACGATGCACCGATTAAGGGGGGGAGGATGTCACAACCCTCCTTTATCACTTTTTTTTTTTGATTTAAAATACAAAACTCTATTTATATTCTTTGGATGAATTATGGAATGAATATTGTAAGGGAATAAATTAATAAACCACACACACATGGAAAATGCATATATATTTTAAAATTGTTATTTAATTTCCCTCACCCAAATTAAGGCACATGTTGTAGGAGGAATAAGAAGCTTCTAGAGGCTTCTCCACCTCCTTGCATGTAACTCCTCCCACTAAGCCTAATTAATTTGCATGGAGGCCAAATTGGGAGAAGAATCTCTTTTTTAAATTAAAAAAATAGGTAGTGGGAAATGGAAATTTCTTTTATAAAATAGGTACAAGTTTCAAAAGAAAAGTTAGCTATTCCATAAGAAATTCTGCAATTTCTCCTTTGTAGTCCATTTTTCATTTGCAGCCAAGGTTTTGTTGGGAGGATTTTCTCTTCAACTTGGAGGATCAAGGAAGACTCCACACCATCTTCAAGCATCCAGGTTCCTCCAACTTAGTTCATGCATCTCATTTTTATGGTAGATTAGATTAATTATGAGTACGAAATTTATTTGTATTTTGTTAAAGAATTAGTTTAGATTTTGTAGAAAATGAGAGTCAAGATTTAAATAAGATTCATTGTTGAAATTTCTTGATATGAAATTAGTCCCTAAGATTTTGTAAATAATGAGATTTATTGTTAAATAAGATTCATTGTTTAAATTTTTGATAAGAATGTAGTTTCAGATTTTTAGAAAATAAAATTCATTGTTTTGATAAGAAAATTGTTTCAGATTTTTGTAGAATGAAATTCATTTTTTTTTTTTGAAATAAGATTCATTGTTTAAATTTTTAGTTTCCGATTTTAGAGAATAAAATTCATTGTTTTGATAAGATATCTGTCTCAGATTTTTTTTAGAATGAGATTCATTTTTTTGAAAATAAGATTCATTAGTTTTAGATTTATTATTCATTGTTTTGATAAGATATCTGTCTCAGATTTTTTTTAGAATGGGATTCATTTTTGAAAATAAGATTCATTAGTTTTAGATTTATTTTTCATTGTTTGATAAGAAAATTGTTTCAGATTTTGTATAATGAAATTCTTCTTTTTAATTCTGATAAGAAATTAGTTTCAGAGTAAATGGAAATTAGATTCATTTTATTTTGATAAAAATTAGATCTCCCTGTGTGTATAAATAAATCTCCTCTCTCTGTGAACGAATTTTCCCTGTGCAAAGAAATGGATAACTCTCTCTGTGAATGAGATTTTTCCTGTGTAGAGAAATGAATTCCTTTCTCTATGAATAAGCTTTCCCTGTGTAGGAAACAGAAGAAATGGAGAAAAGAATTAAACTCTCTTTATCTGTAAATGTATTTCCCTGTAGAAAAACAAAGAAATGAGAAAAAAAATCCTCTGGTTTCTGCTTCATTTTACCTCTGAAATTTATTACCCTGCTTTGAGTAATCTTCAATAACTCATTAAAATTAAATTTATTACTCCTGTATGAGATATAAGAAAAAGATAATAATAATAATATAACATTTATGTACTCATATATATATATATATATATATATATATATATATATATATATATATATATATATATATATATATATATATATATATATATATATATATATATATATATATATATATATATATATATATATATATATATATATATATACATATATAAATTAAAAAGAACAAAGGCAAGAAAAAAAAACCCCATCAAACGTAGGAAAATCTCCTTAAAACTCCGTAACGCACGGCTTTCCACGTACTCGGTCGCAGTCTGCATGGACGGTTTCAATAAACCGTCGCAGGGTACGGGGGGGGGGCCCACGGCATCCCCTCATCCCTGCGGACCTGCGACTGCAGGGCCGCAGGGGTGATGGGACCCGTGGTCCCCACCCCGCAGCCCCTTTGTATTTACAACAAAAACCTTTTTTTAAATTCGATTTTTTTTGTAATTTAAAGTTGAAAGTTTTAAATTGTTTTTTTTGATAATAATAAACTAAGTTAATTACCATCTAGTTAATTTTTAAGGTTGATAATAATGACATTTAGTGATGATTTTGTTTTCCTTAGTGTACATTTAAGGATATTGACTTTCAATTAAAAATGGGATTAATGATTGTAATTAAACTATCCTTATAGACTTTAAAATCGTAGACTATATTCTTCAAAAAAAAAATTAAGAAATATTGGGACGCTTGATTTGGTCCTTAGAGATTAACTTACCTTATTGCAAATATTTAGATTTGACCGTCATTTTGGACTCCCTAAGTCATCTTACATCATGGATTAATTGCTTTCGTTCATAGCATGCGAATTATTATATCTTTCATGCAGTTACTATTATGCAAGTTTCATTTGTTATGCAAATTTCACTTCAGGTAGTTACTTCCATTGTTTACGCTTCATTTTGTTATTCGTAGTTAGAAAACTAAATAAAGGAAGTTGGAAAACCAAAACTAGCAGCGTTCGGTATATATGGTGCCTCTGGGTCACGCTTACGGGTAATGCCGTCGTGTTGAACTACTGCACTTAACGCCTAATAAAGCTGCATTAACGACGTCTGTGGCATCGTCCCTATAAATCGTCGGGGAGTAATAAGGGACATTTGGAAGATAAAAATCCAAGGGGCGGGTAATCCCTCTTGGATCGATAATTTAATAAGATAACTTTTAATTGAATTTCACACCCGTTGAGATAAACCATAGTAAACCCCTCTTAGGGATGGACTAGTTAAGAGCTCTCATGAAATTGACTTTATTTATTTATTTATTTATTCACCTCGAAGGGATATTGGTGATTTGCAATTGGGCGACATTCATGTTAAGTACTAGGATCTAGTTTTTTTTTAGGCCACAAGCAATAGGCCATCTTGAGCCTTCGCTTAAGTGCTACCTTCGTGGGTAGCAACCGCAGAGAAACTGTCTGGGACACTGACCCTAGAAAGGGTTGCGTACCCACAAAATCAGTTTACATCAAACCATAGATTAGAAGATAGAACTACATACTATACGCCTTGATCCCACGCCGAAGTGGGTATGTAGGCAGTCTTGGGACGGAGTTGTCCCTCGTACTCAGGCGTTCGTGGGTGGGGTCTAGGCTTGGTTGAGTAAGAATCCTAATCGAAAGATAAGATAATCAAACTCAATTCAATGCATACTCGGAAGGAATCCCGTATGGATTCGCTTGACTTCCCGAGGCTTTAAGCCAAATTCCGAGGCGGAATTCAAGCTTGTCTTATTTTCTTATTACTCCTAAGGACGGCGACCTCGGTGCATTCTGGTTAGAAGAATGTAGTACTTAGTGAGTGGCTCAGGACCCGAATGGTCCCGATGAGTCTAAGTCTCTGGCCAGAGCATCTCCTATCCCGTTTGGATGGATGCCTACCCTGTATGGGTAGATGCCTATCCCGTATTTGATAGATGAAATTTACGTCCCGTATGGACAACTGCCTAACCCGTATGGTTAGAAGCTCATCCCGAATGGATGAATGCCCAGTCCTATTTGGATGGATGCCCAGAGTATGCAATTGAATAAAACGTAACAAAGAAAAAAAAATATACTCAATTTTTGTTGGATCAATTTTGGTGGGTTATTACAATAACTTGTCGAAAAAAGATCCAAATGTCCCGTGGACTTAGGATAAGGTAAATGAACATGTCCATAATCAAAATCCAGCTTTGTAAGATCCGGTGATGAAATGCAAAAAAATGTTGAACTGCAAAACAAGAAACAAACTGAAAGAAGATGTTTTTTGGTTGATGCAAGATTGCCAGGATCTAGGGATGCTCTTGCATCAAGGGACCATGACACAAATGACACTTGGGGCATCCACACCCCAACATCATCACCAACAACAATAGAAAGACCCCCCAAATTAGCAGAATCAACATCCATGGGAGGTGGGGGGAAGGCCCGAACCAAACATAGTAGGGACAATCACGACAGTAGGAAGACCTAACCCATCAATAGAATCAACATGGGTAGCGGCCACAACAAAAAAGGTGTTCAGAAGAGCTTGAGTAAGAGAACTGTTGATGATAGAGGCAGAGAAGGAGCAGTCCGTTTCAAAAAATATAGTTTATATAGTTTAAAATTATACATCATTTTACATTATTTTCAAATTATTAACAATAATAAGTGTAATAACCCACCATAATTAACTCAACAAAATTGACCATTCTTTTTCTTTTGTTTAATTTATTCATTGTGTTTGATTCAATCACATACTCTGGGCATCCATCCATTTGGATTAGGCATTCATCCATCCGGGATGAGAATCTAACCATACGGGTTAGGCACTTGTCCATACGGGACATAAGATTTCATCTATCCAATATGGGATAGTCATCTACCCATGTGGGGTAGGCATCTATCCAATTCGGGATAGGAGGTGCTCTGGCCAGAGACTTAGACTCATCGGGACCATTCGGGTCCTGAGCCACTCACTAAGTACTACACTGTTCTAATAGAAGTGCACTGAGGTCGCCATCCTTAGGAGTAATTAAATAACATAATACAAGCTTGAATTCCGCCTCAGAATTTGGCTTATATCCTCGGGAAGTCAAGCGAATCCATACGAGATTCCTTCCGAGTATGCGTTGAATTTCTTTTTCCAATTTAATTATCTTATCCTTTAAAATAGGATTCTTACTCAATCTTTCTTTTACCAAGCCTAGACCCCACCCACGAACGCCTGAGTACGAGGGACAACTTCGTCCCAAGACTGCCTACATACCTACTTCGGCACGGGATCAAGGCGTAAAGTATGTAGTTTTGTTTTCTACTCTATGGTTTGATGTAAACTGATTAGTGGGTATGCAACCCTTTCTAGCATCAATGTCCCAGACAGTTTCTCTATGGTTGCTACCCACGATGGTAGTGCTTAAGCAAAGGCTCAAGATGGCCTATTGCTTGTGACCTAAAAGACTAGATCCTAAATTCTTATCATAAACGTCACCCATGACCAATTTTCAACCGACAACAATTCTTCGAGATTAAATCAATTTCATAAAAGCATTTTACTTAACATCCCTATAGGGATTTACTATAGTTTAACTCAGCGAATGAAAGATCATTTTAGAATTATCTTATTTAAATTAGCGATCCAAGGGGGATTACCCGCCCCTTGGATTTTAACTTCCAAGTGTCCCTTATTACTCCCCAACGATTTATAGGGATGATGCCACAGACATCGTTGATGTAGCTTTATTAGGCGTTAAGTGCAGTAGTTCAACACGACGACATTACCCATAAGCGTGACTCAGAGGCATTGTATATACCAAATGCTACTTGGTTTAGGTTTCCCAACTTCCTTTATTTAATATTTTTTTCTAACTTATGATAAACATCATGCTTGGAAAATAATTATAAATTGAACGCATATATTTAGACATTGCAAAGCTCAATAAATTGAAATAACTACTTGATGAAATAAAAACCATAACTAGAATTATTTATTATTCAAAACTTGAATATAACTTGCATAATAATGAAAGCTAGGTAACTTGCATACTAACAGTTAAACGTATAATTTGCATGAAGAAGGGAACACAAATATTTGGAATTAATGTAAAGACATTTGCATGAAGCGAAGGTAGGGTAAATTACTTGCGAGAATATTGCTTATAAACCCACTAACCCAAACATAGAATTTAGCTTCAAATTATTTAATAGGAATTAATTGCTAAGTGGATCAAAAGAATCTAATTATAAAATTTGGTATAATTTAATTACTATTTATAAATTGCTAAATTAATTATAAATTTTTAAAAAAAGTTTATCTAAATTTAAAATTTTAATAAACAAAAATTATGTATAAAAAAAAAGAATTAAATTAACTAAGATTTTTATACAAAGAAAATCTAACAATATCATTGCCAAAGTTTGGTTGGCATTAATAAAAAGGGGGCCAAGTGGGAGTGGGACCCCATGGGTCCCCTCCACTACCCTGCGGCCACTGCCGCAGCAGTGATCGCAGGCTAGTGGAGGGTACCGTTATGGTACCACTCCCCCTGCGGAGCATTAACTCGCCTGCAAGCCCGATACCCCATACGGAGTGCTGGACACCGTGCACCCAAACAATAAGGAGAATTTACTTCGCATAAAAATTGTAAATACTCTCTCTCTCTCTCTCTCTCTCTCTCTCTATATATATATATATATATATATATAGTTTCCAGTTTAAATTTATTTAAGCACAGAGAGTAGAAATTAAACAATAAGGATAAAATATTAATGTAAACAATAAGGATTAATTTACAGGAGTGAATAACATAGAGAGTTATTCACAGAGGGATTTATTCCTTAGTTTTCAACTATTATTTCTAGAGAGAAGTGGATAACCAGACACAAAAAAATATTAATGGAACCAAATGAAAATATCACACAACGAAATCTATCCCTCCATTCCAACTAATTTTCACAGAGAAAATATATAACCAGATAATGGAATCAAATGAGAATATCACAGAGGATTATTCACAGCGAAAACTATTCCTCCTTTTCAACTAATTTTCATAGAAAATATATAACCAGATAATGGAATCAAATGAGAATATCACAGAGGATTATTCACAGCGAAAACTATTCCTCCTTTTCAACTAATTTTCACAGAGAACATATAACCAGATAATAGAAAATATATATGGAGTCAAATGAGAATAACACAGAGATTTATTCACAACGAGATCTATTAAAAGGATGAGATTCAGATTTCTATTCGAAAAACTAGAGAGATGAATTAGAGGGAGGAAATAAAGATTGATCTAATCTAGTTCTCAGCAAGAAATTGAAACAAATTGATCTAATTCTCATCAAGGAAATTGAAATAAGATTGATCTAATCTAATTCGTAGCAAGAATAAGATGCATGATTCAAAATAAAATAAAACTAAATTAAAAGAACCTAGATACTTGCAATTGATGTAGAATCCCCTATGAATCTTTCAATTAGCCTCCCTTGATCCTTCAAGCTTGAAAAAAAATCCTCCAAAGCAATCTTAGCTATTTTCCAAAATGAAATATGACTACCAAAACAATTACTTGAGAGAAGGATTTCTTTATGGAATAACCAACTCCCATTTTTGAAAACTTGCATATCATTTATAAGAAAAATCCCTCTATTCCACTATCTAGAAATTTTAATTAAAAAAAAAGGGTTTCTTTCCCAATTTTGGACTTCATGCAAATTGATTAGACTTAGTGGAGGAGTTACATGCAAGGTGGTGGAGAATCCTCTAGAAGCTTCTTATTCTTCCTACAACATGTGCCATAATTGGATGTGGAAAATAAATAAAAATAATGTATATTTTCCATGTGTGTGTGTGTGTATTATTATTTTATCCTTTTATAATATTCATTCAATCATTTAAATAGCTTATCCAAAAATATAATAGAGTTGTATTTTAAATCCAAAAGTGATAAAGGAGGGTTGTGACATCCTCCCCCCCTTAATTTGTGCATCATCTCGATGCACTTATTGAATGCATCCAAAAGAGTCTATAGTTCATGATTAAAACAAAAAAGGAAACAACTGCTGCATCTCCTTGGTATCTTTCCACGTGGCATTCTTTTCATCATATTGGTTCCATTGCACTTTGCATTGATCAACCTCTCTGTTGCGCAACTGTCATTGGCGCCTCTCCAAGATTTTTAATGGCTCTATCATTATTCCTCCCATTTCCTGGACCTGTAAAGCATCCCAATTCAAAATGTGTTTCTCATTAGGTACATACTTCTTAAGAAGAGATACATGGAAGACATCATGGATTCGGCTCAATTGGGGAGGTAAGGCCAACCGGTATGCAACTGGATTAATCCTTCCCAATATTTCAAAGGGTCCAACATAATGAGGTGCAAGCTTATTCTTTTTCCCAAATATTATGGAACTCTTGTGTGGCCTAACCCTTAGGAAGACTTTCTCTCCCACCTCAAACTCCCTTGGTGTCCTATTTTTGTCTGCATAACTTTTCTGCCTATCTGAGGCTTCCTTCAATCTTTGCCTAATTTCCTTAGTTTTCCTTTCCATCTCCTTCAACATATCTGGTCCAACAATTACTCTATCTTCAAGACTATCCCAACTCAAAGGTGTTCGACATGGTCTACCATACAATGCTTTGAAAGGTGCCATTCCCAAAGATGTTTGATATGTATTATTGTAAGAAAATTCTACTAGAGGTAGGTATTCTTCCCATTTCCTCTATTGGTCCATGCAATACATGCGAAGTAGGTCTTCCATAATCTGATTTCTCCTTTCTGTCTGACCGTCAGTTTGAGGATGGTATGCTGTGCTAAAATTTAGTTGAGTTCCTAGAGCTGATTGAAGAGTGGTCCAAAACCTTGAAGTGAATCTAGCATCTCTATTTGATATGATTTTCTCTGGTATTCCATGCAACCTAAATATTTCCTTAACAAAGCACTTAGCCAAGGTAGATGCATCATTCGTCAGATTCCCTGGTATAAAGTGTGCCACCTTAGTGAGTTTGTCAATTACCACCATTATTGCATCATGCCTAGAAGGTGAAATGGGTAACCCTTGTACAAAATCCATGCTAATAACTTGCCACTTGTGTTGAGGTACATCGTGCAATTGTAACAATCTAGCTGGATGTCTATGTTTTGCCTTTACCCTTTGACACTCCAAACAGTTAGCCACATACTTGAAAATGTCAATCTTCATCCCTTGCCAAAAGTATAACTTCTTTAGATCTGCATAAAGTTTGTTAACTCTTGGGTGCCCTGAATAAGGGGCATTGTGAGCCTCCGACAAGACTACTTCCCTTAAGTTCCCTGAATTAGGAATATAGATTTTGTTATTGTATCTGAGCAACCCATCCTCATCTAATGTATACCCTTCAATCTTAGGATCGGTTGGATCGTATTTTAAAGTCAATTTGACTTGCTCATACCATGGATCATGTCCTTTTTCATCCATTACTTGCCTTTTGAAAGAAGTTTTGAATATTGCTATAGTCATTAAGTGTCTCCTCCTACTTAAGGCATCTGCCACCCTATTTTCCTTCCCCTTAATATATTCAATTTTAAAATCATATTCACTTAGAAACTCTAAATACCTTCTTTGTCTGGCATTTAAGTGGGCTTGGGTAAAGATGTACTTTAGTCCTTGGTTATCTGACTTTAACTCAAAGGGCTTCCCTAGTAAGAAGTGTCTCCATTTCTGTAGGGCATGCACAATCGCTGCTAACTCTAAGTCGTGGGGTGCATAATTAACTTCACGAGTTTTTAGCTTTCTGGATTCATAAGCTACTAACCTTCATCTTGGACAAGTACTTCTCCTAAACCTTCAATAGAAGCATCTGTTACGACTGTGAAGTGTCTATTCTGATCTGGTACCTTTAGAATGGGCGCTGAAGTTAGTTTCCCTTTCAAAATTTTGAATGCCTTATCGCTTTGTTTTGTCCACACAAACCTTTTACCCTTTGTAATGAGGTGATGGGGTTTGCTATCTTAGAGAATCCTTCCACAAACCTCCTATAGTAACCTGCTAGCCCCATAAAACTTCTTGCCTATGAAACATTTTTAGGGATTGGCCATTCTACTATTGCCTTTATTTTATCTGGATCAACTACTATTCCTTCCTTTGATATTATATGCCCAACGTAGTGAATCTTTTCCTCAAAGAAGGCACATTTGGACAATTTCCCATATAACTTATGTTCTCTCAACCTTTGCAAAACAATTTGTAGGTGTACTAAATGTTCCTCCTCAATCCTAGAGTAAATCAATATGTCATCCAGAAATACCAAAACAAATTTATCCAAGTAGTCATGGAGTACACTATTCATTAGGTTCATAAATGCAGCTGGGGCGTTGGTTACACCAAAAGGAACTACTGTGAATTCATAGTGCCCATATCTAGTCCTGAAAGCTGTTCTTAGAATGTCTTCCTCCTTAATTTTGAGTTGATGGTACCTGACCGGAGGTCTATCTTTGAGAAAATTGCTGCTCCTTTCATTTGGTCAAAAAGATCCTCTATGCGAGGTAAGGGATACCTATTCTTTATGGTGACTTTGTTCAACATCCTGTAGTCGATGCATAGCCTTAAGGTTCCATCCTTCTTCTTAACAAATAAGACTAGCACTCCCCATGGTGATACACTTGGCCTTATTAATCCCTTAGCTAAGAGTTCCTCTAATTGCATTTTGAGCTCTTGTAATTCAGTTGTGTTCATTCGGTAAGGTGCCCTTGATACTGGTTCAGCTCCTGGTAGCACTTCGATAGAAAAGTCAAACTTCCTCTTAGGGGGTAAGATGGGTAATTCTTCTGGAAAAACATCCTTGAATTCTTTTAAGAAGGGGGTATTTTCAAAGGCTGGTGTATTTTCCTCTTTTCCCTCATCAATTTTAACCATATAGATTAAGCCTCCTCTTCTCCTTTCCTTCTTTAATTGCATGGCTGAGATGGTTTCTATATTAATGGGTTTAAACTTTCCTTGGATTTTGACCTTTTTCCCCGCATCATCCAAACATTCAAAAACTTTGTTATAGCAATCTACATTGGCTTGATGGTCTATTAACCAACTCATTCCAATAATTATATCATATAATCCCAGGGGTGCCACATAGAGATCTACCCTTGTTTCAAACTCAGGAAATTGTACCCTTGCCCTCGACAAACACTTAGTTACATCCCTAGTTGTCTTATCCCCATATTGAACCGTCCATGATGACTCCATTTGATTAACTTTTAATGCATATTTGCTTACTAATTCAGGTGAGATGAAACAATCAGATGATCCAGTGTCAATTAGAATTGAAATTGGTTGTTCAAATAGTGTACCTGTAGTTTCCACGGGGACATTCTGGTATCTTCCTCTTCAGTTCCTAACTGCTGCATGTATCCTTTGTTGGGGCCCTTGTTGGGGTTGATTGGCCCTGATCTGTCCTTGCATCCTGGGGCACTCTCTGGCAAAATGGTTTTCCCCACACATAAAGCATCCACCTGGAGGACCCCTCCTACCTTGATTCCTAGGGGGATCATTCCTTGTTTCATTGGCCCTGGGTGGATAGGTTATCTTGTTTTACTGGTCATTCCTGTTATAGTTGCCTCTATTATTATTGCCCCTATTATTATTATTATTATTATTATTTCCATTCCTCTGATATTGATTAGGAGGTGGCCTTCTTTCAGAAGAATTATTCCTTTGACCTTTGTTGAAATTAGTGTTCCCATTGAATTTCTGCTTCCTTTTAAATGAGTGGTTCCCATTATAGTTCCACCCTGCTAGTGTTTGAATCTTCCTCTCTTGCCTTAGGGATTTTTCAAGTACTTCGTTCATGTTTTTGGGTCCATGCATGTCGACCTCTGCCCCTATGTTGGTATTTAGCCCCAAAATGAACTTCCTTGCTTGGCCTTCTTCATCTTTCTGGTACATAGGTACATATTTAAGCTACTTGGTGAACTTATCCCAATATTGTTGAACGGATAGGGGCCCTAGACGTAGATTATGAAATTTCGTCACCTTCTCATCAAAGAACAATTGAGGGAGCCACCTATCTCGGAAGTGGTGAACAAATTAATCCCATGTGACCGTATCCCTGGTATACCCATTTTGTTCCTTGGTGTTGGTCCACCAAATAGCTGCCTCCCTTGTGAGTTGATAGGAACCCCATAAGGCCTTGGTTGTTTTGCTAAAATCTCTTAGTTCAAAATACTTTTCCATTTCATTTAACCATTTCTCAGCTCCTTCACCAATTTGCCTCCCATCGAACTTAGGAGGGGTGATTTTCTTTAAGTCCTTGGAGAGTTCCAATATGTTATTTTCCTTTCTAATACCCACCATATTCCCTTGATTGCTACCAGGGTTTCCATTTTTGGTGCCACTTCTATTTTCAAAGTCATTCTGCCTTTCCCTAAGGTCCTGCATTTTTTGTTCCAAGAAGTTGAATTTATCTCTTTGCTCAGTTAGAAGGTCGATTATAGCTTGGACCCCATCTTCATTATTTCCTGGGTTGTGTCAATCCTCTTCATGGTCTTCCTCATGGTTTTCTTCATGGTTTTCCTCATGGTTTTCTTCCCTTTGACTCCTAGTACGTCTTCCATTACCCCTTCCTCTTCCTCTTCCTCTTCCTCTTCCTCTTGCCATTCTAGGTTTTTACCTGAAAGTTAAATTATGTAGTTAGTTCTTGATTTTGGATTTTAAAATTTAATCTCTACCATTGCAAAACATTCCCTTAGTTGAATAAATTGAAGTGAGCACAAGGCCTAGATTTGAAACTTGGCTCTGATACCACATGTAATAACCCACCATAATTAACTCAACAAAATTGACCATTCTTTTTTTTTTTGTTTGATTTATTCATTGTGTTTGATTCAATCACATACTCTAGGCATCCATCCATTTGGATTAGGAATTCATCCATCCAAGATGAGCATCTAACCATATGGGTTAGGCACTTGTCCATACGGGACATAAGATTTCATCTATCCAATACGGGATAGGCATCTACCCATGCAGGGTAGGCATCTATCCAATTCGGGATAGGAGGTGCTCTGGCCAGAGACTTAGACTCATCGAGACCATTCGGGTCTTGAGCCACTCACTAAGTACTAAACTCTTCTAACAGAAGTGCACCGAGGTCCCCGTCCTTAGGAGCAATTAAATAACATAATACAAGCTTGATTTCCGCCTCAAAATTTGGCTTAAAGCCTCGGGAAGTCAAGTGAATCCATACGGGATTCCTTCCGAGTATGCGTTGAATTTCTTTTTCCAATTTAATTATCTTATCTTTTAAAATAGGATTCTTACTCAATCTTTCTTTTACCAAGCCTAGACCCCACCCACGAATGCCTGAGTACGAGGGACAACTCCGTCCCAAGACTGCCTACATACCCGCTTCGGCACGGGATCAAGGCGTAAAGTATGTAGTTCTATTTTCTACTCTATGGTTTGATGTAAACTGATTAGTGGGTATGCAACCCTTTCTAGGGTCAATGTCCCAGACAGTTTCTCTGCAGTTGCTACCCACAGTGGTAGCGCTTAAGCAAAGGCTCAAGATGGCCTATTGCTTGTGGCCTAAAACACTAGATCCTAAATTCTTATCATAAACGTCACCCATGACCAATTCTCAACCGACAACAATTCTTTGAGATTAAATCAATTTCTTAAAAGCATTTTACTTAACATCCCTATAGGGGTTTACTATAGTTTAACTTAGCGAATGAAAGATTGTTTTAGAACTATCTTATTTAAATTAGTGATCCAAGGGGGCCCCTTGGATTTTAACTTCCAAGTGTCCCTTCTTACTCCCCAACGATTTATAGGGACGATGCTACAGACGTCGTTGATGTAGCTTTATTAGGCATTAAGTGCAGTAGTTCAACACAACAACATTACCCGTAAGCGTGACCCTGAGGCATTGTATATACCGAACGCTACTTGGTTTAGGTTTCCCAACTTCTTTTATTTACTTTTTTATTTTCTAATTTATGATAAACATCATGCTTGGAAAATAATTATGAATTGAACGCATATATTTAGACATTGCAACGCTCAATAAATTGAAATAACTACTTGATGAAATAAAAACCATAACTAGAATTATTTATTATTCAAAACTTGAATATAACTTGCATAATAATGAAAGCTAGGTAACTTGCATACTAACAATTAAATGTATAATTTGCATGAAGAAGGGAACACCAATATTTGGAATTAATGTAAAGACATTTGCATGAAGTGAAGGTAGGGTAAATTACTTGAAAGAATATTGCTTATAAACCCACTAACCCAAACATAGAATTTAGCTTCAAATTATTTAATAGGAATTAATTGCTAAGTGGATCAAAAGAATCTAATTATAAAATTTGGTATAATTTAATTACTATTTATAAATTGCTAAATTAATTATAAATTTTAAAAAAAAATTATCTAAGTTAAAAATTTTAATAAACAAAAATTATGTATAAAAAAAAAGAATTAAATTAACTAAGATTTTTATACAAAGAAAATCTAACAATATCATTGCCAAAGTGGGAGTGGGACCCCACGGGTCCCCTCCTCTACCCTGCGGCCACTGCCGCAGCAGTGACCGCAAGCTAGTGGAGGGTATTGTTACGGTACCACTCCCCCTATGGAGCATTAACTCACCTGCGAGCTTGATACCCCATACAGAGTGCTGGACACCGTGCACCCAAACAATAAGGAGAATTTACTTCGCATAAAAATTGTAAAAACTATATATATATATAGTTTCCAGTTTAAATTTATTTAAGCACAGAGAGTAGAAATTAAACAATAAGGATAAAATATTAATGTAAACAATAAGGATTAATTTACAGGAGTGAATAACATAGAGAGTTATTCACATAGGGATTTATTCCTTAGTTTTCAACTATTATTTCTAGAGAGAAGTGGATAACCAGACACAAAAAAATATTAATGGAACCAAATGAGAATATCGAACAACAAAATCTATCCCTCCATTCCAACTAATTTTCATAGAGAAAATATATAACCAGATAATGGAATCAAATGAGAATATCACAGAGGATTATTCACAGCGAAAACTATTCCTCATTTTCAACTAATTTTCACAGAAAATATATAACCACATAATGGAATCAAATAGAATATCACATAGGATTATTCACAGCGAAAACTATTTCTCCTTTTCAACTAATTTTCACAGAGAACATATAACCAGATAATAGAAAATATATATGGAGTCAAATGAGAATAACATAGAGAATTATTCACAGTGAGATCTATTAAAAGGATGAGATTCAGATTTCTATTCGAAAAACCAGAGAGATGAATTAGAGGGAGGAAATAAAGATTGATCTAATCTAGTTCTCAGCAAGAAATTGAAACAAATTGATCTAATTCTCATCAAGGAAATTGAAACAAGATTGATCTAATCTAATTCGCAACAAGAATAAGATGTGTGATTCAAAATAAAATAAAACTAAATTAAAAGAACCTGGATACTTGCAATTGATGTAGAATCCCCTATGAATCCTTCAATTATCCTCCCTTGATCCTTCAAGCTTGAAAAAAAATCCTCCAAAGCAATCTTAGCTATTTTCCAAAATGAAATATGACTACCAAAACAATTACTTGAGAGAAGGATTTCTTTATGGAATAACCAACTCCCATTTTTGAAAACTTGCATATCATTTATAAGAAAAATCCCTCTATTCCACTATCTAGAAATTTTAATTAAAAAAAAGAGATTCTTTCCCAATTTTGGACTTCATGCAAATTGATTAGACTTAGTGGAGGAGTTACATGCAAGGTGGTGGAGAATCCTCTAGAAGCTTCTTATTCTTCCTATAACATGTGTCATAATTGGATGTGGAAAATAAATAAAAATAATGTATATTTTCCATGTGTGTGTGTGTGTATTATTATTTTATGCTTTTATAATTTTTATTCAATCATTTAAATAGCTTATCCAAAAATATAATAGAGTTGTATTTTAAATCCAAAAGTGATAAAGGAGGGTTGTGACAATAAGAAAAAATAATCTTTTTCAAATATTGATTTATACGACCAAAACAGAAGATAATAAACTATTATGTATTCACCCCATTAAGAAATGCATAATAAGATTTACTAAAAGGCAAACTATTACTAAACTTTTTACTAGTAAGAAAATAATATTGAGCTTAAATCAAGACTTATTTAAGCCTTAATTTTATTTTAGAACTTACATTTTATCTCTCTGACTCTTCAAGGACACTAAAGCAAATCTTTCTCATTTTTAATACAGTCTATATCAAGGTCTATCTATTAGGTCTTAATTGATTCATTTGGGAGTTATTGATTCTCTTATTGTATCCATACAACCAATGATATTTCTTTCCTCAAGTAGTTCAACCAGATCCCAACTGTCACATTTATCTAAGACCATCACTCATCCTTCATGACCTCCTTCCAAGATCAATTCTCCTTTGATGAAAGAGCTTCCTCATAGATCAAGATTCATCATTAGTACGAGATAAATAAAATACAACAAATGTCACAACCCTCCTTTATCACTTTTGATTTGATACAATTCTATTATATTTTTTTGGTTGAGCTATTGAAAATGATTGAATAAATATTATAAAAGAATAAATAATGGGCCCACATACACACTTGGAGAATATAATTTAAATAGGCATTATTTATTTATTCTTTTTCCCATTCCCAATTATGGCACATGTTGTAGGAGAAATTAGAAGCTTCTAGAGGAATCTTCTTTTTTTAATACCTTGCATGTAACTCCCCCACTAGGATATTAATCAATTTTGCATGGATCCAATATTGGAAAAAGAATCTCAATTTCAATTAATTTCTCTAGATAGTGGAATTAAGGGGTTTTTCCTATATATTGTATGCAAATTTTTAAAAGAGGGGGTTGATTATCTTTATTGAAGAAATTTTTTTTCTCAAGCATTAGTTTTTCTTTTGTAGTCACATTTCATTGTAGGATTGTTAAGTAGTTGATTGAAGAAATTCAAGAAAGGTTGCAAGGAAGGATCAAGGGAGGCTAGTTGAAGAATTTAGAGGGGATTCTACATCAAGCTGCAAGTATCTAGGTTCTCTTTTTTTAAATTTTTGAATCATGCATCTTGTTCTTGCTGTGAATTAGATTAATAAAATCTTGTTTCAATTTTTTGCTGTGAATAAAATCTTGTTTCAATTTCTTGTTGTGAATTAGATTAACTAAATTAAATCTTGTTTCAATTTCTTGCTATGAATTAGATTAACTAAATGAAACCTTGTTTCAATTTCTTGCTGTGAATAAAATCTTGTTTCAATTTCTTGCTGTGAATTAGATTAAATAAATAAAATCTTGTTTCAAACTCTTGCTGTCAATTAGATTAACTACATGAAATCTTGTTTCAATTTCTTGTTGTGAATTAGATTAACTAAATGAAATCTTATTTCAATTTCTTGCTATGAATTAGATTAAGTAAATGAAATCTTGTTTCAATTTCTTGCTGTGAATTAGATTAATGAAATCTTGTTTTAGATACTTGCTGTGAATTAGATTAGATAAATAAAATCTTGTTTAAATTCTTACTATGAATTAGATTAAAGAAATAAATCTTGTTTCAAACTCAAATTCTTTTATCTCTGTAAATAATTTCTTTCGCTATGCATATAATCATTGTATTAAGAAATCTCGCTATGTGATATAGTATTTCAAGTAGGAATTCTTCTCAAATTTATCGTATAAAATCCCTGTGGAAAATATTTTGTGAATATTAATTTCCTGAGAATCTCTCAAAGAAAGTTTGTTTATCTCAACATAAGGGCAAAATTGTTGGATATGATCACTGTGAAATCAAAATCTAAACATTTACCTATCCCTGTGATAATTTAGTTATCTGTTATATTGTTGAAACAAAATTCTCTATTTCATTTCATTCCTGTGATTAAATTTTTATTCTTATTTTTATAATAATATATATATATATAATAATATATATATAATAATATATATATATATATATATATATATATATATATATATATATATATATATATATATATATATATATATATATATATATATATATATATCCCTCTTATATTATTAAATAAACTGGAATAAAAACCACACACACACACACACACACACACACATATATATATTATTAAATTTATACAAAATGATAATAAATATATAAAATATTACAAAGTGGTTCTGAAAATATTTTTTTTTGCGTAAAAAAATAAGACAAAGTGGTTTTCAAAATTTATTTTGAATAAATTATTGGGCCAATGCAGGGGAGGCAGAGTTATGACAACCGCTGGGGAGTGGAGGGGACCACGACTGTCCCCTCATCACTGTGGGCCTACACATGCAGGTCCACATTGGTGATGGGACCCGTGGCCCGCACTCCCACTTGGCTTTAAAAAGCCACTACAAAAATTTAATTCATGGCAAATTTGGATTTTGTTAACTTTTTTTTTTAATCTAAATTTTAGTTTAATAAAAAAAATTGAACTTAGGTAAATTTATAATTAAGTCATCTTTAGTAAATTTATAATTAATTTATCTCTAGTAAATTCACAATTGTAAATTAAATTATATCCAATTTTTTTTAATTGAAATCTTTCAATCTATCTAAAGATTTATTGGGTCACTTAGTTGGCATTTTAGATTCATTAAAAACAATTAAATTCATATCATTATGATTGATCCAAATTTTGTCTAATGCCTAAACTAATTGCTATTTTTGAACCAGTGACTCTATAGTTAATTATTCTCGTGGTATAAATAAAACATTACTTAATCTGGCATGTAAACTACATTATTTTTGAATAATGCGAATTACTTATACATTTGCATTTATCGATGAGTGAGTTACATTTTCATCATCTTCATGCAAGTTATATTTCAAGTTTGAAATATTAAATAGTTTAGTTGTAGAAGGATGGTATTTTTATCAAGTGGTACATGAATGCCATTGAGGTAGTTATTTCAATTATTTAAACTTTACAATGTCTAATTATGTACATTCTTTTCATAATTGTTTCAAGCATGATGTTTTTCATAGCTTCTTAGTTAGAAAACTAAATAAAGGAAGTCGGAAAACCAAAACCTAGCAGTGTTCGGTATTTACGGTGCCTCTGGGTTATGCTTATGGGTAATGTTGTCGTGTTGAACTACTGCACTTAATGCCTAATAAAGCTGCATCAACGACGTCTGTGGCATCATCCTTATAAATCGTCGAGGAGTAATAAGGGACACTTGGAAGTTAAAATCCAAGGGGTAGGTAATCCCCCTTGGATCGATAATCTAATAAGATAATCCTTAAATGATTTTACATCCACTGAGTTAAACCATAGTAAACCCCCTTTAGGGTTGATTGACTGAAATGCTTTTATGAAATTGAATTAATCTCAAAGAGTTGTTGACGATTGACAATTGGGTCAAGGGCGACGCTTATGATAGGTATTGGGATCTAGTTGTTTTAGGCCACAAGCAATAGGCCATCTTGAGCCTTTGCTTAAGTGCTACCACCGTGGGTAGCAACTGCAGGGAAACTGTCTGGGACATTGACCCTAGAAAGGGTTGTGTACCCACTAATCAGTTTACATCAAACCATAGATTAGAAAATAGAACTACATACTTTACGCCTTGATCCCGTGCCGAAACGGGTATGTAGGTAGCCTAGGGATGAAGTTGTCCTTAGTACTCAGACGTTCATGGATAGGGTCTAGGTTTTGGTAAGGAGAAGGATTGAGAAGAATCCTAATTTGTAAGATAAGTATAATAAAAAGGAAAAAGTAATTCAATGCATACTCGGAAGGAATCCCGTATGGATTCGCTTGACTTCCCGAGGCTTTAAGCCAAATTCCGAGGCGGAATTCAAGCTTGTATTATGTTATTTTGATTTCTCCTAAGAACGGTGACCTCGGTGTACTCCTATTAGAGGAGTGTAGTACTTAGTGAGTGACTCAGGACCTGAATGGTCCTGATGAGTCTAAGTCTCTGGCTAGAGCACCTCCTATCCCAATTGGATAGATGCCTACCCTGTATAGGTAGATGCCTATCCCGTATTGGATAGATGAAACCTTCTGCTCTGTATGGATAGATGCCTAACCTGTATGGTTAGATGCTCATCCTAGATCGATGAATGCCTAATCCTAATGGATGGATGTCCAGAGTATGCGATTGAATCAAACACAAATGATTAAAGTAAAAAAAAAAAAAAAGTGGTCAAATTTTGTTGTGTTAAGTAAAGTGGTTATTACAACAAAAAACTAATGAGATGTAGTTTTCAACTCATTTCCATTACCATGTGGACCTTTTTAAAGATGTAGCTAAGATGTTCCTCTCGTTTTTCCTCTAATATCTCTAAATATAAATTTTCTTCTTCTTCTAAATCCCCTTGTCTAGCTTTTTATCTTTCACTTATACATCTTCTTTCTTTTTTATTTTTATTTCAAAATGGACAATCCTCTTTTCCTTTTCCTTTTCTTTTTACTATACCTAATTAGAAATAACTCTAAGCTCCCTAAAAATTGCATCTAGAATTTATCATTTTTAGGGTAGATGGTTCCACCCTTCAACCATAATCAATGAAAATACTCTTGTTAGTCTTGAAATCCAACTTGGATAATTTTTTATGAAAATAAGTGAAAGACCTATAATAAAAAATTATCATATGTACAATAGAGGGTTTCTCATCTATCTATATTTCATGTTGCATATTTCATCAACCAAAGTAGATTGTAGCTCTATTAATAAAAATAAGTAGTACTCAGGACCTTAGCCCAAAAACATTGATCTAATTAAGTATATCTCAACCTAATTTTGACTCTATTAATTAATCTTCTATTAATCCTTTCTACAATACCATTTTATTGTGGTACACAAGTAGTTGGCTTCTATTTCATAATACTTGTATGTCTATGAAAATTGTCAAATTGTTTAGAACAATTTTCCTCCCCCTATCTAGCCTTAATATAAATAAATCAATCTATTTAATTTTCAATGAGAACATTAAAATTAACTTTCAAAAAAATATAATTATACCTCAAAAATAAATCTATATAAATTAAGTAATTGTTGATAAAGGAGACATGGTATTAAGATTTATTAATTGAAACAATATTTATAAGACTAAACATATCATTATGGACTTCCAATAATCTATTTTCTCTAATGCAAATAGAATTAAAATAAACTATACTCTATTTTTTTTATTTGAAAGAAACTTTACAAATATAACTCTAATAAAGTATTAAAAAAAAGGTCTACAATTATAACCTAATTAGAAACTAATAGAAAGAAAAAGAATTTACCACCAACTAATTAGACCAAAGAATATATATTATGCTATATAACAAAACTTCATAATATCTAAGATAGTTTCTAACAAGTTCAAATATCATTTCAAAAAGAAAAAGACCGACAAAAGTATTGCTTTAAACTCATTGAGTAGCTAGGTTTCCTCTTAATAAAATTTAGACTAGATCAAAGGAAAGTAGAACATTACTATTCATTACCACAATATAAACTTCTTGTATATTATTCATCATTTTCAAAGGGGAAATTGTTTGCACTAATACCTTATGAGAATCATTATCATGAAAATGTTTATCATCTCCCTCAATAAAATTCCTCATAACCATTTTCTTATCTATTTTTCACATTTTTGCATCGATAAATTTTAAACTTTTCACCATCATTAAATATTTGAGGTCTCTCTATTACCTCAACTTTGTTAGATAGAAAATATCAATGTTTGTGACATTAACTCTCATCTACAAATGTTTTCAAATGTTTCAAAGTGCCAATTTGTTTATTAAGTCAAAATATATTTTTTGTATTAAGCATCATATAAACATGAGTTACAAAAATTGAGAGTTTGGGTTGTAAACCTTTTAGCTGACTAAAGAGTTAACCCATATGATCAAGAGCTATATCAGATAAAGGCTCGATCCATGATATACAATGATTTACATAGGAGCTGTAATTATAAAGTTGCACACAAAATGACAGTCATGACAATGCATCTCGGGGAAAACAGCTAATTGAACACAAAGGAGGAGCCAGGGTCATTGTTGTCACCCATAGGGGGGAGCCAAGCAGTCCATCCTAGATCACCATCGCTCCAAACCAGCACATTCTCATCAGCGAACTGATCTCTATAGGGGTGGGAGGGCAATCCTTCCAACTCCAGCTCAATGAAGTCTTATCTCTGTTGTCGTGCCTCCATCTCTTGCATGAACCTCATCATCCCTTGCTCAAAGTGAGTCTTATTGCTTCCCATGCGGTCCCAAGTGAATCCATGCGAGAGTTCTCTTATGAAAACTAGGGTAGATCCATTCTTTAACCACCTGTCAAATTTATCTTCCTCCAGTCTTAGTACAACTGTGACCTACATAGCAACAAGATATTGGATGAGTCTCCTAAGAGACTTAGTGAGGTTCCTACTCTTACCATTAAACACATCATCATTCCTAAATTTCCAGATGATCCACAAAATTTCCAAAGAGAGAGCAGACCAGAATAGATTAGCATGTTTTTTGCCGCCTCTAATATAACCAAATACCATTTCATCAATAGTAAAACAATTGCTATTAAGTGAGATACCAAATAGATTCTATACTTCTCTAGCAAAGTGACAATAAAAAAAAAGTGATAAATAGATTCAGGGATACGACAAAGTTTACACAGAAGGGGGGCTCTGTTGCTGTCTTTAAGTGGCAGTTTATGAAGAATGAGTCTCTAGGAAAAGAATTTCTTTCTAGGTTCAGTCAGGAAGGACCAAAATCTTCATAGGGTAAAATGCCATCGTTTAAAGTCCCATGACAGGTTCCAGGTGTAGTTAAGATGATCAAGGATGTCCTAAGAATTAGTAAGGGCAGAGTATATCATTTTGGCTTTGGTTAGCAACAGGGGGGATCCATCTATCCAGTAGAGGGAGGCTAAGGGAGGTGGGGAGGAGGGGGGGGGGAGCAGGAAGGATGGGAGCGAGTGTAGAGTTAAGGATGGAATAGGTTCTGGCCTGGGAGAGGGGGAGGTTGAATTTAGAGCTGAGCGCTTCCCAAGAGGACAGAGTGCCATTTTCCAGAATGTGTTCAAATGTGACTAGTCCCTGGTTGTGCCATTTCAGGGCAGAGCATCCTTGAAGATATGCTAACTGTTTCCCGTTGTGCAGAGTATTCCACCATATAGACCTTTTCAGATTGAGAGAACCCTTTTTATCAATTATGTCATTATTGTTGATGTATTGTCTAACATGGTTCTAGGCTTTCCATATAGACTTGAAGACTTCTGATCCTGAAGGGGAGACCTCAAAATTCCCCGCGATCAGATCACACATGGGTAGGTTCTTCCATTTTTTTGTTGTTTTTGGAGTTGGGCATTCTATATTGTTCCTAACAAGGACTTTCCAGGGTTCATTTTCTTCAATGGATTTACAAATCCATTTGGTAGCAAGAGCAATTCCTTGAAGTTTAAGGTCCTTGAGGCCCATGCCTCCCTGAAACTTAGATCTAGTACACCAGTCCCATTTAACGGCATGTTGCTTCTTTTTTCCTTTTCCATCTGATCTGAGGAAATTCCTAATTTTCTTTTGAATGTAATTGAACTGATAGTTGGTGAATAACCAGACTGAGGAGTAGTATATGTTATATGAAGAGAGAAGCTTCTGGCAAACTTGGAACCTACCTGCTAAGGATAGGAAGTTCCGGTTCCATTTAGAGAGTTTCCTGTCTACCTTGTTTTTGAACCAATCCCACATTTCTTTCAAATTCAGAGAGACATAGAAGGGGATTCCCAGATATCTAATGATGGTATTTGGGCCTCCCCACCTTAGTTCAAACTTAGATAACCAGTTAGGAGGGTCATCAGTCCAACCTAGCAGGGTAGATTTGTGGAGGGCAATTCTACTACCTGATGCTTTGCAGAAAATCTCAATATTGTGAAGAAGATGTGTTAAGTTCTCCTCATCTAGGGAGAATAGAATAGCTGTATCATTTGCAAATTGTATATTCTCGATTTCATCTTTATTAGGGAGTGCAATTCCTTTTACCTTAGGGGATAAGTTGCAGTCCTTTAATATGTAGTGCATAGCATCCACTGCCAGGACAAATAGGGCCAGGGCAAGAGGACACCCCTGTCTAATTGATTTGGAAAGCGAGATGTTGTCAGATTTTAGTCTGTTCACTTCCACTACTGCATTAGCATCACTGAATAGGGTCTTGACAATCCTGCATAAGGAATCTGGGAAGCCTAGACTATGTAGCATCTATAAAATGAATCCCCATTCTATCCTATCATATGCCTTCTCAAAATCTATTAATAACATAGCTCCATTCTGCCCTGAGAGCTTGGCCCATTGTAGAGACTCCCAGCAGGTCACCATATTCTCTAGAATGAACCTACCTTTAACAGATCCTGTTTGAGTAGGACTGATAATCTTTGGCAATATACCGATTAACCTGTTTGCTACTACTTTAGCTAAGATTTTATAAGATACATTTAGTAGTGTGATGGGCCTCCAGTTCCTGACCAAGGTCTTGTCTCCTTCCTTGGGGATGAGTTTGATAAGCCCTTGGTTGATCTCTTCGCCAAGGGTTCCTTTGGAAATGGCCTCTAGATATAGGGCATGGAGGTCGTCAACAATCCACTTAGAGTTTTTCTTATAGAATTCCATTGGGAATCCATCAGGTCCAGGGAATCTGTCATTACCCATAGAGGAGAAGGCCATAGCTATTTCCTCCCTTGAGATGGGACATTCCAGCACCTCATAGTCCTTCTCATCAAGCTTGGGAGGAGTTAATTGATATACCAGCTCTCTAGCATGTCTGTGCTCGCTATTTGCCTCTTCTGAGGAAAAAAGATTCTGATAAAAGAGGGAGAAGCATTGTAGAATCCCCTGGGAGTCTGTGATGCGAGTGTTGTTGTCCCATATGGCAGTGATACTCTCCTTAGCTTCCTTAACTTTGAGCATGTGGAAAAATAATTTGGAGCCCTTGTCCCTCAAGTCTAGCCAGTTAAGCTTGGATATGGTTTTAAGGCCTTTAATTTTCTGATTTTGAATAGCCCTGAGGTGGTCTTTTATTGTCATCAGAGAGCAAGTGAGTTTTTCATTGTTCGGGGAATTCTGAAGCTTCATTTCTGCATCACACAATTCCTCCTGTAGTAGCCTTTCAACCCTCCTGGCATCCTTGGCTATTTTTTTACCCACTGTTTGACAAAGGGTGGTCCAAGTTTTGATGTTTGCATTCCTAGCATATATGTTAGAGAGCTGGATCCTATCCCTTTTGTTAAACAGTCTGATGAAGGCCAGGGCGGAGCAAAGGTCCTCATTGTCTAGGAGTCTAGTGTTTAGGATGAAAGAAGAGGCTCTTGAGGAGGGGGGAGGGCCCCCTGGGGAGAGGTCTATTCCCATTATTATCGAGTGATGATCTGAGAGGGTATATGGGGATACAGAATAGTAGTCACCATTAGGATCCTTGTGTATCATAAAGTGGGATTTATTGAAGTATAGCCTGTCTAGTCTGCACTATATCCTTTTATTCAACTGTTGATAATTGCACCAGGTGTACCAAATAGTGTTCAAATTGTCTTTCCTCCAAGCAATAGGGTCAAAGAGGTGTAGCTTATTGATCATTTTATCCCATTGTAGCCTTTCCATTCCCTTCCATTCAAATTTATTGCCCCCCTTTTTATCACTGGGAGATTCTACCATATTGAAGTCTCCCCCAATAATCCAGGGGATATCCTCTAGCATTGTTAGCCAGTTCCATAATTCACCTCTTTCTCTATAGTCATTTGGGGCATAAATAGAGTAGATTCCAATCTTCTGGTTCTCCATTTGAATTGAGACCCAAATAGCTCTGGCACAGGGGGATTGACCCCAGTTAACTACTTTATTGGCCCATTTAGGGATAAGGAGTATGGCAGAGCCACCTTTTCCTTTGGTATGGTTAGTGTAGAAGGGAGTGACCTCCTTCCAAATACATTTGAGCCTAATTTGCAATGTGAAGCACACTGCTTTTAGTTCCTGCAGAAGGAGGCAATCCATGTTCTTATGAGCACTAAGAAATCTCTTTATGATGTATTTTATGTCAAGGGCCTCCAGGCCTCTGATATTCCAAGAAATGGTTTTCAACATGAGTCACCTAGTTGGGGGGGGGTCAGTTTGGGCTTTGAAACCCTCAAAACACTTGGGCCAGTTCTCTTTGTTTGCTATATTGCTAGCATCAAATGCAATAGAAGAGGAAGGTCTACCTCTCTTTTTCCTTGCTTCAGAAATTTGTTCAGGACCTAGAGATTCCTTCCTATTAGCACTATCTTTGATGTTCTTAGGAGACCTCTTTCTTCTCGCTTTCCTATGTTTCACCATGGTAAATCCATCTTGCGGAACTATCAGTCCTTGTTCAAAATTGGTTTCCACTGAAGTGAAGGGCTCTGCACTAGGATGCATTACCTGAGGGGTATCAAATTCTTCCTTCAGGGCATTGATAGGGGTGCTAACAGTGAGGGGGACACCACTAGCAGGGTCTCCCCTAGAGTCCTCTAAATTACCAAATTCTTCTAGAGGGGTTGATGGTACCTTCTCCAGAGAAGGTCCTTCCCTATCCCCTTTCGAGGTATGGGGCTCCTTAGTATTGAAACCATTAGGTTCTTTGCAAGTGGGTTGCTCAGGACCTGGGGTCAAGACCCTACTAATGGTGTCTACCATATCTGGAGTACCCCTAACAATGTCCTCAAGGTCAGGTAGATGACACCGGGAGGCTTCAATTTCCAATTTCTGCTTGAGGAGGTTTAGTTCAAGTACTTTCCTTGCTTCCGTTGCTTTTTTCAATTTTTCCAACACTAGTTATTGCGCATTAAGAGTCCTCGGATTTGAGGGATGTGCAGGAGAATCAAGTGAATCTAGGGGGTGAAGGAGGGAGGCTGAGCAGCGACTAGGGCTTCTTTAATGGCATTGTTGTAGTCTAAGATGGAGTTTGTCATCAAGGGGGAAGAAGAGGCAGGATGAGGGGTGTTGGGAAGAGGCGAGGGGGAGGGAGGAGAGGCAGGAGGAGGAGGGGGGGACGAGATAGAGGTGGGAGGGGAAGGCGAGGGGCCAGGTTCGGAGGGCACGACTTCATTAACCGGGGGGGGGGGGACCAGATGCCCTAGTTTTAGATCTTGAAGCATTGCTTGATAATAAGGGAAATTTATTCCTAAAATGGCCACTAACTTTACAATAGTGACAGGCATCTATTCCACCCATATATTCAATTGGACAATAGTAGGTTTTATTGTTCAGCCGAATAACAATTTCTGCAGGGCATCTCAAACCTAGTTTTAATGCAATGATAATTCTAGCATCGAGATGAGGGAGGACCAAGGGAGAAGAATCGATTTTAACAATTTTCCCCAGGGGTTCCACAATTTTATCCACACAGGACCACAGGAAAGGAGGGATATTCTTAACAGTTACCCATTTCAGGCAGGAAAGGGCAAGAATCTCATCATTACAAGCTTTGGGGTCCCAGTGAACCACCCTAAAAGATGAATTTCCTACTGACCAAAACTATTTATTTACAATTTTGCTTTGGCTTTCTTTATTGTCAAAGAAGATTAAAAACAAGCCCTTCTGAATCATTCTACAAAACGAAAAATGAAACCCTAACTTATTGACCCACACATCTTGCAGCCATTTGTTCATATATTGATGAGATGGTAAGTTATTTACATCAAAGGCAACGAAAAAAATTGTTGAATCCCTAAGTCTAGATATCTCCGTAGAAATGGCAAAAATCATGGAGTCATTAGGTTTAATGGTGATGTGTTTGCAGGAGTGGACCTCACCTTGTGTTGGCGCGAAATTGGCCTCATCTTCATGGTGGAGAGCGGCTTTGAACCTTGCATCTTTTGGAAATGAAACCCTCTTGCCCTCCACCTCTTGGCTGAAGGTCTTCTTCGACTCCCAAGCATTCACAATAGGACGAATGGGTTGTTTAGGGTTGGTGAAACCATCTTTATTCGACTTCATTTAATGCAGGAGCGGCAATAAATGAGTCGAGGGCTTCCCAACAAGGCCAGGGAGCCCCCACACGCGATAGCGTACTGCAACCAGTGGCACTCCTGGTTTTCGTGCCCTAGTTGCAGAGCGCTCTTTAAAAAAAAAAACGTCAAAATATTTCTAAAATCAAAGTCATAAATTGTGGTCATAGTCACAAGTGTTGAAATGAGTTCATAATATGAGAAAAAATAATTAAATAGTACTATTGACAGAATTACAAGTTTTTAGACGATTTGGACAATTACATAATTTTGAGGTATATTCAAAATTATTATTCTCCATCAAAGTCAATTTTCAAAACATTATTTTGAGGTATATTCAACAGTATTATTCTCCCTCAAAGTCAATTTTCAAAAACCATAGGATTGTTAAGAAAGATTATAAATAGATTTAGTGAGAAGTTTGAGGTACTTAAATAATTTGTTCTAGCATATCTTGAAGCCCTACACTCAACAAGACCTCAATAATTTTTTCTAGCATATACAAAGTACTTCCCAGACACATCAGGACCATTCCAAGCCAAAACATCAGAGCCCCTCAAAGAATTACAAACACGGGAAGCCAAAAGCTGAACAAGCTCACGCCTTTCATCCTCAGACCCTCCAAGTGGCCACTCAGAAGGATTCTTCCAGTGATAGGTAACAACCAGACCACAATGCTTCACAATCTTGTAATGCTCTATAGTATCCCAACCTGCCGCAATAAAAACATCACAAAGAGATTGAAGGTGAGGGCACAAAGAGAGAATAGGTGGATGACCATCCCAAGAATCCTACTGAAACAATGCCTGTGACCCAGAATGACAGATCCAGAAAAGCACACGCTTAATCAACTGAGCCCCCACTTTTAAAGTATGCCAGATCATAGAACTGCTACCCTCTAGAGGATAGTGAGGAACCTCAAAAGAAGCAACTCCTCTAAGATATTTGTGGTTGAGAACTCAACATAATTTTGACTCCATTAATTAATCTTCTATTAATCCTCTCTACAATACCATTTTATTATGGTACATAAGTAGTTGGTTTCTATTTCATAATACTTGTACATCTATGGAAATTGTCAAATTGTTTAGAACAATTTTCCTCCCCCTATCTAGCCTTAATATAAATAAATCAATCCATTTAATTTTCAATGAGGACATTAAAATTAACTTTCTAAAAAAATATAATTATACCTCGAAAATAAGTCTGTATAAAATAAGTAATTGTTGATAAAGGAGATATGGTATTAAGATTTATCAATTGAAACAATATTTATAAGGCTAAGAACATCATTGTGAAGGACTTCCAATAATCTTTTTTCTCTAATGCCAATAGAATTAAAGTAAACTATACTCTATTTTTTTTATTTGAAAGAAACTTTACAAATATAACTCTAATAAAATACTAAATTAAAAAGTCTACAATTATAACCTAATTAGAAACTATTAGAAAGAAAAATAATTTACCACCAACTAATTAGATGAAAGAATATATATTTAGCTCTATAACAAAACTTCATAATATCTAGATAGTTTCTAACAAGTTCAAAGATAATTTCAAAACGAAGAGCAACCAAGTTTCTTCTTTATAAAATGAAGACTAGATCAAAGGGAAGAACATTATTGTTCCCTACCATAATATAAACTTGTTGTATTATTCATCAATTTCAAAGGGGAAATCGTTTGCACTAACACCTAATGAGAATCATTATTTTGAAAATATTTATCATCTGCCTCGATACAATTCCTCATAACCTTTTTCTTAGCTATTTTCCATATTTTTGCCTTGATAAATTTCAAATTTTTCTCCATCATTAAATGGTATGTATCATCAAGGCAATTCCCTATAAGGCATGTTGTCCTCTGAGTCATATGCGAGGTCTCTCTATTGGCTCAACTTTGTTAGATAGAAAATATCAATGTTTGTTGCATTAAGTGTCATTAACAAAAATTTTCAAAATTTTCAAAGTGTCAATTTGTTTATCAAGTTAAAATATTTCTAAAATCAAAGTCTTAAATTATGGTCATAGTCACAAATGTTGAAATGAGTTCATAATATGAGAAAAATGATTAAATAGCACATGGGCAAAATTGCAAGTTTTTAGGCAATTTGGACAATTACATGATTTTGAGGTATATTCAACATTTTATTATTTGCCATCAAAGTCAATTTTCAAAACATTATTTTGAAGTATATTCAACATTATTATTTTCATCAAAATCAATTTTCAAAAACCATAGGATTGTTAAGAAATATTATAAATAGATTTAATGGGAAGTTTGAGGTACTTAAATAATTGGTTCTAGCATAAGTCGAGGCCTTGCACTGAACAAGAGTTGATTTTTGGTGGACTCATTATGAACCTTTTAACTTCACCAAGGGCCCATTGATGAAGTCACAATATTTGATTTGCATTCACAATAATATTTTAATGGAGCTCAAAATTACAAAGTACAAGACAATAAAGATAAATTAAAATTAAATACTTTTTAATCTAAAAGAGGAGTAAAAATTCATTCAACACAAAGAGAATTACAAAACAATAAGGGCATAAGCCCTTCAAAGAACAACACATTAAATATCTCTATCAGCATCAAGAACTTGCTTCAACATGTGAGATAATTCCAAAGTTAATTGGCTCTTCTCCTCAATATTCCATCCATCCCTTCAATCGGAAACCCATTTGGCCAAGCGGTCTGCAATTCCATTCCGCTCCCTCGAAATGTGAGTAAAAATAACAGATTCTAAAAAACAAGACAACAATAAAATCCGTCTAACCACCTGGGCTAAGTGCCAATTAACATCATTAAATCGCTGCCCATTCATGAAGTTTACAGCATTAATAGAAATGATGTGATATCTCAAACATAAAATTCTCATAATTTTCTAGGAAAATGATCTTGAATATGCAAT
Organism: Cryptomeria japonica; assembly: GCF_030272615.1. Classification (NCBI taxonomy): domain Eukaryota; kingdom Viridiplantae; phylum Streptophyta; class Pinopsida; order Cupressales; family Cupressaceae; genus Cryptomeria; species Cryptomeria japonica. The sequence goes on from NC_081412.1 coordinate 173,859,443, forward strand.
CAAACCCAACATTATTATATCCATGTACCCATAGTCGTGATTAACATATACATATATAGATTGAGAACTGGCTATGCAGCCATATAAATAATCAGATATATAAGAAACATATCTTCCAATGCACTTCTTTATACATGTATTACTATTTATATAACTGAATAGCAACTTCATGTAAATTGACCACCATATACCATGTGATTAAACATATACCCATGTGAGTTGACCAACATATGCAATGTGCCAAAGGACAGGTAAATCATAAGAAGGCAATTGTTGACAAGTTTGAAAGTTGTTTTTTTTGACAAGGATGGGATATTTAATAAGATTGACAAGACCCATGTATGATGGGATAACTGGATCCTGTCCCATAGACTATTTTTAGTCTCTTCTTTTAATATTGAAAATGATGATTAAATTTATAAAAAGAGATGTACTGATTCTTGGTACTAGTCATCTCATGGAATACAATTCATGCATTCCAAAGAATTAGTTAATGAAAATTTTGAACACTTTCATTCAAATGCAAGGGAATATTCTTGCACAAACATGCTTTAACAAGAGAGGATTTAGAAAGACTAATATGGAGTTCTACATAGTCCTCCCACTGAAGGATTGTGGGTTCATCTCTGCACAATCACCAGGAAAAACATCTCTGCACAATCAGTGAGTAGTTTAGAGGTTCATTTCCAAATTCAAGGAAGGTTTTGATTGTCTCCAAAGCCACAATAATTTAATCATTTAATGGAGGTAAATCAAAACTAATTAGAGGTGGTTTTAGGAAATCTACACATTTCGCAGCCCAATTCAAATCTATGCTCGTTCCAGGAAAATTTATACACATCATCAATCCTGAAAATGAAAAATTGTATATTGGGGAAGTCCATGACAAATTGAAGAGTCTTTGTCCTGGCTTAGATGTGACTCAAGGTGGGCAATTCAAACTTGGGATTTTTTAATGTCGTAATTGGAATTGGAAGGAGATTACAAAGGATGCCTCCATTCCTATGCCAAGAACTTCAGTGGAATATTCATTTTTCTCTGAGGGTAACTTCGATAGAGTGGAGAATTACTTCATTAGCAGAAGGAAAAGGATTGGGTGTTATAGAGATGATGATTTAGTAAACAATATAGGGATTCGAAGGTTTATTCTTAAGTTGCCAGTTCAGGTTCGGGTATCGATTCAAGAATCCGGTTCGACAGTTCAGCAAAATTTTGGAAAGGGGTTTGGGTTTGTTTTGGATTTGTTAGTACAAAAATAATGTAAAAATTATATATTAAGATTAGAATGTCACATGGCATCATATAAACAACAAAACCATGATAAACTTATTAGATCTCGTCTATGACTTAAAACTAAAGAAATGTTGAATGTATACAAATCATATCAGACTACTGATGATCATGAAAGTGGCGTAGGAATAAGAAGCTAATTACAATTTACCTTATGTTTATTTTAGGAGAAGAATGGGACTCTAAATCTATGTGGAGATAAGCTAATCTATTATATCTCAAATTGGAAGGTCTGATACAAGTTCAGAGATCTATGTATTCAATGAGTCCAACTGCTTAAGTGTGTAAATCATAAGTGACCCCAGGAAACTGAATATTTCTGCTATTGTTCATAAGTCGAGGATTATAAATCAGAATGAGCTAATACATGGATATTCTGTTGTTGTGATTGGGCACTGCTCCAGTATATAGTACAAGGTTAACAAGTAAGAGGTCACAACTCAATTGTTTGTTGCTCTGTTTTGTCTTTCTTTAGACATAAACAAAATTTGAATAAATCTATCAATTGTATTTATTTGTTCTTAATAATTTTAAGTCTTAAACCTGCATGATAACTTGCAAAACAATCACACAATTTGTAAGTCTAAAACACATATCTCTACAAACAATAAACCCTCATTGCTATAAATTTTATTAAATTTAAAAAAAAAAATAGTAAATTTGGGCGCCCAAGTGTCCAGGTTCGCCCCAGATGACCCAGCTCGCTTGGGCATGAACCCTAGCCAAACCCAAAGGCAAACTAGACCAAGACCCAAACTCGAACCATATCGGACCAGTACCGGGCCCTAAACCTGACGAACCCAATAACTCAGGTTAATTCTATATCAATTTCAATAATATTAAATCTTGATCTCATCACTTTTTTGATGTTGGAGTCTTGCGTTCAACTATCCACCATTAAGAACCATTCAACATCATCAACAAACAAAAGGCTCGTTGACATAACAATTATTTATTGAAATAATCATATAAGACTTCAAATGACATTTATTATCATATATATCATTTACCATTAAACTATAGAATCTCAAGTGCAAGAACATGACTATTATCAAAGAGATGGAGACAAAATGCTCTGGAAATCAACCCTTCTAGTCAATGCACTTGAATTGTTCAATGAAATGATATAAGAATCATTCAACCATCAAATTTACATAGAGATTTAATATATAATCATAAATTCAATGTTATTAAATTTATATAATATACTCACTCTAAGAGCTTCATAATATTATTTGGAATGTCATATAAATTCTTAAATAAGGTGGTCACAAAGTAGTTACAAGGTAGTGAGGAAAGGGAGAATAAGATATACAAGTCAAAATCTTCAAGAGTAAAGGTTCCTTGTATCTTGAAGAAATTTGAAGAAAACTTATAAACTTTGTATCCTTGTGCTCTTCATTGGTTATATGTTATTCGCAGGTTTAACTTGTAATCATTTTTCTTCATATTTTTCTTATATGTTTGGCTGCACAAGAAATAAAGTAGAGGCTTTGTACTCTAATTTCAAGGACTATTTTAGAATTTTGTGTTCTTACATTCTTAACATTTCTAATATGTAATCGATTGAATTATATTTTTGTTCTACATTGAAGGGCTATATTATTAAGCATCGTCTGTTTTGTGGATGTTGTATGTAGAACTAAAGAACTTTGTGTCTTCATTAATTGTTGCATATTATTTCTTGTTTTTCTTTTCATTATATTCGCTATTGTCTAAGGAAACTTATATGGTGTCTCATATGACCCTGCCTAGGGTTTCTCTGTACTACCCCCCCTCCCTCATTTTTATCTTTCTTTTGTAATTTTACATTAAAAGTGAGCGAAAAACCAAATAAATATATCATATGAGGGAGATGCCCTTCTCAGATGTACTAGAAAGTTATCAATTTAATGGTTATTTTGAAAAGTGTTGTGAATGTTTATTGCTATTCATTCGGCAAGTCACACTAATTTTTAAAAAATATCATATTGATAATTCACTAGCTTCATATCTCCATGTGGTTGCTTAAGTACATTTTTTGCTTAAATTTGAGTAGTTGGAGTGTTCGAAAAAAGAATAATTTGAAATATTTCCTTTTTTTAATGGAACGACTATTGTTTAGCAATCAAAAACAAGTTGTGGCAAAAAGGCAGGACTAGAAATAAGCAATAACAACATATTGAGAAAAATGTCACATGTGTGGCTACACAATTTTTTCCCTCCTTTTTTTATATTTATCTTCTATTTTTTCCTCCAAAATTTACCTGCACAAATTGTTATTAATACTATTCAAGTCATCATCTTCTATGCTAATTTTTTTTTCTTTTCAAATAATTTTCATAAAAATCTATTGTTGGTGATATCATTTTTAGTATGGATGTTGCCCAAATTGTGGATATAGTTTGGTGAGAGACATATTTTTGTAATCATTACTATAGATTCAATCATAAAACCTATGGGTAGGTGGAAGAACTTGGTTTCACTTTTACTAAAAATAAAATTTTGAATTTGAAGCACTTACACATAGAATCTTTAAAAAGTCCACTAATATGAAATATAGGATTTTGAGTCTAGTAATAATGATACAAATTAATTTGGTATAGGCTTCTTCAAAAATCACTTTTAAAACATTTTAATTAAAATTCTATTTCTCCCAAATAATGGCGGCGTTTGAAGGCAGCAGGAGCGACAACGACAACAAGAGCAGGGATGCCGATATGTGAAGTTTGGGCGTTCAGACTATGAAGATTCCTAATCAAAACAAAGTCACCCCAAAGATCGGTTCATGGAACGATGAAGCAGATATTGCCTTTCCCATTGAAGAAGGTAGGTTTCAACCCTCTAAGAAACCGGCTAATTTTGGGAGAAAAGACATTTTCCATGGAGACAGATATTCCAGACCGCGGATGAATTATGGAAATCTGTATTCGAGTGGAAACCAGTGCCCTATTGACCCGCTTAAATGGAAGGAAAATGGTTTCATCTGGAATAACAAAGGTTGGTTTCGCAAGGCCAAGTATCTTGCTTCCGAGTTCCCCCGAAACTGGCAACCATCACCTAAATCTAGCATCCCTGGTGCGGCAATCGAGCGAGGCAATCCACATTCTGAACCCAATCTGGTCCCTCTGAAATCTCATGGTAATTTCCAAATGCGAAATGGGTGCTTCGGGCAAGACAACTCTAGGGTGAACCATGCCAAGTTTTGGAGATCCAACTTTCATCCAAAAAATCAAAACCCTTGTTCGAATCGAGTGGGAAACATTGATTTTTGAGGACGGACTTTTCCCCCTCATCGTCCCCGTCATCCTAAACCAGTAAGAAAAACTTCAAGACCTACTATATTTTTGGATGAAAATAAAATTAATTCTATTAGGTCGAATTTGCTTGAGTTTTGCTTTTTCATCAAGTGGGGTGGTGGAAAATGGGTTAGGGGTAACTTTGAATCTTGGTGTAGAGCACAATGGGGAAAGGATATTAACATCAATATTCTCCCAAATAACTTCTATATGATCGAATTTATGAGTAATAAGGAGAAATGGCAAGCTAAAAACAAAGGTTCATATATCTTGGATGGCATTGAAGTTCACATCATTGAATGACAACCCAATTTCAATCCCCGGACTCATGTATTACCGGACAGTAAGGTATGGATATGATTCTACAACTATCCCTCAGATTATTGGCATATTGATGTCATTAAGGATATATGCAAAGATCTTGGCACATTTGTATCGGTTGATGACATTTTGGAGGACAAAATATGGGGAAACTTCCTTAGAATATGCATTTGCATAGATCAAATCACCAAGATCCCCAATGAAGTTAAAATTATTGGTGTTGGGATGTTCTAGATCCAAAAGATCGATAGAGAAGATCAGTTGCATATTTTCCCTAGATGCTTCTCCTTGGATCACATCGGCTTATATTGTGATGTTTCGGCTACGATACAGAGAAGTTATTCATGTATGCAATTTCCTATTGAAGAAAATCTGCAACCAGAACCTCCTATCTCCACTGATACTGGGGAGGATTTTTGTAACGAAATTCATGAAAATGAGAATATTCCATTGACTGAGGCAACTCCTTTGAACATAGCTCCTCCTTCCTTTGATCAAAGTGAGAGCCATCAAGATCTTCTCATGCTTTTGGAAAAGACTAAAACCTTACAGGTGGATATTGAAACTAAACTAGTGGATTTGCTACCACCCTCTCCTCTTGAGACTAGGAGTCAGCTGGTAATTGAAGATTGCAAAATTCACACTCAGGAAAAGGATACCACTAGAAATCTGGGGGAGATGGGAGATAAGATTTTCTCTTCGCTGGGTATTGAATTGGAAGATGGTGAAATCGAGTCTTCCTCCTCGGAGTGGGAAGAATACTTTGAACCTGACTCTGATCTTGTATTGGAGGATTCCACAAAAGGTTTTGGGAAGTCGGATTCAACCATTAACAAACCAAACTTCAAGCCAAAAGGAATGCAGGGGTGCAAGTAAAAAAAAATTATGCTAGCAATTGCTGGTGCAGCTAGTGGTCAAACCAAACTTAATTTAGGGAAGGGAAACACCCTTCCCTAGGAGAAATGAAACTCTTATCTTGGAACAATGCCCCTGACAAATGGCACTTGATTAAGTGCCATATTGATGACACCAAAGGAGATATTTGGCTACTACAAGAGACTAAATGGAGTAATGTTGAGATTGATGCAAAAATGAGAGTTTGGAAACAATGGAATGGTTTGTTTAGGCAATCGGATGGAGTCTCTGGTGGCTTGGGAATTCTCTGGAATCCCATGAATGTTAGGATCTCTCTTGATGGGGAAGATAAGTATTGGCAACACTGTCTGGTAACTATCCTTGGATGAAATGAGAATTTCAATCTTTTTAATGTTTACGGACCATCTTCTGCTGGTGATAAACGTGTTGTCTGGGATCTCTTAGCCATCAGACTTTGTAGTATTATCGAAGGCAGTTGCGTGGTTGTTGGGGACTTCAATGCGATCCTTTCTGGCAATGAAAAAAGTGGGGGCATTCAGAGGACTAGTACGTCCCAGAAGGATTTTTTGGAATTTGTTGAGAAGAATCACCTAATAGACATTGTTCCTATAAATGGAATTTTCACATGGACGAATAGGAGATCGGGTTTTACTAATATTGCTGAATGACTAGATCAGTTTCTTGTTACTGATGATTGGCTAGGAGAAAAAAATGTATTAGAGTCATCGATTCTCCTACTTATTGGATCAGATCACTACCCGATCTGTCTGGAGGTCGCCAAGGGACAATCAGAGGGAGGTATCCCTTTCTAGTTTGAGAAAATGTGGTTCGAAGTGCCTGAGCTATATGATCTTATATCTATTTGGTGGAATGAACCAGTTCTAGGGAATAATTTGAGATTATTCATACTCGATAAGAAGCTCAAGAATATTAAGGTTAAGATCAAAGAATGGAATATGAGCCATTTCAAGAATATTCATATGGAGAAATTAAGAATTAAGGTTGAGTTGGAAGAAATAACCAATTCTGTTATTACTCTAGGAATGAATGAGGATTTATTTAACAAAGAAAAATCCCTCAAATCTGATCTAAATGAAATCCTTTGGTGTGAGGAAATCCATTGGTGACAAAAATCAAGGGAGTTATGGCTTAAGGAAGGCGACAAAAACACCAAATTCTTCCATAGAGCGGCCATTGCCATTCACAATAGAAACAAAATATCAGAGATTAAGAGACCGGATGGATACATTGTCAAGAATTATGAGAACATTGCACAGGAAGCTGTAAGATTCTTTGAATCTTTAATGAATGGTGGTCACTAGAATGATCATGAAGCAAGAGTCAGACTTCTTAACTCAATCCCATCCATAATATCTGATAGTCAAAATGCAGCTCTCTTTAACCCTATTTCAATTGATGAAGTAAGGAAAATTACCTTCCAGTTGAATCCTGATAAGACTCTTGGCCTTGATGGCTTCTCTCCAACTTTCTTCCAACAATTCTGGGATATCATCGCTCGAGATCTACTCCTAGCAGTAGAAGAATCAAGAAAGAAAATGACTATGTTAGGTGCTATTATTCACACCTTTTTGGCTTTAATCCCGAAAAAACAAAACCCTCAATAGATGAGTGATTTTAGGCCCATTGCTTTATGCAACATGGTCTATAAGATTGTAACAAAGATCGTAGCCCATATATTGAAGTCCCTCCTTAAACACATCATATCGGATGAACAAAGTGGATTTGCCCTTGGAAGATCCATTGTGGAAGGCATTATCATTGCCCATGAAATGCTTCACATGGCTAGGAAAACCAAGGAATCCTGCATGATTTTAAAAATGGATATCCTGAAAAATTATGATATGGTGGACAGGGGTTTCTTAATTGATGTTTTAAATAAATTTGGTTTTTGCAAGGAATGGATCACATGGGTCACGAGTTGTTTATTATCCCCCAAATTCTCTGTTTTGGTTAATGGCTCATCTCATGGCTTCTTTTCCACGCCAAGAGGAATACGACAAGGTGATCCAATGTCACCATTTTTGTTTATCATAATGGCTGAAGCCTTAGGTTGATCAATAAGAGCTCTTCAACAAGATGATCGATGGCTTGGAGTCAATGTGGCAATAGGGGTTGAAAAAATTACTCACTTGCAGTTTGCCGATGATACCATTATGTTTGCTTCGACTTGTAGGAGAGAGGCAAGGACAATTAAATCATGCCTTGATGATTACTATATGGCTTTCGGGCAGATAATCAATTGGAACAAATCTGAAGTGTTTTTTGTCAACACTCCGATTATCTTGCAAGGTGTCTTATCAAGGATTCTTAATCTCAAAGTTGCAAACTTCCCAGGGAAATTTCTTGGGACCCCCCTCTTCATTGGCAGTAACAGAAATTGCTATTGGAAGCATCTTATTGATAAGTGCAAATCCAAGCTTGCAAATTGAAAAGGCAAGTGGTTATCATTTGCTGGGAAACTCACTATGATAAAATCGGTCCTCTTTGCGCTACCGGTTTTTTCCATGGCATGTCTGAGATTACCGATGGCAATTGAAGATGAATTGACCTCTATAATGAGAAATTTCCTTTGGAATGGCTCGGATGACAAAGGGAAATTTCCTCTAGTAGCTTGGAAAAAGATCTGTTAACCAAAAAAGGCAAGGGGTGGTGGCATTCAACAAATTTTGATTATGAATTTAGCTATGGATGCTAAATTGGTTTGGGAAATTTGCAATGGTGGTAAACAAAAATGGGCAAGGATTCTAAAACATAAATATTTGGATTCCCTGGAGCCAAAAAGAATTCTCACTATAAACAACCCCCCCAGAGGTTCAACCATCTAGAACTTTATTATGGAAAGTAGGGAAATCATAAGTGATCAGGTTACTTGGGATGTCAAAATGGTAGGGATGCCTCCTTTTGGATTGATTCTTGGGCTGGTGAAGTTGCCTTATGTCTCAACCCTTCTCTGCAACCTATTATGGTAGAAACTTGTCACCTCTGGGGTCACAATATCTGTGATTATTGTTACCCTATCCAAGAAAATGGCATTGCTAAGTGGAAATGGAACTCCTTGGATCCCTTAGACTTGGATCAGCACTAGAAAGACTTGTTTGCCGACATTCTCAACAAAAGGGTTATTTTCTCTTCCTCTGAAAAGGACATTATTAGGTGGTGTGATTCCTCTGACGGTAAATACAAATTATGTTTTGGTTACAAATTGAAAGAAGCAGCTATAGACAAAAAACATTGGCCTGTTAATCTTTTTTGGCATCGACATCTCCTAACCAAAGTAGGTTCATTTGCCTAGTTGGCTTGTCAAAGAAAGATTCTAACTAAAGAAAGACTCTATTCAATGGGCATCAATGGACCCAGCAGATGCATTTTATGTCAAGAGCAAGAAGAGACTACGAATCATCTACTTCTCCACTGCAAGTTCTCCAGTCACTGTTGGTGTCATTTCATGGGAAAATTGAGAATCTTTGTCCCCCTTCCATCAAGGATGGATGAGTGGTTTCTGCAATGGCCCAAACCAGCAGGAAATGCTATATTTTTTGATTTACTTAAAATTTTACCATCTCTTCTGATTTGGGAAATTTGGAAAGAAAGGAATTGCGTAATTTTCCAGGGTAAAGAGATGAGCTTAACGACTCTATGTGGAAAAATTGAGATCCATCTGACTAAGCTCCTGAATGAGGCTTCTCAATCCAAATCATTAAAGAAAAATATATATACGGATTGGGATTAGAAGATTAAGCTGGCATTTCCAAATCTGCTCATTCCACTACTTTTTGACAAAGGATCCCTGGTGGATCAGGTCAATCCAAGATTGAGTGTTAAATGGGAAGCGCTAGAGCCTGGGTGGTTTAAGTTAAACTTGGATGGTGCTTCTGCTGGAAACTTGGGTCAAAGTGGTATTGGGTGTATGTTGAGGAACTCCGATGGTATTTGTGTAAAAGACATCTCGGAAAAGATTGGAGTTGCCACTAACAACGAAGTTGAATTTGGAGCGGCTTTAAGAGGTTTGTAGCTAGGGATGGAGCTTGGGGTGCAGAGAATTCATTTGGAAGGAGACTCACCAAATGTGGTTAATGCAGTCCACTGTAACAACACCCTAGTTGGCACCTTAACCAGTGGCTTCAACCGATTCTGGTGCTGCTAGCCACCTTTGATGAATTTTGGATAAGCCACATCTATAGGGAAGGCAATGGAGAGGCCGACAGACTCTCTAAAATGCCGATTGCTGATGGTGACCCCACCGATTGATATGGTCCGATTATCTTGCCAGTAATGGTGCTTTCCGGTTGAGTTTGTCGGTTGTGGTCTCAACTGATTGTCTTCTCCTTTTAGTTGATATGTTTCTTCGATTAACTTACCGGTGATGGTGATAATTGGTAGTTTTGTCTCCACCGACTGATATGGACTCCCGACTATCTCACTGGTGGTGGTGCTCACCAGTTGAGTTACTTTCCGGTTGCGTTCTCCATTTCTCCTTACGGTCGAGATGTTTCTCCAATTGAACTACCGGTTGTCACACAAATCGGTTGCATTGCCTCCCCAGTTGCCTCTATATTCTTTATTTAACCTAATGGTCGTGGTTCCCGGTGGATTGATCGACTGGTTGATTTGTTCACCAGTCAAGGTTTCTTCTTGCCACCGAGACATTGCTCTCTGCCATCATTATTGGTCTATGCCTGTTTGCGCCCCATGGCAATTGGACATGTGTGTACTTTCAATTGATATCTAGTTACGACTAGATCCTATTAGGATATGCTTATATTTATTTGATGGACAAAGATGATCGACATTAAATTGACGAACTTTGGCTCAGATGTTGATTGGACACCGTCACTTCATGCGTGTGTGTATTCAATAGGCATGAACTACTTGCCTAGCGCCCGTATCCCCTGGTTTGATGACTTGCTACTTAACAATGGAATGCCCTCATTTTCCCATCAAACATTTGCATTCTTCACTCGATGACTTTCTATGGAATCCCCAATTCTCCTTGAAGCTACTTGTTGACAGATGGCCTTCCCGGGATAAATCATTGATAAACGTTTGCAGGAGGTCCTCTACTCTCGACACCCTTTTATTCTTACAACCTTAAAAATATATTGGGGAAGGAATTCCTTATGGCTTATCACAGGTACAGAGCCAATGCCGATATCCCGACCTTTTTCCTTGCAATGGTGATATACATGGGGACTAGCAAGCAGAGAGCGAAGCTTTTAACTCAAATGGTGTTTAAACACCACCTACTGGGGGAAATTGATGCCGCATTGGACAATATTGATGGAAACCTGAGAATACTGCTTCCCCAAAATTACTATATGTCCTTAGGCAACGAGGCAGAGGTGAGAAAGTTTGTGATTGTGAACTCTCTAGACTTTGATGCTCTTCAAGAAACTTGGCCTGCCATTACCAGGAACATTGAATTTCACATTAAACACTGCCTGCTGGGGGAAATTGATGCCGCACTGGACAATATTGATGGAAACCTGAGAATACCGCTTCCCCAAAATTACTATATGTCCTTAGGCAATGAGGCAGAGGTGAGAAAGTTTGTGATTGTGAACTCTCTGGACTTTGATGCTCTTCAAGAAACCTGGCCTGCCATTACCAGGAACATTGAATTTTTGCTTAAGGCAACAGGCATTCAAAATGGCTTCACATCGGAATGGAGGGAAAAATATCTTCGAGATGAAGGATTAGCGGGTGCAGAAGGATTTGGTATTCTCGAGAATGGAGATTTGGTTGATGGAAATGACTAGGGGTTTGGGCTTGGCGAGGAGTGGTTCCCAAATGACTACTGACTCCCTTGGGAGAAGGCTGAATCGGCGGCTCACTCGACCTATGGCACTGAATGCCCTATAATCCTGGATGCAGCTCATGCTCCTGTGGTCAATGACTCAAAAGACTCCCATTGATTCCAGTTGTGTCATCTTTCTCTAGTTTCTCTGTTTTCTGGTTATTGTTTTTTGTAAAGGCCTCTAACAGGTTCTGTTATCTACTCCAGCGGTTGTCGACTAGTGTTTTGTACTTGTCTAGCCTCCATTGCTGGTTTCTTTTTGTATAAGGAATAGAGCTAGGGTAGGGGGTTTTCTTCCTGGTTCTTTCCTCCTACCACTCTCACTGAACCAGGCCTTGTATTATCCTATTTTGATTAATACAAGGGTGTTGCCCCTCTGCAACTATTTACTTATTAAAAAAAAAAAAACACTTTTTAAAGTCACTTTTTTAGGACCATACCATGCACATGTATGTGCAACATAATTTGACCTAAATAAATGTACTTTTACAGTAAAAACTGATGTGAATTTTTTTTCATCTTTTTTCCAAATACTTTTTTAATTAATTTTTTATTGGTCCTAATTACTATTTATGCAAACCCCTCATGTATGCCCAACATAATTTGAGTTAAACTAATCATTTTTTATTATTTTTTTCATTGTGTAAAGAATTGTGTAGATTGATGACATTTTTTTTGAGAAACTTAAAAAAAAATTATTAAAAAAATACAAACGCCTAACATTTCAAGTTTATAAACTAGTTTGCTCATAATTTAAGTAAGAAATAGAATTTTTTTTTTACATATTTAAAATAGAGGCATTGCCATTTGTAATGGGTTTTAATTTTATATTCTAATAATGTATTTTTTGAAAAAGGATCACACCCAATTTTAACTACAAGAGTTTATGCTTCACCAAATGTCCTCTTATTAGAAGCAGTCAACCCCCTAATGTTTCATGAAAGAAGCATCATCTCTCCAATGGAGGGCCCTTCCCTCTTCACTATAAAGAAGACAAAAACACATCCATCATTTTAGTAAGATTTAATACTATTTCTTCCATATTCGTTCTCAAAGCCTTTCAACTTTTATTTTCACACTTTATTTCTTACTTTTAGAAAATCTCTAGGTTAAGTTTGACTTTCACAATACCTTTAAAACATCAAATCCTTCTCTAACCCAAATATCCAAGTTTCTTATTTTGGTAAAATGAACTACCATTTTCCAAGAAAAAATAAATACTCTTTTTCCCTTTCATGAGTGACTCTTGGAAGTAAGAGAAGGCTTCTAGGTGAAGTCCTACTAGTAACTAGGTCCTCAAAAGAAGCCTTCCCAATAATATGAATTGTTGAAGTTGAAGAGGTTCCATCTAGCCAAGCACTAACAATCAAAGCATATAAAGAAACTTCACTTCCAAGGTAGAATAGAATCCATCGGAAAAATCAAGCCTGGTTATGAAGGAGGAAGAACTCCTTAAGAACCTAAGAAGTGACTATGACATTACACCCACCTAGAAGAAAGAAAAAAAGAAAGATTCTTTTCTAGTCCACTATGTTGGGTGATCTGTATATGGGTCTATAGATGGCTTATAGAAATATGAGATTGCCTTGTACTCCTTTCAAAAGACACCTAACTGTGCTACAAATGAGGCATGCATGCATACATCTATTTCAAGAGCACAAGTTCTCCACCACTAGGCCAACTTAGGTTATAATCTAGATACAAGGAGTTGCAGCCTTGAGTAAAGGAGCAGCTAGCAATATGTCCCACCTTATGGAAAGAGTAGCATTAAAATTTAGAATTTCTCATATTCCACCTAATCAAAGGAGGCATATTTGATAGGCAAATTGCTTCTAAGGGAGGTTCAAATCTCTGGCTATCTTGAAACAAGAGTTCATAGTATAAATATTATTCATCACTATGGGATTAGTTTTAATCAAATCATCAGAGGCTACTAACAATCTCTAGAAAAAAATCTTCACTCTAAAACTCAAAGGGGAGAACATATAGTCTAATCAGTAGTTTCAAGAATAATAAAAGAATGTCTTACCAAAAATTAAGTCATCTCCTAGTCATAGTAGAACCTTGAAGAGGGGGGAAGGATTTCTTGTTGAAAAGAATAAGGGAGAGATGAGCATAAAATGAAAGAAACGCCCATTAACTACCTGTTTGTGAAGCTTTTTCTAGTACTAATACTAAATGAATAAGAGGTTGGGAGAAATTGTGCATTGATTCCCAAGCCTTCCATTCCCAAGGGAATCACATTAGCACTAGTAGTAAAAGGGAAAAGAGAGATTTCTTCATATATGCAACCAAAGATTTGCTCCATAATAGGTTTTTTCTTGCCTAGGAGGGAAAAAATCTATTAAATGGGGGTGCTCTGAATCAAATCTATCAAAATTATTGTGTGAGCCAAAGGCCAAGGGCATGACAAACATGGGCTACTAATACCCAACCCCTATGGGGGGCCCTACTGATTGAAGCCTTTTGAATGTACTTTTCTACCATATGCTCACCACATTTGCCTTCTCTCCTTTAGCTAGAAGATGTTAGGATCTAGTGTAGGTTAACTTCATCAACATGTAGTCATTACATAGAATGTTGACAAAGTTAGTTCGTACAACTACTTTGTCAACATTTAGCCTTACGATGACAAGATTGCAAGTTAGGTTCTTGTTAGGTATAAATATTTAGATTTGATTCCATGGTAAGGTTGTTAGTATGTTTAATGTTGTAATAATATTTAGGTATTATAATTCACAATTATTACATGAAAATAATAAAGATCTAGGTATATTAAAATAATTTGAAATGCAATTAAAAAGAATGATGTCATTTTAATCAACATTTAGTAGTGTTTTCTTAGTTTATGTAGATATTGGGATAGTTTGTGGTGTTTTCAAGCTAATATGATTGGCATGTGAATATTGAAAGAATCTTTAGATATTTGATGGAGAGATCTAACAAAATATGATTAGATAGGTTTTTCTATTGCAACAATAATATAGTTTAATAATCCTCCCTAATATCCTTGCATTTAGAGTACTATGACTCATACATAATGTAATATATGATGCTCATGTCATGGGTTGAACAAATACAAATTTCACCTAGATCCCTCTTTTTGCTTTTTTGTTTACTTGCTTGTTGTTTGGGAGAGGTGTGTTTGGATTCTCTTGGGGCCCTTGTCTTGGGAAATTAAAAATTGAGATATATAAAGTATAATAGAAGATGGTGAACACAAGTAGTCAATATTTATAAGTTTGATTTTTTCTTTTTTAAAATTATAATAAAAATTAATATTATGGTTTTTAAGAGGATTTTATATTATTTATAAGTTTGTTGAGGATTTTATATCATTTATAAGATTGTTTTGTTATTTCATGTGAATGTACAAATCTTAGGTTGAAATTTTTTTGATTAAGAATCAAAGATCGATGGGTATCTATTCTATCCAAGTCATTTGAATTTTGTCAACATTAATGACATATTTATCTTCCTAAATATCATAGATAAACCAACAGTCTAAAATGATATCAATAGATTTGACACTTCTTTGACTGAGAATCAAAGATCGAGAGATATCCATTTTGTCAAAGTCATTTGAGGCACGATGCCAACCTCATCTCTTTATGATGTTGAAGCCTTACACTCAAAAACACTTAATCTCTAGTGGGGTCATTCAAAACCATTTAACTTCACAACTACACCAATGACCTATTGCCATTACAACTTTTTCAACCGTACATTTATTTAACTTAATTTGAGTATTTGTGATGGTTAGCATCCCAAGACTTATATGAGAACTATTTTATAAGGTCATTTGATGAGCAAAGTTTTTTAATTTTGAAGAAATAATGATATACATTTTTCCCTAAATATCATAGATAAAGAAACTATCTAAAATGATATCAATAAATTTAAGAAAAAATATCTTCATAGGTGATGTATTTTATAACATGGAAAATAATTTCATCCCACCCACCTAGAAGGAATTTCATTTAATTTCTTTATTGTATTTATGCTTAAATTATTATAAATAAAAATTGAAAAGAAAACTTAAGAAGAATAATAATAAATAAAAATCAATATTAGTTGATGCATATTATGGTTTTTATAGAGGATTTTATATCATGCATAAGATTGTTTTGTTATTTCATATGAAAGTAAAAATTTTAGGTTAAAACTTCTTTGAGTGAGAATCATAGATCAAGGGATATCCATTTTCTCAAAGTTGTTTGAGGCATGATCTCGACCTCATCTCTTATGATGTTGAGGCCTTACACTCAAAAAGACTTGATCTCGTGTGGGGTCATTCAAAACCATTTAACTTCACCACTACACCAATGACCCATTGTTATTATGACTTTTTCAACCATACATTTCTTTAACTTAATTTGAGCATTCATCATGGATAGCATCCTAGGACTTATATGAGGATTATTTATAAGGTCATGATGAGCAAAAAAAATTAATTATGGAGAAATAATGATATATTTATCTTCCCAAATATCATAGATAAAGAAATATTTTAAAATGATATCAATAGATTTAAGAAAAGCTATCTTCATATATGATATATTTTATAACATGGAAAATAAATTCATCCCACTCTTCATATATATGTATATGTATACATACATATATATAGTTCTATTTATATAGTCTTTATATTTATATTTATCTTTGCTCTTGCTTCTTATTTTTCTTATTTCTTTTGTTTATTGGTTTCATTTTGTGTGGTATTCCTTTGTTCTATTAACACACACACACACACACACACACACACACACACACACACACACACACACACAGTCTTTATATTTATATTTATTTTTCGCTCTTGCTTCTTATTAGTCTTATTAGTTTCATTTTTTGCTCTCTCTCTCTCTCTCTCTCTCTCTCTCTCTCTCACACACACACACACACACACACACACACACACACACACACATATTCGCTCTTGTTTCTTATTCAAGTCTTATTTCTTTTGTTTATTGGTTTCATTTTTTGGTATTCCTTTGTTATATTAATCCTTATCTATTTATGTGAGTGTTGTTATTGATTTCTAGTGAAACAATTATATTTTTTATTGTTTTGTTTTGTTCTTTTTATTTATTTATTTATTTATTTTATTGGAATAAGCAATTAAAAAATTTACAGAGTAGCAGATTACAAAATATAACCCAGCTGACTTGAAGACAACAAATAACAGAGAATTTACATCACCAGCATTGAAGTAGCATCAAAATCAAACAAAGGTAGTGGTGGAAAAACTACAGTGACAAAGGCAGTGCTGGAAAAACTATAGTGGATGATGACAAATACAGAAGACATGAAACAACACTGCAATATCAACCACAATACATAACCCATGTTGATCACATGGTTTGAATTATTAGTGTGCTTGTTTATTTTATATTTTTAGCTAGTTCTTAGGTTCTTGATTATTCTATTTATGTTGCATCAACTTTTTTATTATTTATTTATCTTTTATTTTTATGTTTATCCATTTATTTACTTCTTCCTCTCCTTTTTTAGTCTTTTTTGGTTGTTCCTTTTCTTTTATTTTTTTCCTTTTTTTATTATTTTCTTTTCTTGCTAGTCGTCCTTTCTTGTTCTTTGTGTCTCATCCTTCCATTTTTTTTAGCCATCTAGGCCTGCTACTTAGCTACTTTTCAATTTCGTTTACTCTCTATCATCATGATAATGGATCACAGAGTGTGATCTGAAACATCGATGTCAAAAAATATTCACACAATCTAATCCAGAAACAATTGATTCCTAACATATAGATTGTGGAAATTCAATGTTTGTTATTCATCCCACTCAATTAGAAGGAGGTTCATATTTTTTATTTATTGTATTTATGCTTAATAGTCCATACAATAAGAAAGTTTCAAAATTTCATAAATAATTACTTCAAAGTAAAATTAAGAATAATAATAAATAATTTTAAAATAACATATTTTATTTGATATATTTTTAAATTTAAAATAAATTATAATAATTATTGTTTCAATAAAAATGATTAAACGATCAAATCAACTGTATTCGTTTGTGGTTTGCAAATTTTCGCGGGTATGGAGGACAGACGTCATTTGGGTTCATGGGCAGATGTCGATTGGGAGGATCCACCGCATACCCCGCAGTGGGTTTTCACCAATGGTTGATGGGAGGACAAAGCCTGGCACACTACCAAGGCTGGGCGGAAGGGTTTGTATCATCCAGTTTCACATTACTTTCAGGGCTTCTTTCACAGACAAGGCTTTTCCTCTCGACACCAGTTTCCTTCATTGTCTTCCCGTCGTCTGCACTCTCAGGGCTTGCGGCCTCGTTAGCAGTTCATCTCGAAATCAAAATGGAATCGTCTCCGTGGTGACAATCACTCTTCTACCCAAAATGCGACTTCAAGAACTAGGGTTTCCCTAGCGGATGCTTTTCTTTACGCGAATTTGAAGAACACGATAACTTCGAACCCTAAAGTTGCTTCTCCAGGGAAGGAACAGGTTGTGATTTTGGGAACTAGGGTTTCTTTGACGGATCCTTTACATACTGCGAAGTTGAAGAATATGGTAATCTCAAACCCTAAAATTGCTTCTCCAGGGAAGGATATGGTAAGCACCCCTCTGGAACCCATTATTTCTCCTTCTGTCTGGGTGCCGATACCTTGCATTGATTTAGTAGGAACATTAGTTGACATGAAAGCGCAATGCTTGCATTTGAATGCTGTGTTGGGGGAAATTTGGGGGGATCAATTGGGATTGTCTAAACTTTATTTGAAATTGCAAAAATGTTGGAAAAATTTGCATTATTTCCAATTAATTTCAGCTACTTCTTTTGTTATTGTCTTTGATTCCTCTTTGTTTTGCATGGATGTTTTGGTAACTGAACATCACAGGTTTGGTAATCATCTCTTGTCTGTGTCGATGTGGAAGCCCTTTTTGTGCCTACTTGGTCCAAAAAGAAGTTAACTCCTTACTGGTTCGGTTTACCAAAGATTCCCTTTGAGTTTATGGATCCTACTGTACTACAACAAATTGGGAATTCATTTGGCTCTTTTATAACTTCTCAAATGGATTTTTCAGAGGGGGAAGTTCAGGTAAAAATTTATGTTTTGGTTAAACCTGATTTAGCGCATCCCCGTTCTTGTAATATCAAGTCTCAGGAAGGTATCTGGCGTCAGAATATTTAATGGTTAGATTCTAATCTTCTTCAACCCCCTCTTATCCTAGATGCAACATTATTCATGGATTTTAAGAAACATCATCCTTCAATTGAGATTGCTCCTAAGACTTCTCCTTCTTTACATGTGGACCACTTGGGTGTGACTTCTTTGAGTAAACCTCAGAATAATCGTCCTCCAGTTGAGACTGCTCCTAAGACTTCTCCTTCTTTACATGTGGACCACTTGGGTGCAACTTCTTTGAGTAAACCTTAGAATATCTCTGACGTAAGAACTTTCCCTTTGCTCCCTGATCAGTCAAACATTCCACCTAGTTCCTTAATAGGGTATCCTGAGTTTATGTTTCACCCTCAGAAATCTTTTGGGTTGTACCAAATTCTGAGCCAGGTTGATGGATTGCCTTTAAAACCTAAGCCCTTAGAACCTACTAGGAAGAATATAGGTTCTCAACTGAATTCTAAGGTTCCTTTTGTTGTAACTCCACAGGATTCGATTCTAATTTCTGAAATTCAGAATCTTGCCTCTTCTCTTGCCCATCAGGGGCAAAACGTTTGTGATAAGGAAGTAAATCGGGGTTGTAATATGATGTTGGAAGTGGTTGTGCCTGATATAGAATTGGTTGATCAAGTGAATGATTTGTTTATTATGCATGCCCCTCATTCAGCAGGGGAAGTTGCGGATAGAGTTATTGATGCAATTGATACTGACTTAGGTGGGATTCATTCTTCCCTTCCTATTACTTTAACATCTAATCCTTTTGAGATCCTGGCTTCTAAGGATTTGGGGTCTGTTATGGCAGATGGCTTAGTCTCCCCAAAATCTGATAAGACTCTACCAATTGTTCAAACTTCTTTATTCTTAACACCACCCGTTGGCTTGCGTAGACAAGGTAGACCCCCTAAGAAAGCTCAGACTCAACTAGAAATTGATGTAGGGGTACAAAAAACTTTGTCCCTCTCTCCTGGTATGGGTCAGGGGAGAAAGACTCTTTCCCTAGGAAGACCTAAAAAATCTAGCTCGACTCCTTTAAAGGGGAAAAAGAAAAAAGGGAAGCCTCTGCTGACTAGTCCTCCAGTGACTAGGTCAGGGGCTGTTAAAAGAAACCTACAGAGTTGTTTTGGTAATAATACTAAAGCTCTATACATTGAGAAGAGGGGAGCCTCAGCCTCCCCTCGAGGGCAATGAAGATTATCTCTTGGAAAGTTAGGGGCTTAAATGCCCCTAACAAGCACCACTTGATTAAATCCCAGATGGATTTGATTAAGTGTGATATCATTATGTTGCAAGAGACTAAATTATCTCAAGGGTCCGCGGATGTTCTTTTTTCATCTTGGAGAAGGTGGAATTTTATTTCTCATCTAGCTACTGGAGCTTCTGGAGGCCTAGCATTACTTTGGAATAATTTCAATATAGATGTAAAGCTAGTAACTTCGGCTGCAAACTGGATGTTGTTTTTTATTCTTAGTAAGGTTTCTAAGGTTAAGATTTGGTTATTTAATGTTTATGCTCCTTCTACGATTCATGCTAAATATAAGTTATGGAGTGATTTGAAAAGGATTGCTTCTCCCTTAAAGAAGGGGTCTTTAGTCATTTTTGGGGGAGATTTTAATGTAATCATAGACTCAAGCAAAAAGAGAGGAGGCATTTTACCGACTAAGAAAACTATCGTTGACTTTGGGAATTTTATTCTTGACATGAACCTCTTTGATTGTAAATTTCAAAATGGGGTTTTTACTTGGACAAATATGAGAAGAGATTTCTCTCAAATAGCAGAGAGGCTAGACCGTTTCTTGCTTTCAGAATCTTGCTTACAATCAGATTTTGAGTTTTTTCCCTCTATTTTGCCTTTGTCAGGTTCGGATCACTTTCCGTTCTCAATAACTATCTTGGAGGGTAGTCCTAATCCTAAGTATTCATTTAAATTTGAACCTATGTGGTTTAGGGATTCTTATTTTTTACCCCTTCTTAAGGCATGGTGGGAATCAACTCCTTTTTTCCCAGGGTCTCGAATGTTTTAGATTGTCAAGAAACTTAGCTTTCTTAAGAATAATATTCGAGAGTGGAATTCTTCACATTTTAAGAATATTTTTTATGAAAAATAAAGAATTTGGGATATGATTGAATATTTAAATACGCATGTACTTACTCATGGTATGGCTTCACATGTATTTGATGAATTAAAATATTTAAAATCAGAATTAGAGGAGACAAAAATCTAGGGAAATGTGGCTTTCAGATGGGGACAAAAATACAAAGTTTTTTCACTCTTCCACCAAACTAAAATGGAGTAGAAATAGGATATCTTGCATAGAGGATCCCAATGGGAAGTTACTTAATGAATCAGAAGACATTGCATCAGAAGCAGTGAATTTTTTTATATCATTATTGACCTTGGAGGGTGGATGTAGTTCGAATGAATTTTTCTCAGATATTCCCTCCTTAGTGTCCATGGAAGATAATAGGATGTTGTTGTCTCTTTTCTCTTTGGAAGAAGTTAAATGCGTGGTCTTTGATATGAATCCTAACAAGGCTCCAGGTCCAGATGGGTTTACTACTTTATTCTTCCAAAAGTGTTGGGACTTTGTGGGCAAAGATGTCTTTTTGGCTTTGGAAGAGGCTAGGAGAAATAGGTCGATCCTAAAAGAACTTAATACCACATTGATTGCCATTATCCCGAAAAAAGAGGTCATTAAGACCTTTGTTGACTTTCGTCCTATTGATTTATGCAACACCCTGTATAAAATATTTACTAAGGCAATTTCTCTCCGATTGGCAAAACTTCTTCCTAAAATCATCTCCTTAGAGCAAGGTGTTTTTTTCCCTGGAAGGGAAACACCGGAGGGAGCCATTGTGGCTCAT
Source organism: Cryptomeria japonica (assembly GCF_030272615.1). NCBI lineage: Eukaryota > Viridiplantae > Streptophyta > Pinopsida > Cupressales > Cupressaceae > Cryptomeria > Cryptomeria japonica. The sequence goes on from NC_081412.1 coordinate 173,881,047, forward strand.
GAAGTGCTGCATTCAATCTCTACTTAGAGGGTCCCATCTATGATTCTCAAATTGGATATGATGAAGGCATATGATAGGGTTAAGTGGGAGGCATTAGGATGTGTTCTTCTCAAACTAGGTTTCTCCAAGGCTTGGGTCAAGTGGATAAAGGCCCTTATTTCCACTGCCATATTTTTGGTGTTAATTAATGGTTCTGCTTGTGGTTTTTTCTCCTCTTCAAGAGGATTGAGGCAGGGGGACCCTCTGTTCCCTTTTTTGTTTATACTCTTAGTTGAATCCTTTAGCTGGGCAATTAAGGCTGCAAAGTCTAAAGGATTTTGGAAGGGGGTTGCGATCCATGGAGTTCCAGTTCCTATCTCACATTGTTTATTTGTTGATGACACTCTTCTTTTTGGTCAGGCTTCCTTAAGGGAGGCTAATACTATAAATGGGATTATTCAAAAGTATGCGGCTTTTTCTGGCCAAAAAGTCAATATTGAGAAGTCTAAAATATTCTTCCTTAACACATCATAGTTAGTTCAGCAATGATTGCAGATCTTTTGGGGTTTTGAACCTAACACTCTTCCTTGTAAGTATCTTGGTATTTCTTTTTTTTATTAAAAAAGACACTTTATCCTTTTGGGATAAGCTCATTTCTGTCATCTCAAAGAGGATTTTATCTTGGAGCCATAAATGGTTAAGCCTTGCAGAGAAACTTGTCCTGATTCAATCTGTGTTGAACTCGGTCCCTATTTATCTTATGCCAGTAATAAAAACCCCCAAATCGGTGTTAGTAAGCCTTCAGGACACTCTTAGGTCCTTTTTATGGAATAGTAATAAAGATGGGAAGATTAAACTTCCTTTAGTAGCTTGGGATAAAGTTTGTCTGCCCAAAGATAGGGGGGGTACATGAATTAGAAATTTGGATATTCAGAATCTGGCTCTGGGAGCTAAATTGGTCTGGAAATTATATGAGAATTCTGATTCTTTTTGGGCACAAATAATGTTTGCGAAATATTTGAATAATGGACCTAGGGAGTATGTTTTTCAAATTTCAAAATTACCTTTAGGTTTGGTTATGTGGAATTTTATTTGCAAATGTCGAAAGGTTATTTTGCCACACCTTTCTTGGATTGCTCATAATGGGAAAAAGGTTAGATTTTGGGAGGAAGTGTGGAATGGTCATACTCCCTTACGAAATATAAGGGATTGGTCCCCTTTTATAGCTACCCTTTCTTCCCTTTGGGGGGTTTATGTGGCAGATTACTTCGAGGTAATTCATAATGGTGATCTGAAGTTGGCTAAATGGAAGTCCATTGAGTTCTTGGATGTTGAGAATGATCTCAAGCGACATTATGCTAAGGCCTTGGATGAAAGAATGATTATCCTATCTGACACTGAAGATGAACTTGTATGGACTAGGAACACCTCAGGTAAATATACGGTTAAGGATGGGTATAATTCTCTTGTGCCGGCCAATGACTCATCCTCTTGGCCACATAAGTTTTTTTAGCATTCGGCCTGTCTATCGAAGGCTAGGGCTTTTGCCTGGGTAGCAGTCTAGGAAAGGGTACTTACAAGCATCCACTTGGATAGAATTGGTATCACTAATGTTTTTACTTGTGTGTTATGCAAAAAAAATTTGGAATCCTCCTCTCATCTTTTTCTTCATTGTGATTTTACTTTTCAATGCTGGTAGTGGCTTTTTGACAAACTGAATCTGTCTTTTGTTATAAAGAAAAGATCTTATTTCACACTTTAGAGCTTGGTCTCTTCTGTTTGCCTCATCCTTCTATGCTTGTCTTTGGATTGTTTCCCCTTCTATCTTAATCTGGAATATTTGGTTAGAAAGAAACAATAGGATCTTCAAAAAGACTAGTTCTTCTCTTGAGGAGATTTTATTGAAAATTGAATCCTCCATTTCAGAAGTTGTCTTGACTTATATTTTGAAGAACCTTGACAAACTTTCCTCTTTCTCGCACTGGGATAGTAGGGTGATGAGGGTCTGGAAGCTATTATCTATTTTGCCTTCTCGTGGTTCCATTTTGAAAAACATAGATGTTTTATCAAAAAGAGCTGCAGCTATTTGGAAGCCTCCTCCTAATGCGCATTATAAAATGAATTTTGATGGTGCTTCTCGTGGAAACCCTGGTTTGGCAGGAGTAGGTATGGTGATTTTTGACCATCATGCTAATATTGTACAAGCTAGATGTCATGCGATTGGGCATCAGTCCAATAACTTTACAAAATTTAATGCCCTGTCTCTGGGCTTAGACATGGCTATATCCTTGAGCATCAAGGATCTTGTAATTGAAGGGGACTCGATGGTAACTATCCAATGTGTTATGAAGAAGAAATCTAACTGTTGGAAATTACAATATGTTCTGGAGTTAATTTTACAACAATTGGCTTTCTTTGATTCCTTCTTGATCACTCATTGCTTCAGAGAAATTAACATTATAGCGGATTTTTTGGCAAATTTAGCCATTGACATTAATGCAAATTTGTGGGATATAAATATGGAAGAGATCCCGCCTTCCCTTCTGAAACATTTGCATTAAGTCTTCTTGGTTTTTTCCATAGTATGATTTCATAAAAATCAAGAAAAATTATTAGCACCCTTATGCCTTGAGAGGTAAGCATGTTTGGTGTTCATGTGCAAATGGTAAGTATGCTTAGTAGGCAGTTATTAGTTGGCTATTCTGTATGTTTAGGATCTGTCATAAACAACAAGGATGGGTACCTATTATGGTATTAAGGTGGCGCCCTTTCTGCGCTTATGTTTTGGTGTGTGTTACTATGATTCGACATGATTTATCTGCTTTGTCGTTGCTCGTGTGTTTTAAGAAGATTATGGTTATATGAAGTACGATGGAATTGTGCTTCGGTTGCAATCATTCACGGTTTTTTATGTAGCCATTATGATAGGAGTAAGTAGCTTGTTATGTGGCATTGGTTGGGATATGCAGTACTAGTTTTTCAGCCGCCACTATCATGCAAATTTCTTCATTTATGTGTTATTTTGTATAAGCTTTAATCCTTCTTTAATTGGCTTCATTTGTAATCATGAAGTAGCATGATTTGATCGGTTCACATTTTTGGTGGTGCTTGGTCTTTATAAGCCGATATCTTTCTCAATATAGTAGTAAACAATTGAATTGATCTTTTTTGGGCTCTGTCATATGTCGAGTGCTTCGGCTCTTTCAAGATATAGGGTCATTGTTGAATGCTCGAGTGAGAGGGATAATGAGGTTCCAAGAAATAATTCTGAACTGCTTGTGGAAATGTTTTGTTTGCCTACTCCTCAGGTGGATTTTGAGGTTCGTAGGTTGTTGGGAACTATCTGGTTGCAATCTGGTTCTTCCTTTTCTAGTTCTGAGACTCTGTCTCGATTTCTTACTATTTGCCATGACATTTTGCTTGACATGGATTTACTCCAACTCTTGGTTCATACGTTTATCTCTCCCTCGATTTGCTCCTGGGACCTTGTTAGGTCTGCATTGGATAATTATCATTTTGAGTTGGGCTCTTTTTATTACGGGGGCTTTCTTTCTTGTTCTGATCTGTTGGATAATGGGAAATGTGGAGTTCTATTGTTTGAGATGAGAATGGGGTTATTATGTGATAGATTGGGGGACACCTTGTATGTTTTTGAAACCTTGCTAGAATCGGTTCCCTCATAGGTAATGGATAAAGCATTGATGGTGTTTGTGGGTTTACATTCTATGCTATCTTTTGGTTTTTTGGCCTTATCTCCTCCACGACTGGAATCTCCCTTGCAGATCATTCCTCCTTTGATCATGGATAGAGAACCCCCTAGTGAGAGCTCAAGTTCTTGGTTTCAGAATTAACTATGTGTGCAGATATGTTGTTTGTCTTTTTTGATGTAGGGTTCTAGTCGGTTGATATGTTTTTTGGCAAAGCTTTGGGAAGCCTTGAGGCTATGGATCACATCTCATGATTTTTGGGGTCATTTAATGCTATGTATATCTTTGAAAGCCATGTAATGGGAGGGTGATCAAAATCAAATATGTAATTGGGAATATGGGGCTTTTTAATTTTTTGTTTTGGGCCATAACCGGAGGTTTTCTTGCGGGTTCTTTCCTACCGGTATGCCCTTTGAACCCGATTGTATCAAAATTCAAAGTTAATAAAATATAGTTTAGTGGCTTGCCCGCTTTTATCGAAAAATAAATAAAAAATGATTAAACATTAGATAAGATGAATGTAGAGTTTTTTTCCCTTAAAAATCTTCATTAAAAATAACACTTCACTTTTTAATTATATATAAACATTTAAAAAATAATTATATGCATTTTAGTTTTTAATTGCATAGTTTTGATTAACTCATTTTTACCATCTTCTTGTCTTAGCATAATAATATTTTAAAGCAAATATGAGATACTAATCATGTATCTTTCTTAAGATGGTGTCAAATTAAAAGTTAATATATAAAATAGGGGAAAGGACCCAGTAGTTGAGCATGTTCTGATTCTTGTGATAGAAGTTGTTGATTTAATACTGCCATACTTGTTGATATAATGTCCAACTTTTGTACAACATTGCACCAATAGTTGTATGATAAGTACCAATAATTGAATGAAATATACCATTTTTTGTGAAAATTAACCAATCATATGATGCCACATCAGCTGCACAAGTATTGGTGCCCTTTTGCACACCTATTGGTCTCACTTTTTTTTTGGTTGTTTTGGATAGGTTGGCAAAAAGCATGCTGATTTGGTATCATATTTGATGATGTGGCACTGAAACCTTAGTTATAAGTAGGGAACCTCCCAAGTAAGCTTTTGCGAAAAATTCAAAGTGATTTAAAATTTCCACATAGGATTTTGAGAAGCGTGAAGTTAGGGTGCACAACTACTGGGTCCTATCCCCTAGTCTTGCTTGTTTTAAAATTTAAACAAAATGTTTCTATATGTGAATCAAATATGAATTGACTAAAGGAGAAAAGTAGGTGAGTGGAATTAGGTACAACGAATAAAATTATGGATGAAGTAAGAAGTGTGAACTAGATTTATTAGTTCTTGCCAAGGCAAGATACTTATGCATCCATTGTGTTCAATATTTCTATTACTTTAACCAATCAAATCATATAATTAAAAATTTTGAAACAAATTTCTATTGTTTACATTTATTTTTGCTTTTATATAATCATATATCATTTTTCATTCATTTGATTGGTCCATATTGTATAAAGTAGGTGTAAAAAATCAATTTACTTTTTTTTTTAATATTCCATATTTTAGTTTTCATCATGTCAAATATCAAATCATAATAAATATCAATTCTCATATTAATTTCGTAAAGGTACGATCTGTTGTTTGGATTTATGACTGTAGTTTCCAAATTGTACAGGCACATTATTCCAAGACCGACTGTTCTCCAACATCATATGTCTTAATCAGAGTAAGCGGGTCAAGTTAACCCTAGTTAGGACGGTTGGATTTTTTAGTTTTTAAATTATCATGTTTATCGAAGTTGGTAAAGAGGAGTCAAATTGACTGAAGAATTCTATTAATTTTGGTGATATTAATAAAAAAAGGTTAAAAGCAGTTAAAGGGGGATTTGAATTTCTTGCTTTGTTGAGAGGATTATGTTAATTTTTTTTCCCAAGTTTTATTTTACTTATTCTTTTAAGAGGTCGTGAGAGTGTTAATCCAAAAAAAAAAAAAATTTAAAATTTCAAACTATCTTTTTCTTGAAACTTTCAGCCTTATGGGTGTTTCTTTAATAAATATTATAGATACCATAATATTTCTCTCAATTTACTTGTTTCTTTAATAAATATTATAGATATCATAATATTTCTCTCAATTTACTTGTTTCTTTCTAAATGAACTTTGACCAGTATTATATGAATTTTTAGAACTAGTTTTAATTTAAATAATATAATTTTAGATTATTGTTTATATAATGATGAATATATAAGTATTATTATTATTATTTTTGAATTAATGTACGTAAATTACATAAATTTATATAATTAGAAAAAAATACCATCAATATAAGTAGTGTTATTATTATTTTTAAATCAATGTACGTAAATTACATAAATTTAAATAATCAGAAAAAAATACCATCAATAGTGTTGAATGATTTTTTATTAAAAGATGTTATAATTTATTTTATCTGTTTTTATTTATGAAAAAATTCATTTGAAAATAGATGTGCTTAAAAAAAATTACCATTAGTGTAAAGTGATTTTTATTATAATAATTTTATATAATTTAATTTGTGTTTTTTATTAAGAGATATTATATAATTTAATTTGTGTTTTTTAATTAATTAAAAAAAAAATCATTTCAAGCTCAATGTGTAATTTTATAAATAAATGGTCTTAATATGTACTTCTAGAAGTGGTCTTGAAATTTTTAAATATAAATTTAATTTTTGGATTGTTATTATTACCTCCACTTAATCATATATGTTGATTTAAACTATGAAACTCGTACCCTTAGAATTGAATTTAAGGACTCCTCTAATTCATTCTAAGACATTGAGAGTCATCTTAAATAATTATTTTGAGGCATTAACTACAACTACATCAACATTTAAGAACGTTAACACTACATTATATACTTGAATTAGCATCCAGATATATTGCATGTTGAATGCCATCTACAAGTAACAAATATATTTCAAATTATGTTATAACTAATAATACATCATTACAAATGCTTTTCTATTTCCTACTCTAAACTAACCATGATATTGGCAGGAACTTGATGATTTGCGTCTCATGTTATACATAAGAAAAGGAAGAGATTATAATGGCAATACCAATGTACGGACATTACATAAGGATATGGGATGGATTTTCAATAACTAAAGTCCCATTGTGGATTTCTAGGTACACTTTAGCAATAGAATTATGTCATGGTTGCGGCTAAACTGGCTCCAAAATTGCACGTCAATAACACGAAAAGTCAATAATACAATTTTTTTCAAAAATTACAGATCCTTGATCGTGATCAGCAGATTTAGCTATGACTTTGATTTTTTGAATTTTTTTTTGGAAAAGTCAATAACATGAGTTTTAAAAACCCTTTTTGGAGCCAGTTTAGTTGTGTCCTTATGTTATTTCCTATTAATTTGTGCACTTGTCTTCATGCAAGTGCATGCACCATAGGTTTGTATTAGACTTGTGTTAGTCCCCCCTGCAATTTTCCCTTTTGATGTTCATACTTACGGGTTGCCTTATTGTGCCTTTAGTTCCGTTGGGTCTTTTGTTCTCCTTCGTACTTGAACCATTGAACTCTTTCTAAAAGTTCAATAGGTTCAAGGTTCAAACCGTGCTTAAGTCATTAGTGGTCTTTGTCTTCGTGAGAGAAAGTGCGTTTTTGTTTTACGTCTTGAGTTTTGAACCCGTGAACCTTAATTGGTTCAAGGTTCAAAATGTCTTTTCTGAGTCACGACATTGTATTGTTGTATAATGAGCACGTGTCTATATGTTTTAAGTTAGTTTTCGACCTTGAACTTTGAACCAAATCTCAAGCGGTTCAAATGGGTCAAGGCTTCTACTTAATAATCATTGTTGATGTTCGTTCCTGGTATTGTTGTGTGTCGCTCATTCATTGATGTACTTCCAAAATGAACTTGAATCGTTGAACTTTTGGTCAAACAGTTCAAGGTTCATGAGTTCACTTCAAAACTAACTCTAAGGCTTTTTGATGATAATGAAAGTGGCACAGCAAGAAGGAATATCCCCTCATTCAGCAGTTTAAAATTCAAAATATGGAAAGTAATCATGAGTGCATCAACTACTTGTGCAGAAGTGATGGATAATTAAGAAGGTGTCAGATTTTAGTCATTTCACTGTTACTTCACACACTTGAGTAAATCATTATGAAGCGTGTGTGGCCTTATAGATATTTTCTCGTCTAATCAAAAAGAAGGTATGAATTTATTTCCATAGTTTGTAAGGGTTGCAGCTGCCATACTTGAGCAAATTGGAGGCGCCGAAGGTAAAACTAGCTTTGATTTCTTGAGGAAGTTTCTAGTTTTCATGGTGGTAATGGGTAAGTTCAGACAACTCCTCCTACATTGTGTTTCTTTAAGCTCTAAAGATTTATCAGTATAGGAAGAAAATATCTAAATTGTTGGAGTAGAATTCTGCCTTGTTTTAGAGTTTCTTGGTTAGAAGTATAGATAGGCAATATGAGGCCAATATTGTCGAAGCTTGGTTGGACCTCGTGTCTAGTGAGCATATTACGAGAGCTAGAAGACACTTCCTTGGTTCATGTTGATTTAGGGGATTTCTTAGACAGAGCCAAGAACCCTCAAACTGGTTCAATGAAGGAGAAAATGGTGAAAAGCGGTCTTGTTGAAGTTGTTGCCTTCCACTTGTCGTGCCATGTCCAGATTTGGTGATGGCTTGCATGAATAGGTATGATATAGATAATAGATGCATCAAAACTAGTAATGGTGAACTGCTAGTCAATATCAATAGAGAAACAGTAATGGTGACAATGGGAATTCCACACAAGGATGAATATGAGGACTGGACCATTGGGAACTTGCATGCCTATTTCTTAGAAAAGAAGAATAAGTACAGGAGTGTGATTGCTAGGAATTGGCTCCTAAAAATTCAGAAAGGAGGGTCGCGGATGCCAAAACCTCTGACTAGAGAGAACTTCATCATAGAAGTGCGGGATATTGTGATACTTCTGAACAGGGTGAAGGGAAACTCACATTCTTTCTACAGAGAAAATTTGATGTAATTTTTCGTCCAGGTGTTGTTATCTGGTGACAGGTATCTTGATTGGTCTCAGGTAATTGCAAAATGACTTCATGAAGGGTTGAATAATTTTGTGGGAATGTTAGGTTTTTATATGTCTTCTTATCTTTTCTACATACTAGCTTGAACAAGAGATTGGCCTAGTTTGCCAAATGAACCTTGGGTAGATGGGATGAGGGTGTATAATTTTTATCCCCTATTACAACAATAGAGACATGTTGAGCAAAGTGATAGATGGAATGGAGTCTTTGCAGGAAGACTTGCTTTTGAGCTCCAAGGGAATGTGAACAAGAGAATGTATGTTGAAGCAATGGAGTTCCTAAGCATATATGGTAGTTTCTTTATTCAATTTCCTAGGTTTACTTACCTGCGGGTAGGTAGTTTTGAGGGTCAACCATTCAAGCTGCCTAGGTATTATTTCGACAACTATGTACTTATAGAGGTGAGCAGGCAGCTAGCTCACATTGATAAGAGATTGGGAACAAAGGGCGAGTTTGGAGTAGTGCTCCTTGTTGAACTCAGATACTATAGCTGCAAATCTGTGTCTGATGCCCTGAATCTGGAATTAGAATTCAAGAGGATGAACTTGCAGCCATATGTGGCAAGGCAAAAGTTTGATAGTAGAGGTTATGCCATTGAAAACCTAAATGCAGATAACCATTTTTGCCATGAGCCTTAGTTGGAAGATTACTGGGAGAATTGCAGTGATGAATATGAGGTAAGGAAAAGACTGTGGTCAAGGTTCACTTTGCAACAAATAATTACCATGAAGCTTTCGATTAATATATTTGGAGTATCAGAAGATACAAGGGAAGATGTCCTTGATCTTGAGTTCGACATAGAGGTTCAAGGAAAACCAATTCCAGAGATTGATTGGAATAAAAAGGAGGATGACAATATTCAAACTAGAACCTTCAATATTGTAAGAAGAACATAAAGATGGTTCAGAAATCAAAAGTTTAAGGAGGGATCTCACATGTCCTCGCGTGAACTAAGAATTGATTCACACATTGTGACTCAATCTCCCATTTCTTCCACTAATGAAATTGTTAATGTTGCAGGTGTTTCAAGCCCTATTGTTGAAAAAATCCAACCTAGGAGGTCAAAGAAGTCACCATCAAGTCTCACAGTTGCTCGAGTAACTCGGTCTAGGAGTAAGAAGAAGAGTAGGGAGCCCATATTGAAATAGGTTGTTGTAGACCTAGACCCTAGTGAAGAGATAGAGGAAACAATGGTTCCACAGAATCTGGATGAACCTGAAATGTAGGAAATGGACACAAGCAAGGAAGATGAAAGCCGACAAGACCCCATGAACACCATGGTTGTTGTTACTTGACCCGATATACAGACAAATCCTCCACCTAAAGATCCTACAAGCACATTACGATGGTTGGAAGTTGCTATTGGAAAGAAATGAAGTGTAGTGCCGATTACAATCCCTATGGAAGACATGGTCAGCATATGTTTGGAAAAGGCATCAAAGTCAAAGAAACTCAAGACGCAAACAATACTTGAAGTAGATGAAGTAATAGGTCACTAAACAGTTGAGATAGATAAACCAATTCCAGGGAAGGATGCAAACAAAGCTACTGAGGAAGATTTCACAGTTGAAAAGATAGATTTGGGAGTTGCTTCGCGTGTCGTGGATGTTAAGCATTTGGAATCATCCACAAAAAGAATAATTTCAAGAACATGGAAAGATGAAAAAGCCAAAAGGGAATTGAAGAAAGTTGTTACTCTGATGGCTGAGTATATCAATGCCATCCATAGTCCAAATCCTGAACCTTTGTCACAGATACTGATATCATTTGATCCCAAATCTCCGACCAATTAGAAGATGTTGGACCAGGTTCAAAGGAACAGAGTAGTTACAGAAATGTTCAATAAATGGTTGGATCTTATTATGCAATAGGGATCATATTATATCGTTAGTCTAGTAAAAGTTTATAAAGATGTCAAGACTCTCAACAAGGAATTAGAGCTATAAATGGTGGCTTGGGAGAAAGAAAGAATCAAATGGGTGGCAGTCCTTGCACAAATGAATAATATACAGAAATATGGGGTGATGAAGTTCTTGGCTGAAAAACCAGTAGAAAGTTTGGACGATAATGTATTGTATGTATCAAGGAAGAATGTGGAGTGGCGCAACTCAATCATTAAAAAAGGTCACGAAGAGTCCACCAAATTGCTCAGAGGATTGACAGACTTGATCGATACAATACAGAAGGATCTCAAGTGCATTGACATCCAGCTCATGAAAGAGGGTGCCAAGACAATTAAGGCAACTGTAGATATGACCAAGATTTTTCAAGAAAGAATTCAATTCATTCAGATGACAAAATATTTGACCACGGATGACTTCTCAAAGGTGGCAAGGATCGAATCGATGCTCATAGTCTGTTCTGATCATTTGGAGGTACACAACGCAAAAATGGTACAAGTGAACATGGATAAGGAGGTGTGGAAGCAAAGGATTCAACACATTGGTCTTCCTTATTTTTAGGTCATCTTGAACTTCTCGGCGGCGCATCTAGAATGGCATGGCTCTACGGCAAAGTAGGACAGATCCATAACCTCTTCTACCATAGTGGAAGCATAGTTAATCCAAAAATGAGGCGTCAGCCTCACAGTGGCTGTTGATTTAGTTTTCTTTCCTATTATAGTAAATGGTTTCTTTAAATTTGGTTAAAGTAAAATGTAATTTTGTTATGTAAAACAATAAGCCTAGAGGCTACTTAAGTTGAAAAGCTTGTCTTTGTAAGGGTTCCAAAAAACTGTGATTTTTTTTTTGGTGCAGCAGATAATATTTTTGTTTTTCTATGAATTGTCTGAAAACAGAATGATTGATGATCAATAAAGTGCTATGTTATGCAGTCTTTGAATCTGTGTGTTTGAAGATTAGTAATCTTTCTTGAGTAAATTTCTATGGGCATGGTATCATTCTATGATCAATTATCTCTGTGTTTTTCTCAATTCATGGTTATCATTAGTTGTTAGAAGACTCATACATATTGATTTGCTTGATCCCTCTTTCCCTGTGAGGCACGAGAGAGTATCGATTGGCCTTCGGTATTGTTGAGCTTCTGCTATGCTTTGAATTTATAAAGTGAGCATGTTTGTGAATCGGAGTCTCTGAGCTCTCATTAAATTCTTTTAAAAGATTTCTTTGCTCTTAGTTTGGAGGCATTTATTTGTGTTGATGGATGAATGTTGAAGCCTTTCAATGCTTTTTGGTAAAAAGTATTAGCATTTCATTTATATAATAAATTCATTGCAAATCATATGAGGAGTTTCCCTCTAATGCAGAGGTTGAATTTTAATTAATTCATCCAACTATTGGTAGTTTGTTTCTTTTTATAAAGGGCAAAATAGAGTTATATCTTTTCTTAAGGAAGATAATTATTAAGATTTCAGAAAAGGGACAAATCTGTTTACCAACAAATTTTTGGCGACTCTGTTGGGGAGTTGAATTATAAGACTAGTCACCTAATTGCAAGACTGGAGATGAAGAGATATACTAGGTCCCAAAGAAGGGAGGGGGTAGTTGATTCTATCTTTCAGGAGTTACAAAACCTAAATTTTCAACCCACTTTTTCACCTCAAAGAAGAGCAAGAAGTAGGCCTCCTTCCCCATCACCATCATCTCTTGTGTCCTCAGTTTGTCAAGCTCTGACCTTGCATGGTATTGCTTTACCAAATATAATCAACCCAACTCCACTCAATATCATACTTCCAATGGCAGTAAATAATCCTTGGGGGGTTGTTGTAGGTCCATTGAAGTTAGGTTTAAATCCCAATCCCTTACCCAAAGGTGCTAGAGATCACCTACCAAAATTTAGTGGGGATGGAAAAATCATCGTTGATGAGCACCTAAATGCATTCAATGTGGCTTGTGGGATAATTGCGGTTCAACATGAAGATGTTGCTGTAAGATTGTTTGTCCAGACACTAACTAGAGTAGCAACAGATTGGTTCTATCACCTACCAAATAGTGTGATAACAACTTGGCAAGATCTAAAAATGAGGTTTGAGGCAAGATTCAAAGTGGCTGAAAATGAACATTCTCTCCTGGCTCAATTGGCCCAGTTAAAGAAAGAAATCCTGGAGTCTATGAGGGACTTTGTAGCAAAATTTGATAGGATTGTGCATAAAATTCCAGTTAATCAAAAGCCCTTAGATGATAATCTAAAGTGTTTCTTTATTAATTCTATGCCTTCAGAAATAGGTTTCCTGATTCGCAGGCAAAGGATTGTAGATTTAAGTGCTGCCAAAACACTTGGAATTGAGTTGGAAGATGATTTAATCATGATAGGTAAATGGAAAAGAGAAGTATAGACACCCATTGCTCAACCTTCTACTTCTTCTGACCCTGTAATCCAATGACTAATGAATGATGTGATTACTCTTAAAAGACAATTGGCTAAAGCCAGTACCTCATACCCATCTCCCTATCAAGACGTGCCCATGAGGAATACAAATCAGTCTTTGGGCTATGGGAACTAGACTCTGCAATTACCCCTTGCTCAGCAAAGATTAGCAATTGAGGCACCACCACCTAAAGGGAGTATGTGTGTTTTTCATCTCACCGATGAACATGATGGTAGTTCCTTTCCTAAAATGGTGCGCTATGCACAATTGATGAATTCTAAAGATACCTCAAATGAGTGGGGTGAAGAAGAATATTTAAAGCAACCTGGCGACTCTGAAATCCATTTCGTTGAGTATGAGTCAGATTCGGAAAGAGGAGGTGATATTTTGGTTACTTTAGAAGAACCTTCATGTGCTGTGCTCACAAGAAATCAACAAAATGTAAAACCTCAAGGTGCTTTTTCATCGTCAGCTGTGGCTTTCAAAGGTAAGGGGATTGACCCAAAATTTTATAACAATAATAAAAAATTGCAAGAACCTCCATCTTTAAAGTCTGTTGAAAAAGAGAGTTCATTTGATATTGTAGAATTTTGCAAATCTTCTCAAATTCAAATTACACCTGTCGAGTACCTTAAGCTAAATCCTAAATAACTAGATAGGCTCATACAATTTGTAAAAGAGAATAATGTACAACGGGCCAATGGGACACAACAATTGGTAAATGCCACATTGCCCTCACATTGTAATGAATTAGTTCACCCTGCGGCTTATGAAAAGATGCCTGAAATAACTACTCTTCAAACTGATTATTTTGTACCTTCCCTTGAGTCAAAACCAAAACCCTTTTACACATCATTATTCATAAATGGTCACAAGTTGAATAATTGTATTATAGATTCAGGTGCATCTGACAATATTATGCCTTCTGCAGTGGCTAAAGCATTAGGGTCGTCCTTGACAAAAAAATTTGGCACATGCTATTCTATGGTTTCAAAACAAATTCCTTTGCTAGGTCAAATTAAGGATGCTCAAGTAGTTCTTGCTTCCCACCCAAATAAAAGATCTAAGTTGACTATTCTGATAGCTGACAACCCAGCTAGCTATGGCATGTTGCTAAGTCATACTTTCTGTAGGGATTTAGGTGGTAAAATTAAAATGGATAGGTCTCAAGCTACAATCCCCGTTGGAAAATAGCGAGTCATTCTGCAGCCTGAACCGAAGTCTAAATTCATTGTTTTCCCTTCTGATGAGCCAAGAGCTCAAATTCTATATCATGATTGTCAATTTGGAAACTACATGATTTTGTCTGATAATGAGTTAGTGGAAGGTCCATCACAACCCGAGGGAGAAGAAAGCCTATGGTTAATGGAGTTTGATGGTAGTTATGCAGTGTCGGGTTCAGGTGCAGGGGTAGTGTTAATCCCACCTTCTGGTAACCATATTCCTTTCTCTTTTAAATTAGAATTGAAAAATACCAACAATATGACTAAGTATGAGGCTTTTTTGTTAGGTTTAGCTAAAGCGAAGAGGTTGGGAGTGAAACTCTTGTGGGTTAAAGGAGATGTTGAACTTATTGTAAAATAGGTTAGAGGGTTGTTTAATGTTAAAAATGAAAGATTGAAACACTATCAGAATAGGGTTTGGGATGAAATCAAAGATTTTGATGCATTTTCCATTGAAGTAATACCCAGGGGATTGAATTCAAAGGCAGATTCATTAGCAGTCTCAACTTCATTACTTGTCCCACATCCTGAATGTATTGATGATATTTACAGGGTAGAGTTGATATATCGGCCTAGTGTCCTAGACAACTCTGAGTTTTGACAGGTATTTGAAAGTGACAAACAAATAAATAACTTTATGCAAAGTGTAGACATGTTTTATGCCATATATTTTGAAGGTTCAGATGGAGAGTGCAAAGAATTCTCACTAGAATGAGCAAAGGAGCTGCCTGATGGAATCATGTAGTTGAAAGGAAACAAGATCCCTAAAGGATTGGTTTCATTGGAGCGTCTATTTGATCATCATGATGCCTACAAAAAGAACAAAGGTGATAAATCTCTAGAGGTTCAGGATATTGGGGGTTACGAAAAGATCAACATCGGTATTGAGGATGAGCCTAAATACATTAATCTAGGAAAGTGTTGTATGCCTGCAGAAAAGGAGATGTTCCCGAGTCTCTTGTTGGAGTTCAAGGACATGTTTTCTTGGTGCTATGACGATCTTAAAAAATTCAGAGATGGAAAATTCCAGCATCAGATTCCCCTGAAACCTGGAGTAAGTCCTTTCTGGCAAAAGCTTAGAAGCTTCAATCCAAAAGTAGCCGAGGTTATATTTCAAGAAGTGGATAAGATGTTAAAAGCCATGATTATATGTCCCATCCATCATTCTACATGGATAGCTAATATCGTACCTGTAAGAAAAAAATTTGGAGAAACAAGGATCTGTGTAGATTTTAGAAATCTAAATCAGGACCATATTCTACACAGTTTCAGGATCAAAGATGATGTCCATGCTTGATGGATTTTTGGGATATAATCATGTCAGTGTTCAGGACAATGATCAACATAAAATTACCTTTATTACTTCCTGGGGCACATTTTCCTATAATCGAATGCCTTTCTGTTTTATTAATGCAAGAGTGACATTTCAGCGTGCTACGGATTTATCCTTCGGTCACTTAAAGGATATTATTATTGTTGTATATATGGATGACTTAACAGTATTCTCCAAAAGAAGAAAGCATCACCCGCGGGACCTAAGACAAGTGTTACAAAGGTACCGCGAGCATGGGGTATCCTTGAACCCGAAGAAGTTGGTGTTTGGAGTCACATAGGGTAAGTTGCTTGGTCATATTGTTTCTAACGAACGGGTGAAAATAGAGCCTGAGAGGGTAAGAGAAATTCAACAGCTAACTCTACCATCAAGTAGGAATGTCGTTAGATCCTTCTTCAGATAGGTAAATTTTCTGAGGAGGTTCATCCCAGATTTTGTGGAGACTACCAAGTATATTGTGAATTTGATGAGTGAAAAAAAACCTTTTAAATGGAATGAGGAAGGGAAGAAAGCCTTCGAGTCAATAAAGAATGCTATTGGTCATGCACCTGTTCTGGTTAATCCTGATTTTAGTAAAGATTTTGTTATCTACTGTTATGCCTCAAAGCACACTATGTTAGGAATTTTATTACAGAAGAATGAAGATAATGATGAAGTCCCGATATCATTCATGAGTGTACCACTAAAAAAACATGAATTGAAGTATTCAATAATGGAAAAGCAAGCATATGCAGTTTTGAAGGCTGTAAAGGAGTTTAGGTATTATATTCTCCATTCCACAAAATCGTTTATGTGCCTCATTCATCAGTCAAGAGTATATTGACACAACAAGACATAGGGATGAATAATAGAGCCTCCTGGGTGTCAAAAATCCAGGAGTTCAATTTAGATATTAGGCCCACAAAATTGTTAAGAGGGCAGGGCTTGTGCAAGCTAATTGTTGAGAGTAAAGAGGAAGTGACAAAGGAATTGCCCTTAGTCTTGTTTGTTGGTCTTCAAGATTCCTAGTTTGTAGATGTCGCTTATTACTTGACGTATGCGGAATTCCCAGAACATCTTTCTTCAAAAGAGAAGATGAACTTGAGATTAAAAGTTGCTAAGTATGTCATTTTTAGTGATGTATTATATAAGAGGGGATTGGATGGGACCTTCTTGCGCTGTGTCGATAAATTGCTTCAGGAGTCTGTGTTAAAAACATTTCATGATGAAGCCTATGGCAGCCATTTCTCTTCAATAGTGTCTGCCTACAAAATTTTAAAGAATTGTTATTACTGGCCAGGGATGTTCAGGGACACGTATGCATGGGTGGCCAAGTGTGAAAAATGTAAGTTGTTCACAAGTAAGCCGCAACTTGCCGCATTACCACTCTGACCCGTGGTTATGGATGAACCCTTCAAGCAATGGGGTTTGGATTTTATTGGCCCTCTGACACCTACTTCTAGTGCGGGACACACCCATATATTGACAGCTACAAACTATTTTACTAAATGGGTTGAGGCCATCGCGGTACGGAAGACATCCTCGGAGGTTGTTTGTAACTTTCTGAAAGAGAACATCCTGGTTCGATTTGGGGTCTCGCTAAAAATTATGGCTAACAATGCTACTAATTTCTCTTTTGCCAAGATTTCTTTATTTTTCTATGACCATGGAATATCTCTTGCTTGCTCTTCTAATTATTATCCTCAGGGAAATAGGCAAGCTGAATCCAGTAATAAAAACCTCATAAATATCATGAAAAAATTAGTGAGTGAAAACTTCAAGGATTGGCATAAAAAGATGTATGAAGCCCTTTGGGCTGATGGTACATCACCAAAGAGGTCTATCGGGATGTCACCGTTTGAACTGGTCTATGGTGTAGGCGCTCAGGTAGCACTTGCTTTGGAACTAGTAGCTACTAGGTTACAAACTCTCATTGAAGATGCTTATTTTCAGAATTCTCTAGAAAAGAGGATTATGCATTTGATGAGAATTGATGAAGAAAGGGATAAATTAGTGGACCGGATAACAGAGCACCAAATGAGGGTGAAGAATATATTTGGCAAGCGGGAAAGGCCATGGAAGTTCATGCTAGGCGATCAAGTACTGCTCTGGGACAGAAGAAGGGAACCCAAAGGGGCACGTGTAAAGTTTGAATTGCTCTAGAAAGGACCATTCTTGATTCATGAGGTAAAAGGACCAAATTCATTCAAACTTGCATATCTGGATGGTACTACTCTTCCTCTGACCTATAATGGTCAGGATTTGAAATTGTATCAACTATAAACAAGAGTCCCTCGTGGTTTTGTATATAGTATTTGGTTGATCGATAGTTTTGTGTCTTTTCTGTTTTTGTTTCTATTTAGGTCTTTAAATAAAGTTTTCTTGCAAAACCAAAGATTTTGGAGTTCATTTCTAGTTCCTTCACAGTTCTAGTCCCTAGTTAGAGCCGATGTTAGTCCCCCCTACAATTTTCTCTTTTGATGTTCATACTTGCGGGTTGCCTTATTGTACCTTTAGTTCCATCAGGCCTTTTGTTCTCCTTCGTACTTGAACCGTTGAACTCTTTCTAAAAGTTCAATAGGTTCAAGGTAGAAAGAGAATTTAAGTCATTAGTGGTCTTTGTCTTCATGAGAGAAAGTGTGTTTTTGTTTTACATCTTGAGTTTTGAACCCGTGAACCTTAATTGGTTGAAGGTTCAAAATGTATTTTGTGAGTCGCGACATTGTATTGTTGTATAACGAGCACGTGTCTATATGTTTTAAGTTAGTTTCCAACCTTGAAATTTGAACCAAATCTCAAGCGGTTCAAATGGGTCAAGGCTTCTGCTTAATAATCATTGTTGATGCTCATTCCTAGTATTGTTGTGTGCCGCTCATTCATTGATGTCCTTCCTAAATGAACTTGAACCGTTGAACTTTTGGTCAAATGGTTCAAGGTTCATGAGTTCACTTCAAAACTAACTCTAAGGATTTTTTATGATAATGAAAGTGGCGTAGCAAGAAGGAATATTCCCTCATTCAACAGTTTAAAATTCAAAATATGGAAAGTAATCATGAGTGCATCAACTACTTGTGTGGAAGTGATGGATAATTAAGAAGGTGTCAGGTTTTAGTCATTTAACTGTTACTTCGCACGCTTGAGTAAATCATTATGAAATGTGTGTGGCCTTATAGCTATTTTCCCATCTGATAAAAAGGAAGGTATGAATTTATTTCCATAGTTTGTAAGGGTTGCAGCTGCCATACTTGAGCAAATTGGAGGCGCCAAAGGTAAAACTGGCTCTGATTTCCTAAGGAAGTTTCCGGTTTTCATGGTGGTAACGGGTAAGTTCAGATGACTCCTCCTAAGCTGTGTTTCTTTAAGTTCTAAAGATTTATCAGTATAGGAAGAAAATCTCTAAATTGTTGGAGTAGAATTCTGCCTTGTTTTAGAGTTTCTTGGTTAGAAGTATAGATAGGCAATATGAGGCCAATATTGTCGAAGCTTGGTCGGACCTCGTGTCTAGTGAGCATATTACCAGAGCTAGAAGACACTTCCTTGGTTCATGTTGATTTAGGGGATTTCTTAGAGAGAGCCAAGAACCCTCAAACCGGTTCAATGATGGAGAAAATAGTGAAAACCGGTCTTGTTGAAGCTACTACCTTTCTGCTTGTCGCGCCATGTCCGGATTTGGTGATGGCTTGCATGAATAGGTATGATACAGAGAATAGATTTATCAGAACTAGTAATGGTGAACTGCTAGTCAATATCAATAGAGAAACGGTAATGGCGACAATGGGAATTCCACATAAGGACAAATATGAGGACTGGACCATTGGGAACTCGTATACCTATTTCTTGGAAAAGAAGAATAAGTACAGGAGTGTTATTGCTAGGAATTGGCTCCTAAAAATTTAGAAAGGAGGGTCACGGCTTCCAAAACCCCTGAGTAGAGAGAACTTCATCACAGAGGTGCTGGATATTTTTATACTTCTGAATAGGGTGAAGGGAAACTCACATTCTTTCTACTGGGAAGATTGGATGTACTTTTTCATCTAGGTGGTGTTATCTAGTGACAGGTATCTTGATTGGTCTCAGGTAATTGCAGAAAGACTTCATGAAGGGTTGAGTAATTTTGTGGAAATGTCAGGTTTTTATATCTCTTCTTATCTTCTCTACATACTAGCTTGTACAAGGGATTGGCCTGGTTTGCCAAATGAACCTTGGGTAGATGGGATGAGGGTGTATAATTTTTATCCCCTATTATAGCAGCAGAGACATGTTGATCAAATTGATAGATGGAGTGGAGTCTTCAGGGGAAGACTTGCTTTTGAGCTCTAGGGGAATGTGAACAAGAGAATGTTTGTTGAAGCAATAGAGTTTGATGCTTTGCAAAAAAGATTAGAAAATTTGTTTGATGACAACACACACAAGAGCACAAGAAACAAACGTTAGTGTTAGCAGCAAAAGATTATCCTAAACAAGCATATCAAGAGAGATATTAAGCATGAAATAGAAACCATACAAAAATAGAATAGATAAACTATACTCCTCCAAATGCTAATCAAGATGCTCATAGTTGCTCCTCCCTTTTTCCTCTCCTCTCCAAGTTCCACATGAGTGTAGCTCTCAACTTTTAGCACTAGCCATGGATGCCATATGGAGATTCAAGATGGTTGAATATGATAAGCAAATGCTATGCAAGTGTAGATAGTGATGCTATGAAAAAGCTCTATGCTAATACTAGTATAACAACAATACTCTAATGCTTCCTCCTTTGCTTGAGGAGAAGGGTTTTATTTATAGAAGAAATGGGGAAACGAAGGGTTAAGATTGAGCAATCTTAACAAGGGTTAGGATTGAAAGATATGCAACCTATGTGTGACTTTCAACCCAATCCCATGTTGACAAGTGTCACCATGAGGAGGCTTGAGAGGAGAGATAAGGAGCATTAAATGCTTGAGGGGACATGATGGTTACCCTAGGGGGTTGGGTTAGGGTTAGGTTAATGGATATTCCTTTTATCCAAGGGATAAATGAATGTGCAAGGGTTAAATGGTTACCTTAGTCAAAGAAATAAATGCTTTGAAGAGACCCATGAGTCAAAAGGATGGCTAAGTTAGAGGAAAGTCTCTAACCAAAGGTAAAAGGTGAGTTAACCATAAATGGTTATGTAAGAACCTTTAATGGTTTGGAAGACTTTAGAGGTTAACCATTTGAAGACATAAAGCCTTTAATGGTTATTGAAGACTTTGGAGGTTTTTGAGAAGTGACTTCCTATTATTTAGGAATGTGACAATGATTAGGATAGGATTAGGCTAATTAGGAGTTAGAAGAATCTAGAAGAGGTTTAGGCATGCAATTGGATTTTGTAGGAGAATGCAAGTGGGAGGAATTTTGGGATTTTCAATTAAAATAAAATCATTTATTTCAATTAAATGGTGTAATTTGCATTTGGATAGATATTTAAATAAATATTAATTTATTTAAATGTGAATATGAATTTTGGATTGTATTTAAATAAATATTAATTTATTTACATGAGAAAAAGGAAGATAAAGTATTAAATGCTTGAAGACTTTGAGGGAAACCATTACAGGCTTAAGAAGACTCTAGAAAGAAGCCATTAAGTTTGAAGACTTTAAGGGAAACCATTAAAGGCTTGAGAAGACTCTAGAAGGAAGCCATTAAGTTTGTGTTGGCAAATGCACACTCCAATGAGACATTGTAGGTGATTGAAGGTATTGTTATTGATGGAAACCTTACAATCATGTGATACCGGCAGGCAGACTCAGGCACAGACAGACTCTACACCGGCATACAGTTCACCGGCACCCAAAAGATTGATTATTGACACCTTGGCCGACAACAATTTTATATAAATGTATTTTGTAATTAATTGTAAAATCTTTTGTAAGCCGACATGGAGGATTGTAATATGACTCATATATGTATGAGATCATTGTAGATCATTTCATAATAATAAAAATGTGAAGTATGAAAAGAAGGTAGCAGAACTAATATGGGAATTATTGGATAAGGGTTTATGTATATTGCAGAGCTTAAACCGGTACTGAATCTACCATAGTAGATGCTGATCTGAAGCAGTACAAGACATTGGATTAGTTTAATCCAATTTTGTCAGTCAGTGTGACTTCTTTTGTAACTAAGTAGTGAGCTCTAGGCACTTGGCCTTCCTGTATGTGTAGGCTCCTATTGTAAGCAGTAATATTCTCTTATTGGCCAGTAAGTGAATATTGTGGGTCACAAATCCCACCGAAGTTTTTCCCACACTGGGTTTCTGTTAGAGTATTCGGGTATTTACTTGATTAATTAAACAATATTTGTTTAATTATTTAAGTTCCCTTTATCTCTTTTACACTTAAGCTAACTTTAGGTGCATATAATTAATTATTTTATTTAATTATTATGTGCAAACCTAGGTTTTTCCTTTTAGGGTTTCTTGACCTATTAAAGGTTGAGTTCTTTCTTTTCATTGTAAGAATCACATTACATATTTTTGTGAATATTGAGCTCTCTCTTTTTGAGCATATTCTCTGTGTATTTGTTTTTCTGTATTTGCTTCCTTGCTTCTCCTTGTAACAAGTTTTTCAACTTGCAGAGATTATTTGGGCTCCTGTGGTGTTGTATTTTCTCAACTCCTATATGGTATCAGAGCTTCAGATCTGCAACTACCTGTTCTTGTTTTGAGAATTTTGCTTTGGAAGCAGATCTGGGGTTTTAGGAATTTTTTATGTACCTAGGGTTTGATCTTTTTTTTTGAGCAATTTGGGCCTAAACGAATCTCGCCATCGTGTTCAAAAGGCCCAAAAACCCCTATGGCCATATAAAATTCGACCTATTTTGGTTCCTGAGCCTCTGGGTGAATTTTTTTCCTAGATCTAGGCTGTACGGCCCTGGCACGTAGATCGAGAAAAAAATTGAATTTTTTTGTTTTTTGCCTTTTTACGGCATGCAGGCCGAAATTTGCTTTTAAAAAAAAAATCTCTTAAAAAAAGCAAAAAAAAAAAAAAGGTTTTAAAAAAAAAAAATTGTTTTGGCTACATTTTTTTGGGAGGGGGGTTCTCCACGGTATGCAGGGTACCGTGGGGCCCCCTACCACCATGCAGGCCTTGCAGGTTGCCACTACACATACGCCACATGGACGCTGCCCTGCCTCGGGCCCCTCGCCGACCTCTGCACACCGGCTCCCGGCCCCCTACCGGCCTCTCTGCACCTCCGGCACCACCGGCCTGGCCCCCTCCAGTGAACCTCCACCGCCGCTGCCTGGCCCCCGGCCCCCGCTGGCCTCTCCACGCCAGCCGCTGCCACCTGCAGCACACAACCCCCACCGCAGCTGCTGGCCCCGCTGCCCTAGCGGCCCCTGCTCGACTCGACCTCCTTGCGGCCGCCGCCAGCAGCGCCACTCCGCTCCCCAGCCGCCGCCTACAGCACTGCCCCACCACGGCCTGCCGCCCCAGCGGCCCCTGCCCAATTGTTTTCCAGCCGACCACCGCCCAGCCACCGGGCCACCACCCACTAGCCAGTGGACCACCAAAGAGCCACAAAATCTCCTTTTTTGGCCTTTTTCAGGGGGGGTTTGGTTTTTTGGCTCTATCTTGGACATACAGAGTCATTTTTTCAAAAAAGAATAGGCGTCGGAAAGCTAGTTCTGAGCCTGACCTCATGGTGTTGGTAATTTTTCCCAAATTTTTTGTTTGACAATGTTAGTTTTCAGTCAAAGTGAGGTCTAGTTTTTGCACTCCGAGAGCCATAGAATGAGCATCCAACCTCCATTTTTTGAAAACTTTATATTTTCAGAAAGTGTGTGTTGTGTACTTTCCATCCATCTAAGTTTTATTTTCAGATTCTGCTCTATGCATATTTTATTCAATTTTTTGCTTTTCAGCACTCTGGTGGATATCGTGGTTGTTTCAGGTCCTGGGATCTCTTCTCTGAGTAGGGTGTCTCTACTTTGGTTCACGTTTCTATTTCCTGTCTTTTTATCATTGCAGCTTGTATTTATGCAAACGCACTAAGATAAAGTGCCATCATGCATTGTTTACTTGCAATATCTTGTGTCTTGTTGTACATGCACTATTGATCAAGTGTCATGGGGGGGTTGATGTTTGCCTGTTGTTTGCCATCTTCCTTTGTCCAGTGAGTGTTCCTTCCATGACATTCACCTCATGATGATGTGTCTCAACACCTTTGATGTTCTTGGTTCTTCGTCATGCAGTTTTTTTTTGCTGTCATTTTCAGTGTTCATGTCCCTCTCCCACTTCCGCATTATAAATGTATTTTGTAATTAATTGTAAAATCTTTTGTAAGCCGACATGGCGGATTGTAATATGACTCATATATGTATGAGATCATTGTAGATCATTATATTTATAATAAAAATGCGAAGTATGAAAAGAAGGTAGCAGAACTAATATGGGAATTATTGGATAAGGGTTTATGTATATTGCAGAGCTTAAACCGGTACTGAATCTAGCATAGCAGATGCTGATCTAAAGCAATACAAGACATTGAATTAGTTTAACCCAATTTTGTCAGTCAGTGTGACTTCTTTTGTAACTGAGTAGTGAGCTCTAGGCACTTGGCCTTCTTGTATGTGCAGGCCCCTATTGTAAGCAGTAATATTCTCTTATTGGCCAGTAAGTGAATATTGTGGGTCACAAATCCCACCGAGGTCTTTCCCACACCGGGTTTCTGTTAGAGTATTCAGGTATTTACTTGATTAATTAAACAATATTTGTTTAATTATTTAAGTTCCCTTTATCTCTTTTACACTTAAGCTAACTTTAGGTGCATATAATTAATTATTTTAATTAATTATTATGTGCAAACCTAGGTTTTCCCTTTTAGGGTTTCTTGACCTATTAAAGGTTGAGTTCTTTCTTTTCATTGTAAGAATCACATTACATATTTTTGTGAATATTGAGCTCTCTCTTTTTGAGCATATTCTCTGTGTATTTGTTTTTTTGTATTTGCTTCCTTGCTTCTCCTTGTAACAGGTTTTTCAACTTGCAGAGATTATTTGGGCTCCTGTGGTGTTGTATTTTCTCAACTCCTATAGTTTCCTCGTTAAAAGATTGTGTTATGGTGTGCTTTCCATGTTGTGGTTGTTATTTTTATTTGTTGCATTATTTTTAGTTTACCGATACACAGTTTTAATATGCTTTTCATGTTATAAGTTAAGAAAATTATTATACTGGTCAGATATTGATTCACCCCCCCCTCTCAGTATCTTTGGGAATCCTAACAATTAATATCAGAGCCTGGTCCTCTATTTTCAAAAGCCTAACAGCTTGAGGAAGATCTTGACACCAATAGAGATGGAAAATTTGAGAAAGCAATTGGAAACAACTCTTTCAGACTATGATGCAGAAAAAGTAAAGAATATCAAACTTGAGGATGATCTGAAGGCTACTCAGGATATTATTTGAAGACTTCAAGAAAATTTCACCTAAGCAAGAAATAAAAGAAGAGAACTTTGTGAGAAGATGCAGAATGAGGAAGATGAAAAGGAAACTCTTAATGATCTTGTGAACCAACTGAGACAAGATAACTGTACAATGAAGAATGAGATGCAAGACATGAATATGAGATTTTGTAAATAAATTGAAGATAGAAAGAAGAATGAAGATGACTTGAATAGAAGACTAAATGATGCTGGAAATGAAAACACAAGACTCAGTCATGAAAATGATATGTTGAAGACAGATTTGATGCACACACAAAATGATAGAATTGAACTCATGAGACAGAAAGGAATCTTGGAAAATGAATTGACTGCTGCAAATCAACAGAAGGAGAAATACAAGAAAAGTTCAGAAGAACTGGTTGACATGCTAAAGAATCAGAAACCAAATGGTGATACAAATGGCCTTGGCTTTGAAGCTGGTGAAAGCTCCGGTACTGCAAACAATCATGATCATAGCAAACCGGTAAGACAACCTAATGCTTAGAAATTTAATGGGAAATGTTTTAACTATAACAAGTATGGTCATAGAGAAAATTAGTGTAGATCTAGAAATCATCAGAACACTAATACATCCACCAGTCAATGTTCTAAATGCAAGAAAGTTGGTCATAATTCAGAAAATTGCAAAATGAATGTAAGATGTTATGTCTATGGAAGATCTGGACACCTATCTAATCAATGCAGAACACATACTGGCATAGGATATGGGAAAGCTATTCAGAAAAACAATGTGACTTATTATGCTTGTAACAAAATTGGACATATTGCAAAATTTTGTAGAAGCAAGACCCCACCGACAAATAAAAAAGGTCCTAGTTTGAAAGGTAAAGAAGAGGTTGAAGAGGTAAAGAAATAATTCTCAAAACAATGGATCAGAAAGTCAGATCATAATGTTGATGGGAATACTCCTCCACCGATAGAACAAAGTAACACTCCATCGGTAGGAGACTCTTCATCTAACTGAAGAAAAATCCTTTGGGGGTTTAGCAACAAACTGAAAAATATGCTATTATACCCTCGGTTGATGGTGAGAAGTTGAATTACTTCTTTACCGACAGATGAGTTAAGTTGTGACTTAACCAACAAGCATTAAATGTAGTAGTTGGAGAAAAGAACATTATAAAGCAAGTATTTTGGCTCTTTCTTATTCACCGAGCATTCAAATCTTCAAGAGCCTGAAAAATCCCGAGCAAAGGCATCCTTAGCAAAGAAGTGAAGTAGTTCATCCAAGCACTCATCCCTAAGGTAGATTGAGGTATTTATAAGCATGGCATCCTCCTCTATTCCTGAATTTATAGCAAACCCCACTGTAATTGAGGTTATCAAGTGCCCTAGACTTGTATTCAAGCTTGTTCCCGAAATAGGTAAGAAAGATGATAACATAGGTGGATTCTCTCAGGTTCCTAAAGGAGTAGTATATGCTAAAGATCCTAGAATATACATACACTGTCATATAGAGGAATTAGGAGATGATGAAATTAAGAAAATGTATAGCACTATGATTTGTGATAAAAATGACAATGTCAAGCCGGAACACAAGGTAGTAGAAACCCTAGCTTTTCTGGATATTCTTAGCATTCATGATTTTCCTGAAGATGTGATAAGAATAGTCCTAAGCAGAGTCCATGGTGAATTCTTCTAGCTGGATTCGATTCATAAAATCACAAAAGAATCCATTAAAGCAGTAATAGGGTTACCTTCCACCGGTAGCAGACCTGAGAGAACAAAAAGGGTCTCAAACGACATAGTGATGGATCTAACTGGTGCAACATTTGACAAAAGGTCTCTAAGGGTAAATGATGTGAATGACATCAATGTTAGATTTATCAGTATGATCTTAGGCTACAAAGCTACACATGCAAATAGGTTGAACTCAGTATCTAGCCTATGTATTTAAAATGCATATGACATGGTTAATGATAATGCTATAATAGATGTGTGTGAATGGCTCAAAGATGAATTGATAGACAATCTGAAAAAGATCAAAGGAGATAAGAAAGGAACCTTTAGATTTGGAAATTTTCTTGTATGTTTAATGTTGTATATTACTAAACAAGTACCCGGTATTGGTAGAAAACATTTTGGCTTTGATATACCGGTAGAAAAGCAACTATTGGATCTATTAAACAATATGGGAGAAAACTGAGAGAAAAACATAAACGAACATTTTCAAGCACTGAAGGCTCAAATGAAGATAAGAATAAGACTGTCACAGGAAATTGTAGATAAATATCAGAAGGAAATATGCTTTGTAATTAAAAAGGATGAAATCTAGATGGAGGCAGTTATCCCTAAGACAATCTAGGTAGCTGAAATGGGCTATGAGACAGATGATAACACTATTGAAACTTATGCAAAAGCCCTCCTTAAAGCACCACAAGAACCCTCTAAGAAAGTCTTTGGTAGTGTTGAAACAATAGAAAGTGGTATTCAGTCTAGGAAAAGAGTCAAGAAAGTTAAACAAACAGTAAGGAAAGGCACCGAACAAGCAAAAGCACTTAAGGAAGATGTATTGAAGCAAACTGGTATCAAAGAAAGTGAGTTGGAAGGACTTCAACCAGAAACTCATCTTTCACCGGTTGCAACTTCCTTTGAGAGTGATATGCCAGCGGTATTCAAAAGGGTAGAAAGGAAAAGAAAACCCTCACCGGTACCCTCACCCACTCCTAGAAAAACAAGACAAAAGCAAAAGGCAGTGAGGCCTCCAGCGAAAAAGTTGACTCCTAAGAAGAAGAAGGTAAAACAAGATATTGCTTCACTGGATAAACTCCTTAGTGAAATAACAGAAGATGGAAAGTTGAAAAACATCAGCAAAATGTACAACACACTTTCCACTGATGACAAAGAAAGCATTGAAAATAGTGTAGTTTTACACTTAGATATTTACAAGAAATTTTTGATGGAAATTGTTGATGAAATACCCAATGATTTGTATAGAAGACTAGAAGCTAGAAGGGTAGCCATTGTTGAGCTGGACAAGAAGATAAAAATTGAAAAATTACTTGCAGTGCATCTAGTAAACTCACCTGATGAGATAGACACACTAATCAGTGAAGCAAACCGGACAATATTTTCAATTGCTCACGGACCTGTAGCATTGATGGCAGGAATAGTGAATGAAGTCTCTGAAGAAACAACAGATGCATGGGACATATTCTTTGTAGGAAAAGAGAAACAAGAAGAGCTAATAAGACCTAAAACCATCAGGGTATACCAAAAGGACAAGGATAAGGGAAAAGGTAAGGTAGGTGGACCTCCAAGCCTAAAAATAACTGATAACTTAACCCCACCTCCTTTGGATACTCCATCGGTAGAAACTACAGACAATCAACCGACTATTGAGAGTATGGATACTCCTCTAGAGGATACAAATCCTGAGTCTAAAATATTGTACACTATGAATATAGACACATAGGAAGTAAATGTTGTGGTTGACAGAGAAAACACTGAGGATAAAAGGAGAGATGTGGCTATTGAGCCACCGGTTATAGATGTTGAGGTTGAG